>NC_135313.1:132496646-132845813 GCF_048772815.1 Callospermophilus lateralis | reverse complement strand
CCTGGCACATAGGCATCACAGGGCCTAAACCAATCAGTTTCAATGTGTATCCCACTTTAGAACTGACCTATCACTCCTGCCAGACCTGTTCCCACCAAAGAATGAGCTAATCATGTTTGGAATTGTTGTTTGATTTTCCCGTGGTGTATGATGATTTTTTAAAAGAGACTGTGATGTATGTAAAGTCCCGCCCTCCCCAAAAAGTGTACTTAAGCACTGCTCAACTCCTGCTTGTGGCTCTGGGCTGCTCTCCCTTCTTGAGTGAGCACGGAGCCCCAGCATGCTGGATTGCAACTCAATAAATGCTTTTTGCTGTTGCATGATCCGCGGTCTCTTGGTGGTCTCTTCCTCCGACATTCGCTGAACCCTTAATTTTGGTGAGTTGGCCAGGAATCGTGCAGCGCCGAACCAGGAGATCCCAACGGACCCCTCTGAGGGTAAGAAAGGCGCCTCTTTCCATTTTTCCTTGTGATCGCTCAGAGCTTTTTGTTCAGGTTTGGTTTTTCGGTTTTCAGTTTGGGTTGGCAGAGTGGCTGCCAGCAGAGCATGTAAGTTCCCCCTGGCAGTGGTGGACAAACGTGTCCTAAAGCCACTGGCCACATTCTTGCAAGGGACACCTTGAAGGACTTGGGGAGGGACGGATGTGCTCTCATTAGATGAGGAGATATGGAAGTGCCCTTATTAGGTGAGGAGGGACGGATGAGCCCTCATTAAGTGACTCTGTTGCAAACCTATCAGGTCTTGCTGGCTACTTTTTTCTCTCAGGTTGAATTCACTGTCTGTCTTTGTGGTGTAACCCATCAGTTTATGCCAGTTACTGGGTTCTAATCTTTACTTCTGAACTCGTGTTAAACGTTAACTGTGTGCCCGTGTTTGTGTTACGTTTGTTTTGTCCTTGTCTCTGTTTGAGTAACTCTCATTATGGGACAAAGCCATACCATGCCTCTGTCCCTGAAGCCTTTCCTGGTCGCTGCCTCCAATCTGACCCCTTTGCCCACAATCCTATAACTCAAACCTTCTGCTCCTCCCCCTCTTCCCTCCATTCTCCCTGAGTCACAAGATTGTAGATCTTGGGGATGAGAACAAACGGGAGCTGCATGATGGTCTTTGTGTGTCTTTTTGTCTGTGTTTCTGTTAAATGTGATGGCATTGGTTGGACCGATGCAGAGTCCCGAGTTCCAACCTGCCTTAGATGTGTGGAAATAACTTTAGCTAAAATTTAACCTAAAGCTTCTCCTGTGAGGGACCAAAAGTCAATAGAACCACCAGCTTTTCTGTTCTCACCTTTTACACCTCTCTTAGCTGTGTTTTAAAGAACTTTGATAAACTTTTCTTCCCTTTGTTAAGCGAGATTAGGGAAGCAGTGATTTCTTTTCTTCCCATAGTTGGATTGAGCACGCCCACTGCAGAAGGAAATGCCTGGGGTCTAAGAACGTTGATATCTCGCTTAAACTTTTCTCAAAACCCTGTCCTCATTATTAAATTGTTATTAATTGGCTTTGGGGATGGGAACCAAACCTTCAGTCATAAATTTTGACACACCAGTGGTGACTTTCAATGAACCTCACTCTGCCCTCTTGGGGAAGCCTAGCACTCAAAACAATTGCAAGCAGAGGATGAATTTTTTGGAAGCTGACTACTGAAAAGTTGGGAGATATAGAATATGCCTGTTGCCTGGGGTCAAACCACCAGAGGGACTAATCCTGTAAGTAAATGGTGAGGCTAAGGGACTCCCAGCAGGTGCCAGAGCCATTTTGCTGTGGGGAACTCCCTTATTCCTTACCTGCACTTTAAGGATTGCTCCACCTCTGTTTACTTAACAAAAGGGGCAATGAATGCAGTAATATGTTGATATTTTAGATTGATTCTTGAGGATGATCTTGGCTGAAATTGTATTTAAAAGATGATATTTTTAATTGTAACAATCTGGTATCTGAATGGGTTTCTAAAGCATTGCTCTATCTTACAGATAAAAGTTGGGTTTAAACAAGAGTTTAGTTTGATTTAAGATAGTAGATGCTAGAAAACTTAACTACTTAGGATAAAAAAAATAATTAAAGAGTTTTAATTTTGAACTAGGTAGCCTGAGAAAATTTCACTAGATATACCAGTGCATTAACTTGGGCAAAGATAATAAATTATGATATGATATCTGTTCCCTTCAATGTGTAAGATTTTTTAAAAAACGTGCTAAATTAAAACGTTGGTCTGGCTTAGTGAAATGACATTAATTAGCAACAGTCTTGGAAATTTTTAAAGCTTAATTTCGGATACACATGGTAGTCTGTGGTTGGTTTTAAAATTTGTTTCAAGAAATTTAATGTAACTTACTACTACTTTAGAAACTTCAGAACAAAGAAAGTGGCTTAATGATCCTAGAGAAACTTCTTCTGATGGTGGCTTTAATATTATCAAAAAATGATCATATTTTCAGTTTTTTGTGGTGAGGCTAAGGGACTCAAGATTTTCTAGTGTAGAAAAACATAAAGATATAAAATTTTGAGAATTACATCTTAAACTTGCATCATAATTTTCAACATTCAAACCTGGAAATTATGACTTATAGCTAAAATGCCTTAGGCATGAGGTTTCTGCTCAGAACTCCAGCCTTTACAGTTTTCAAGTCCTTAGCCAGGACTTAAGTTGATATGCAAATAAAAGAAGCCTGCAGCACTCAGCAGGAGACAGATAAAAAGGAGTAAAAGTGTCTTTTTACCTGAACTCAAACTAGACCCAAACAAAAAGTACATTATATGGTATTTACAAATTACTGGCCAGTCATCTTTTTTGGCACTCTTGCTTTTTCTTAGATTCTGTATTTTTTTTTTTTTTTGAGCTCATGATCTTGATCCTGCAGATGGGTTAATGTTTTCTGATCAGTTCTATTTTTGATCAACTGTGGAGTTTTTAAACATTGCAATGGAGATTTTACCTGAAAAAGCTACAAGGCCTTCACTATTGTGTTATGTTTTTCACTTGTGTTACGTGTTGTATGTTGGTATGTATGTACGTGTGTATGTCCATATATCATGAAGTGATATGACAATTGACAGATGAGGAGCGCTCATAAAATATTTAAAAATTGATATAAATATCTTGGATTCACGTGATTCAAATGGTTCAATTCAAATTGGGTAAACAGATAAAAATAAAGATGTCTTTAGAATTAGGCCTATAAGTTTTCTAGGTGTACAAAAAGGCCCTAATAAAATGTTGATGTCTATAAAATAATCTGCTTAAATTCAGAAATTTATAAGTATTGTTTCAAAATGTGAACAGAAAGAGGTTCACATATGGAAAAGAGAAACTAAAAGTTTCTAGATATAGATTTAATAGAGGGAAAATGTGTTTCTCGATAAGAGAGTCTATATGATTAAGTAATTAAAATGGTTTAAGTAAATAATAAAAAGGTTTGTGTAAGTTGGTTATATGTGTAAGTTTTGAGCAAGTAATCTTAAAAAATTAAACAGCTGGTTAAACAAGTACTGTTTTTATAAAATTGTGCCAGGTTATTTCTTTAAAAAGCTAAACTTGGTTAATACAAAAACATCAATGTAATTGTGGTGTTAATGAGTTCATATCTTCCAGGTATACAAGTGTGTAAGGTAGAAGCTTCAAAAGAGCATTGTATCATGCTGGTGGTCTAAGGTTGTATGGTAATTCTAGGCTTAAAATAAAAAACATGTTGGAGATTTATGTGTATCATTTGTGTTGTATAATTGGACTTGTTATCAAAAAGATATGTACAGTTACATGTTACTTTTTACACTTAGATACAATTTAAAAGTATTTTTAAGTTAATGAGAGCCTAATCTCTGTGAAGGTTTTATTGTAAAACACAAAGGTAATGCCCATTCATTTCCATGTGAGAACTGTTTTCTTCAGGCTTCAGGAAGGAGTAGCCTGAGGAAAAGACGTTCCTGATTCAGGGCAACATAACAATAGGTAATCAAAAGGCCCAAAGCAGGGTTTCTCCACTGAGACTTTACTGGTCACACTGATATCAGAGTTTTCTGAGATGCTTGCCATTCCCTTCAGCTATCCAGTACATGGCCATGTCACAGAGCTTGGAAGTGGTACATATCTTGTACACAAAACCATGAGCCTATTTTGGAGAGTGGCCAGAATTCAGGAAGGATACAGGAACGTAAGAAAATAGTAGGTGTTGCCCAATGATAAGGCAAGCCACAGTCCATTTATAAAATGGGCAGGATGAATGCTTGGAAGTTTTCTCTTTGACAGAACACACCCATTGAGGCATTCTCTTTTCTAATGTCTACAACCATGGACACAGTGGGATACACAGACATAGAAACACTCGCCTTGTCAAAGGACTAACTAGAAACAGTTCACTCCAAACCAAACAAACCCCCTTTCCTAACTATTCTCAGAACATGAGAAAAAACCACAAACCCACTCAAACACCCACAAAGTCACCTCCTTCCCCCAAGTAGGTCTGAAACTATCCAGAGTGTCCTCTGACTGGAGGGCCATACTATGTTCCCCAGAAATGGCCTGTCCTGTCTCAGATCTGGTCTCCTGGGTCAACTCTGTGAAGTGGTCAGGAGACAGCAGTGAGCCTCTACCTTCTTTCTCCGGAAGGGCCGCTCTTCAGAACTTTCCTGGCATTTGGCCATCCTCACATCACTAGGTACCACAAAAGACTGACTCTGTCCTTGGTAAATCCAAACAAGTGAGACCACTGTGACTGGAGCTTGGACTGGGTCTGGATGCCTGGCTTCCTGGTACCCAAATTCAGAGAGTTCCATCAACAAGGATGTGAGGTGAGGTCACTTTTTTAAGGAACTGAATGTGGTCACTGCCTTTGCAACCACTTTGTCCTAACATTTGCTTCCTAGGGTCTCATAATATGGAGGATACCCCTACTTCCTGTGACACTTTCACAAGTTCGAATGGTATAGAAACCATAGGCACCTGGGAACAGCTCTCCACACAGGCCTAGTTTGGTCAATCTTCCCTACATTAAGAAAACAGAGGATGATTCAGACACATGCTTTCAACCTGACCGAGTTTTTTGCCATGGAAGATGACTTTTGCTCTCTCAGGCCTTTCATAGCTGCCTGCATCTTCTCCAGGGATCATATCTGCATGGAAATTTGAGGTTGTCAACAGGTGGAAGATCCCCTACACCCCTGTATTGTAAGACCAACTCTGTCCCTGCTCTTCTGTAAAGTTGGATTGAGGGAACAGTGTATAGTTAGGATTAATAACATGTTCGATTTGTGTTAGGAATCATTCTGCTGGATGAATAATGGCATTGGGAACCTGCAATATTTATAAGAATATACAGGTAAAATATAATTATGAAAACTGAAATCTAGGTAAGATTTGAAGACCAGAAAGGCATTGGGCCCGTGATTGGGATACTTAACTTTGAAGTATGTTCGGCACAGATGTCTCAGATAAATCAATATACAATGGTATAGGACCTTGTACCTTGGATGATTGATTGTTGAAGAGATCATCCAGTCAAAAAGGGACAGTCGGTAGGATTAGGTAAATAGTCGGTAGGTTTAGAAAAAAGAGTGAGTATAGTATTTGGACAAAAAGTTCTTTAGCAATAGGGTTTCGGATAAAGAGTGAATTTAAATGTCAGCACATGTGAAGAATCAGTCACTATGATGAACTGGGAAAAATATGTAGGAAAAGAGATATCAATATAGACATTAGGAAATCAGACAAAATATAAAGTGAGTGATAGGATTAGACATTTTCAACATGGTTGAGGTTGAATATATAATCTTGGGAAGAAACAAATATGTACTCACCAATAGGATTGACATTTGAGAGAATTAGGCATCCAAGACATGGATGTTTTTAGTAATCCATGTTCACTTTCCATTTAGGCTTTGGGACAATCCTAAGTATGACATTTGCATTTTGTGTCCAGAATATTACTGTGATAAAATGTATATGTAGATCAGTTGACATGAGTATTTCTTCCACCATTTCTGGGAGCAAAATTTTGAAGATATACAAATTATTATTGGGGATACACAGAGGTGTACCCTGTGTCTATCAACATAGAGATAATGCATGAATAGACCATACTGTGATTAAATAATATAACTGGTTCCACTTTAAATAATGGATTGAATTGATATTTGAAAGTATACAAGAAATCTTATATTGATATACAATCATTCATTCCCACCAGTTTTACATCTAATGGTAATATTAGGGTTATGGTTTATCATGACGGGTGTGTGAGTTTTGCTTCAAAAATGATAATGGAAATCAAAAATAATGTCTTTGGAAAAAAGTCTCATGAAAGGAGCAGTCAAGAAACGTGGAGGAATACATGTGTTCTGAAGCAGGAAGTGATTGAAAGTAAAACAAATGCGTATAAATTTGCTAAATTGTGAATGAAATATACATACTATGATGTGCATAAACTGGAGAAATAGTAATGTACCAGTGTTGAATAAAAATGAACGTCAAAATACAATTATATTCCATAGGAATCTTCTTGCATTTATGTTAAACTGGGTCAGTTACTGTAGAAATATTAGAATTTTTTTGGTGTTATAATACAATTTATTTAAGCACTAGCATGCCACAGAATGTTGAGGAAAGAGCAATGGATTTTTAGTTATCCCACTAGTAATCTATCATTAAATGACTATTTTGGGGAGTCTAGAAATTACATAAGGCTATGTAACAATTTTTTTTTTATTTAGCATTCATAAAAACTTGGAATTTTGGTAATATTTCTACTTTTTAAAAATTTTTTCAGTTGTTGATCGACCTCATTTTTTTTATTTATATGTGGTGATGAGAATATAACCCAGTGCCTCACACATGCTAGCCAAGCATGTTACCACTGAGCCAGACACGCAGACCCTCCACTTTTATCTTATAATAAAACACTCCTCTCCCTCTTCTTTACTCACTTTCTTCCTCATTTTCCCCTTCTCTCTTCCTTTTTCATTTTCCCTCCATAGGAGTTTTTCTCTCATGTCATTACAAACAGTAATATGCTATGAAATTTACATTTAAGAATGTTTTTTATAGTCATTCTTTTTTCTTGAGAAAATTTAATAATTATAATAACCTAAAGATATATTACAATACATTTATTATACATATGTATCTATATTCATGCATATGTATTACATATGTTATATATATATATATATACATATATATTTAAAAGTACTTTGATTAGCCTGTTAGAAATAATATAGACCAAGTCTTTCTTAATTTTCAAGTCTTCCAGAATTAACAACTTACAGTGAAAATCAAATAAACATATTTAAGTAAACAGGTATCATTCTTATTTATCAATACTTATCATTTAAGTTTTTATATTACATTAAGCTGTAATATGGCATATTAACTCTTATGAATTAGAGAAATTTCATTTGAACAACCTATTATTTAAGGACCATATGCACTGACATTTTAAATGGCTTTCTCGTGATTTTAATTTCTATCAATTGCATATTTATTGCCAAATACTTATTTTATTAATTTTCATATTCATGATTGATATAAAGTCAATTGTTTAATTCTTCTTGTAAGTAGTTACTTATTACAGTAGGGACAGTATTAATAATTCTACATCTTTATAAGAAAAATGGTACAAAGATATTTTCATGCAGAATTAAGAATAATTGCATGCTCTAAATGTTTGCTTGTTGATACATATAATAAAGAGCTTTTGATGAGTCTCTTCCCCAGTAAAACATAAAATGCAAAGATGTAGTTGGGTATGTATGTCCAAATAAAGATAAGGAAAAATACACATTATCAGCTAGAAACTATCAAATAAAAGATGAAAAGAACAATCCAACACATTGTACGAACTTGTCAGATGAGGTAGCCTAAGACTAGACCTGGTGCATGACAAAATATTCACGAAAAAAATGAAATATGAAAAATATAGGAAATGATATGAATTTTTCATGAAGGTAGGTGGATTATCCTTTAATCTCAATATATGTTCATTTTTAAAAGCCAGTTTTCTGGTAAAATAAATTTGTGATATTTACAACTACACAAAACAAACTTTCTGCTTATCAAAATGAATGCATCTCAACTCTTTTTTAGATGATTTCTTCCCACTCAATTTTAAACCTTTGTTTATTTATTTTTATTGGTGTTTCAAAACATTACAAAGCTCATGATATATCATCTTTCATACATTTGACTCAAATGGGTTATGAACTCCCAATTTACCCCAAATACGAATTGCAGAATCACATCAGTTACACATTCACATTTTTACATAATGTCATATTAGTGACTGTTGTCCTCTGCTACCTTTATAATGCCCTACTATCCCCCCTCCCCTCCCATCCTATCTTCCCTCTCTTCCTCATCTGTTATTCTTCACTTCTCTCTCTTGTTCCCGCCTTTCCCCTCACAACGTCTTATATGTAATTTTGTGTAACAATGAGGGTCTCCTACCATTTCCATATGCTTTCCCTTCTCTCTCCCTTTCTCTCTCCCACTCGTCTTTGTTTAATATTAATCTTTTCCTCATGCTCTTCCTCCCTGTTCTATTCTTAGTTACTCTCTTTTTATCAAAGAAGACATTTGGCATTTGTTTTTTTAAGGATTGGCTAGCTTCTCTTAGCATAATCTGCTCTAATGCCATCCATTTCCCTGCAAATTCTATGATTTTGTCATTTTTTAGTGCTGCATCCATCGTGTATAGATGCCACATTTTTTTTTATCCATTCATCTATTGAATTGCATCTAGGTTGGTTCCACAGTCTAGCTATTGTGAATTGTGCCACTATGATCATTGATGTGGCAGTATCCCTTCAGTACACTCTTTTAAAATCCTCAGGGAATAGTCCGAGAAGGGCAATAGCTGGTTCAAATGGTGGATCCATTCCTAGCTTTCCCAGGAATCCCCATACTGCTTTCCATGTTGGCCTCACCAATTTGCAGTCCCACCAGCAGTGTACAAGTGTCCCCTTTTCCCCACATCCTCGTAAACACTTGTTGTTGTTTGACTTCATAATGGCTGCCAATCATACTGGAGTGAGATGGTATCTTAGGGTGGGTTTGATTTGCATTTCTCTGACTGATAGATATGGTGAGCATTTTTTCATGTACTTGTTGATTGATTGTATGTCCTCCTCGGTGAAGTGTCTTTTCAGGTCCTTGGCCCATTTGTTGATTAGGTTATTTGTTATCTTATTGATAGTTTTTTTTTTTTAATTCTTTGTATATTCAGGATATTAGGGCTCTATCTGAAGTGTGAGGGGTAAAAATTTGTTCCCAGGATGTAGGCTCTCTATTTACCTCTCTTATTGTTTCTCTTGCAGAGAAAAAAAACTTTTTATTTTAAGTAAGTCTCATTTTTTTATTCTTGTTAATATCTCTTGGGCTATGGGCGTCCTATTAAGAAATTTGGAGCCCGACCCCACAGTATGTAGATCGTAGCCAACTTTTTCTTCTATGAAATGCAGTGTCTCTGATTTTATATCTAGATCCTTGATCCATTTTGAGTTAAATTTTGTGCATAGCGAGAGAACGGGATTCAGTTTCATTTTGTTGCATATGGATTTCCAATTTTCCCAGCCCCATTTGTTGAAGATGCTATCCTTCCTCCATTGCATGCTTTTAGCCCTTTTATCAAATATAAGAAAGTTGTAATTTTGTGGATTGGTTTCTGTGTCCTCTCTTCTGTACCACTGGTCCACCTGCTTTTTTCGGTACCAGTACCATGCTGTTTTTGTTACTATTGCTTTATAGTACAGTTTGAACTCTGTTATCGCTATACCTCCAGATTCACACTTCCTGCTTAGAGTTGCTTTTGCTATTCTGGGTCTTTTGTTTTTCCATATGAATTTCATGATTGATTTATCTATTTCTACAAGAAATGCCGTTGGAATTTTGATTGGCATTGCATTAAACCCATAGAGAACTTTGTGTAATATTGCCATTTTTATGTTTTTTGATCTGCCTATTCATGAACAGGGCACATGTTTCCATCTTCTGAGATCTTCTTCTATCTCTCTCTTTAGAGTTCTGTAGTTTTCATTATATAAATCTTTCACGTCTTTTGTTAGGTTGATTCCCAAGTATCTTATTTTATTTGAGGATATTGTGAATAAAGTGGTTTTCCTCATTTCCATTTCAGAAGTTTTGTTGCTGTTATACAGGAATGCCTTTGATTTATGCGTGTTAATTATATATCCTGCCACATTTCTGAATTCATTTATTAACTCTAGCCATTTCTTTGTAGACCATTTTGTGTCTGTTAAATATATTATCATGTCATTTGCAAATAGTGATACTTTAAATTCTTCTTTTCCTATTTTTATGCCTTTAATTTCTTTTGTCTGTTTAATTGCTCTGGCTAGTATTTCAAGAACTAAATTGAATAGAAGTGGTGATAGAGGGCATCCCTGTCTTGTTCCAGATTTTAGAAGAAATGCCTTCAGTTTTTCTCCATTTAGGATGATGCTAGCCTGAGGTTTAGCATATATAGCTTTTACAATGTTGAGGTAAGTTTCTGTTATCCCTAGTTTTTATAGTGTTTTGAACATAAAGGGATGCAGAACTTTGTCAAGTGCTTTTTCTGCATCTATCTAGATGATCATATGGTTCTTGTCTTTAATTCTATTGATGTGGTGAATGGCATTTATTCATTTTCGTATATTGAACCATCCTTGCATCACGGGGATGAATCCTCTTTGATGATGGTGCACAATTATTTTGATATGCTTTTGTATTCGATTCGTCAGGATTTTATTGAGAATTTTGCATCCAAGTTCATTAGAGATATTGGTCTGTAGTATTCTTTCTTTGAAGTGTCTTTGTCTGGTTTCAGGATCAGGGTGATGTTGGCCTCATAGAATGAATTTGGAAGAGCTCCTTCTTTTTCTATTTCTTGAAAAAGCTTGAAAAATATTGGTTTTAATTCTTCTTTGACGGTTTTGTAGAAATCCGCTGTATACCCATCCGGTCCAGGGCTTTTTTTTGGTTGGTAGTCTTTTGATTGCCTCTTCTATTTTTTCCTTTTATATTGGCCTGTTTAAATTCTTTGTGTCTTCCTGACTCAATCTGCGCAGATCGTATGACTTAAGAAATTTATCAATATCTTCACAATATTCTATTTTATTGGAATATAGTGTTTCAAAATACTTTCTAATTATCTTCTGTATTTCTGTAGTGTCTGTTGTGATATTGCCTTTTTCATCCCATATGTTAGTAATTTGAATTCTCTTTCTTCTTCTCTTCCTTAGCATGGCTAAGGGCATGTCGATCTTATTTATTTTTTCAAGGAACCAAATTTTAGTTTTATCAATTTTTTCAACGTTTTTTTTGGATTCAATTTTATTGATTTCTGCTCTAAATTTAATTATTTCTTGTCTTCTACTACATTTGCTGTTGTTTTGCTCTTCCTTTTCTAGGTTTTTGAGGTGTAGTTTAATATCTTTTATTTGTTGTATTTTTCTTTTTTTGAGGAAAGAACTCCAAGAAATGAATTTCCCTCTTAAAACTGCTTTCATTGTGTCCCATAGATTCCGGTATGTTGTGTCTGTATTGTCATTTGTCTCTAAGAATTTTTTTTATCTCCTTCTTTATGTCTTCTGTAACCCATTGATCATTCAGTAGCATGTTGTTCATTTTCCATGTGATGTAGGATTTTTCCTTCTTTCTTTTCTCATTGATTTCCAGTTTCATTCCATTATGATCATATATGGTGCATGGTATAATCTCCATGCCTTTATATTTACTAAGAATTGCCCTATGGCATAATATATGGTGTATCTCTGAGTAGGATCCATGTGCTGCTGAGAAGAACATGTATCCACTTGATGATGGTTGATACATTCTATATATGTCTGTTAATTCTAGGTTATTGATTGTGCTGTTGAGTTCTATAGTTTCTTTATTCAGTTTTTGTCTAGAGGATCTCTCTAATGCCGAGAGTGGTATGTTGAAGTCACCCATAATTATTGTGTTGTAGTCTATTTGACTCTTGAACTTGAGGAGAGTTTGTTTTATGAACGTTGCAACTCCATTGCTTGGTGCATACAAATTGATAATTGTTTTTTTCTTGTTGGTGGATGATTCCTTTTAACAGAATATAGTGTCATTCTTTATCCCTTTTGATTAACATAGGTTTGAAGTTGATTTTATTCCATATGAGTATGGCAAATCCTTCTTGCTTCCGAGGGCCGTGTGAGTGTTATGATTTTTCCCAACCTTTTACCTTCAGCCTGTGTATGTCTTTTCCTATCATATGGGTCTCCTGAAGGCAGAATATTGTTGGATTTGTTTTTTTGATCCAGGTTACTAGCACGTGTCTCTTGATTGGTGAATTTAGGCCATTAACATTTAAGGTTACAATTGAAATATGATTTGTACTTCCAGTCGTGTTTATTTATTTATTATATTTTAGTTTGGATAGTTTTTACTTTTTTGGTTACTTTCCTCCCGCTTTACTGAGATACTTCCCACTGATAGTTTTGGGCACTATTTTTTAACTCTTCTTCTTGTAGTATTTTGCACAAAATGCTTTGCAGTGCTGGTTTTCTGGCTGAGAATAGTTTTAGCTTTTGTTTATCGTGAAAGACTTTAATTTCATTGTCAAATCTGAAGCTTAATTTTGCTTTATATGATATTCTTGGTTGGAATTCTTTTTTTTTTTTTCAGCATTTGAATTACATCGTTCCAGGATCTTCTCACTTTCAAAGTATGTGATGAAAAATCAGTTGTTAACCTAATTGGTTTACCCCTGAATGTAATCTGCCTCCTTTCTCTTATAGCTTTTAATATTCTCTCCTTGTTCTGTATGTTGGCTATCTTCATAATTATATGTCTTGGAGTTGGTCTATTTTGGTTTTGAATGTTTAGGGTCCTGTAGGCTTCCAGGAATTGGCAATCCAATCCATCATTCATCTCTGGGAAGTTTTATAGAATTATTTCATTTAATATGTTGTCCATTCCTTTGGTTTGAAACTCTATGCCTTCTTCTATCCTGATGACTCTTAAATTTGTTTTTTTTTATGACATCCCATATCTTTTGAATAGATTCCTGGTGGGATTTAAGCATCTTTTCTGTGTTGACTATATTCTTTTCAAGTTGATAAACTTTGTCTTCATTATCTGATGTTCTGACTTCTACTTGATCTAGTCTATTTGTAATATTCTCGTTTGAGTTTTTAATTTGGTTTGTATTTTCCTGCATTTCTAGGATTACTGTTTAATATTTTTTTAAGATCTCTATTTTTTGGTAAAGCTCATTTTTTGCCATTTGAATTTGTTTGTTTAATTCATTTTCAAAATATACTTTTATTGCTTGGACTTGCTGCCTCATGTCTTCTCTAATATTCCTTTCCATCTGAGTTCGGTATGCCTTGAGTTCTTTCCCTATCCCTGTTTCTGATTCTTCAAGGTCCTCCTGTAAAATTAAGTTGTCCTGCATTGTTTGTACTCCTTTTTTGCCCTTGTTTTTTCATGATGTTCACGTTACTTTCCAGCTCTATTTGACTGCTGTGTTTCTGGTTTATTCTTTAGATTAGTTTTGGTGTTGTATATCTCTGTTGTCTCTCCTTTGTGTTGGTAAACTATGCCTGCTAAAGTGGATTCCGCTTGGAAGTAATTCTGAAGGCCGAGCTCCAGTGATGTCACCTCTCTGCTTTGGCGGGCCCCAGGCTCCTTGCCGAGGTGTCCGAATTGGGGGGTGGGACTTGACTGTCTCTGGTTTGTTTCAGCTCTGGGTCACTGGCAGGCGGGCGGTCTCCAGCCGCCCAATTGCGCGGTTGGTCACCAGCGGGCAGGCAGTCTCCAGCCGCCCAGTCACGTGGGCAGCAGGTGGGCTGTCGCCGGTTGGTTGGCAATCTCTACCCACCCAGTCTCACGCTCGGTTGCCGGTGGGCGGGCATTCCTCAGCCGCTCAGTCATTCAGGCAGTGGGTGGAATTTCACGTGCGGGCCTGCGGTCTCCAGCCGCCCAGTCGCAAGGGCCTGGCTTCTAGTCCTTTGGTTTCTCCTGCTTGTCCTGGTATCTTTTTCTAGACCAGATTTCCCCTGAGTGATGCCTCTCGGCAGTTCAAACTGTACTCTGGGCCTGCCGTTTGTTGGTTGTGGAGGGTGTCTATTGGGAACCCAGACACTCTATTGTTTTGATTTTTTCCGCTTGCCCCTCCCCCAGCACTGGCTATACACGTTTCGTTATCGCCACTGATGGTAGGGGGAGTCGAAAGTCAGGTGTCTCTAGTTTTTCTTGCGTCATTATGCAGGCTTGCTCTGATAATCCCTCCCCCGGAAAGCCTAGGAGAGATTTTATGCGAATTCCCCGCTGTATGAGAGATGAGCTGAGTAACACACACCTGTTTTATTGTTGCAATCTATTGTAGAGGGGCGGTGGTTACTTCAGATCTCAAAGATGGTGGCCGCTGGTTTCCTTGGTGGAGTTTCTTTTGTGGGGGATAGAATTATACCACTTTCTTCCCTTTCTGAATTCCCGAACTCAGCCCAGGGATCAGTGGGAGCTCAGCCGGCAGGATTCCACAGAATCCGCAGCAACATTTCTCCCTGCTTCAGGTCACTTCTCGGTGGTGCCCCGCCATCTGTAACAGCAGGCCTGGCTGCATGATTCAATCAGCCCAGAACTCTGATTGCACAGTTGGCTATTGGGAACCCCCGCACTCTATTGTTTTGATTTTTTTTTCCACTTGCCCCTCCCTCAGCGCTGGCTAGACAGGTTTTTTTCACCACTGATGGGAGGGGGAGTTCAAAGTCAGGTGCCTCTAGTTTTCCCCTATCTTTATGCAGGCTCGCTCTGATAATCTCTCCCCCAGAAAGCCTAGGAGAGATTTTATGCAAATTCCCTGAATTATGGGAAATGAGCTGAGTAACAGCGCCTGTTTTATTGTTGCAATCTGTAGGAGAGTGGCTGTCATTACTTCAGCTCACCAAGATGGTGGCCGTTGGTTTCCTTCGTGGAGTTTCCATTGTGGGGGTTAGAACTGTACCACTTCCTTCCCCATCTGAAACCCTGAACTCAGCCCAGGGCTCAGTGGGGACTCTACTGGCAGAATTCCACAGAATCTGCATCAACGTTTCTCCATGATAATTGATCGCATCTCGGTGGTGCCCTGCCGTCTGTAACCACTGGACGGGTCGCGCGGATCAGTCAGACAGGATCTCCGGTCGCAGAGTTGGCTCGTGTTTGAGACTCATTTACCGGACCTCAGTGCTAGAAATCCTTCTTCTAGGTTTCAGTGCACCCCCATTTTTCTGTAAGTTCCTAACAAGATAGTTTTTTGTTGTTCTTAGTCGTTAGTCACCTGCGCAGTGGCGCGGTACACTGGGAATGATGCTCTCTATTCGCGGCCATCTTGCAATGTCAAAATATTATGATTTGTATGCACCATTCACTGAAGTTAGTTTTCAGTATTAGGAAACAAATATGTATTTCAGGTGGATGAATATTTCTGAGAATAATCTTGTGAAAAGTTCATTATAAATCCTCGTATATGAATATGAATGATTTTAGGAAGTGTATAATAAGACACATATATTTCATATTTTGAAAAATCTGGAGAATATATATATATATATATATATATATATATATATATATATACATATACACACACAAACAAACACACACACAGAGACATTAAAATGTAGTAATATATATGCCAATCGAAATTCATCATTAAATATATAACATCCACTTATCCAAAAATATACATTTTACTGAAAATGGATTTATGCATAATGTTGGTCAACTAGGAAGCTCACCCATAGGTTGAATTTTCTGTTCCAACAGAGGTTAGGAGGAGTGATCTCTTCTCACAATTTTTATCTGCCATGTCAGCCACCTCAGAAGAATGTACATGTGTTACCAGGTAGGATTCTATTTGTGCATATAAAAATACATGTGCTTAATAGGCTACAGAAAAGGGAGAGAGGAATTCACATATTTGTTAATTTTAAAAACACATGGAGAACTATGTCAATAAACATTAATTATAGTTATAACTCCTACACAATATAATCCAAAAGGGATGTCCAACTACATATCATGCCTTCTCTGAATTGCTGATATTTGTATTCTGTTTGGGTTACTATTCTCCATCATATAAGGATTAGTAGTCAGAGTCTAGTAGGGTATGGGTTAGTGTCAGAGATTCAGTATTTCGAATGGAAAATAGGAAAGTAAACCCAATGTTTTTGCAAATGTGTGCTACACAAAAATCTTCCCACTCACATTAAGAACAATCCCTTGATATTACCCTCGCTGGAAGAAATACACAATTAGAGGATAAGAGTTAGAAAATCTGTGAATACATACCCGGAATGGAATATGCTCAGGAGTTCACAACCTTGGAGGTGGTAGATGAGTTTCCAAACGTAAAAGACAAGGTAAACACTCCACAAACATGGAGCTCTGCAGGCCTAAAGACTTCTTGAGATACTGCCTCTGAGTTGGGACACTTGAAATGTATGTTGTCAGTAGCTTTAGCATCCTATGAAGTGAGAGCATCAAAACTGGGTCAACATCTATGTGACCTGGAGGACATGGTATCTTATTTTCCAATTAAAATGAGGCAGCAGTGCTGAATTCTCACTTTGTAGGTAAACTGTGGCAACTGGGGGATAAGTGTCTCTCCGTGTGGACTTTGAAGCCATTTTGTCATACTCTACTTTTCGTGGTGATTCTTGCGGCTGCACTGGGAGTTTGGTATTTGCTTCATGAAATACAAGGAGTTCAACTGGGACACAGTGCTGGAGGGAGTTCTGTCACGTGTGGTGGGACAGAGTCTGCAGGCGAATGCACCAACCAGGCTTATGTCCAACATAGCTTGCCCCCTGACCATATCAACCTGATTCTGAACATTGCCCAGAAACCTATCCATATAACAAGATGCCTTTTCATATAAGGGTCTGCGGGCTGCATCATGTCAGTCACAAGCCATTTGAAAGCAAATGGCCGATCCACATGAAACCACCAGAGATGTTTTATCTCACACCTACCCACCTTTGCTGTAGGCCCACTACTCAGCAGGTTCCAACTTACTGGCATCTCTGTTCTACACCATTTTTGTGAAACCCAGTCAATCAAGGCACTTTCTGGTACACTCATGATCAGCAACAGGATCTCCAATGGTTTTCCAGTGCCACCTGGTCATGGGAATTTCAAAAATTTTATGGTATTTATCGAGCCCATTTTTCAAGGATGAAGTTGGAGGCACTGAGGGTTTCATTTAATTCAGTAACCATTAAATGGTGAGGAAGCCCATTTCAATGAACGCTCTGGAGGACTCTCACAGGCAAGGCTTCCCAAAGAGTTTCCAAATGGTCACATGAAGCCAGGCCCATTGAGGTCTACAATGTAAAATCCTTGCGTGTTTTGACTCTCAACTATGGCTGCTAATTCTTTCAGAAAAAAATTATGTGATAACCTGGCTGAGATTCCCTGTGCTCTCAGGAAAGCCTTCCTGGGCACAGATCTCAGTTTCCAAGGGTGACTCTCATGCATGGCCTTCTAAAATCCCAACAAAACTCATGGCAATACTTCTCTGAGATCAGTTCCAGAACTCAGTCTCTAAGGGGAATCACACCAGAGTTCAAGACCAGGTGGAGCCAGTCATATTTTCCAACAACCACACTAATAACCACAATTAAAACCAGAACGCTTCCACATGGCCATCATCTTCTTCCATATAGACACTCATTTTAACCTCTGGATGGAGGTTTCCATGAGGGGCACAGCCCAATACAGTGTCCAAAATAAGCTCCCTTACCCCTCATTTGCTTAAAGTTGGGGTGGCCTGAACACCTTCCTGTGAACCATGACTGATCAAATAGGCCTGCCGTTAATACTGCTCTGCTTCTCCAATTTGAGGACTCATGACTGTGGTGTTTAGAATCTTCATGTGAATTGGAATCATTGGAATCACCTCTGGGCTAGCCTCTGAAGGGCTTTGAAGAACTCATTTGACCCAAAGGCACCCTATTCTCACTTGATAGTGGTCAGGAACCTTACAGAGGTAGGGAGAGACTTCATCCACAAGGACTGCTCTTTTGGCCATTTTGGTTTTGGATGAACATGTGGGATGTGTAAGGTGCTGAGTATCTAACCACAGCCTCACACAGGGCCAAGAGGCTGTTTCAGAAACATCCATTTCCAAAGCAATTAAGCAAAGAGCCACAGGTGATGCCGATTCATTTCCATTTTAAAACTGTTTTCTTCCGGCTTCACAAATGAGTGTCCTGAGGTAAAGACCTTCCTGAAATTCAGGGCAACAGAACAATAGGTAAGCAAAAGGCCCAAAGAAGGGTTTCTCCACTGAGACTTTCCTTATCCCACTGATATCTGAGTTTTCTTAGATGCTCGCCATTCCCTTCAGCTATCCAGCACATCACCATATCACAGAGCTTGGAGGTGGTACATATCTTGGACACAAATCCATGAGGCTATTCTGGAGAGTTTCCAGAATTCAGGAAGAAAACAGAAACTTAGTAAGAGAGCAGATGTTTCCCTTCAATAAGACAAGCTGCAGTCCATTTGTAAATTGGGCAGGATGAATGCTTGGAAGCTTTCTACTAGACAGGACACATCCATTGATGCATTCTCTTTTCTAATGTCTACAACCACGGACAGAGTGGGATGCACAGACATAGAAGCACTCGCCTTGTCAAAGGACTTACTGGAAACAGTCCACACCAATCCAAACAAAGAGCCTTTCCTTCCTATTCTCAGAACATGAGACAAAACCACAAACCCACACACACACACTCAAAGGCACCTCCTTTGCTCAAGTAAGTCTGTGACTATCCAGAGTGTCCTCGGAATGGTGGGCCATTGTATGTTCCCCCAAAATGGCCTGTCTTGTATCAAATCTGGTCTCCTAGGCCAACACTTTGAAGTTGTTAGGAGCCATGGGTGAGCCACTACCTGCTTTCCCAGGAAAAGCTCCTCTTCAGAGCTTTCCTGTCATTTGGCCATCGTCACATCAGTAGGTACTAAGAAAGACTGACTCTGTTCTTGGTAAAGCAAAACAAGTGAGAACACTGGGACTGGGACTGTGACTGGCTCTTGGTGCCTGTCTTCCAGGATCAAACGTCCAGAGAGTTCCATCACCAAGGAAGTGAGGTGAGGTCATTTCCTTCAGGAACTGAATGAGGTCACTGACTTGGCAACCACTTTGTCCTAAAAGTTACTTCTAAAAGTCCCATGAGATGGAGGCTGTCCCTACTTCCTGTCACACTTTCACAGTTAGAATGGTATACCAACCATAGGTACCTGGGAACAGCTCTCCACACATGCCTGGTTTGGTCCATCTTCTCTACATTAAGAAGGTAGATGCTGATTCAGACACATCCCTTCATCCTGACCAGATAGTTTGCCATGGAAGATGTCTTTTGCTCTCTCAGGTCCTTCATAGCTTCCTTCATCATCTCAGGGGATCATTTCTGCATATACCTTTGATGTTCTCAGCAGGTGGAAGATCCCTTACATTCCTGTATTGTAAGACCAACTCTGTCCCTCCTCTTCTGTAAAGTTAGATTGAGGGAAAAGTGTATGTTTAGGGTTAATAACATGTTTGATTTGCGTTAGGAATCTTTCTGCTGGATGAATAATGGTATTGGGAGCCTGTGATATTTACAAGAATATATAGGTAAAATATAAGAATAAAAACAGAAATCTAGGTAAGATTGGAAGCCAGAAGGGAACTGGGCCCTTGAGTGGGATACTTAGGTTTGAATTATGTTCTGCACATGTGTCTCAGATAAATTGATATTCAATGGCATAGGACCTTATACCTTGGATGATTGATTGTCAAAGAGAACATCTAGTCAAAAAACTATAGTCAGTAGCATTAGGAAGATAGTCAGTAGGTTTAGAAAGAAGAGTGAGTATAGGATTTGGACCAAAAGTTCTTTAGCAATAGGGTTTCGGGTAGAGAGTGAATGTAAATGTCAGCATATGTAAAGTGTCAGTCACAATGATGAACTGGGGGAAATATGTATGGAAGCAGGTATCAATAAAGATATTATGAAATCAAGCAAAGTATAAAGTGAGTGATAGGATTAGACATTTTCAACATGGTTGAGGTTGAATCTATAATCTTAGGAAGAAACAAATATGTAGTCACCAATTGAATTTATATTTGAGAGCATTAGGCAACCTGGACATGGTTCTTTTTAGTAATCCACGCTCCCTTGGCATTTAGGCTTTGATACAATCATGAGTGTGACCTTCGCTTTTTGTGTCCAGAATATTCCTGTGATAAAATCTATATATAGATAAGGTGACATGAGTATTTCTTCCACCATTTCTGGGAGCAATATTTTGAAGACGTATAAATTAGTATTGAAGGGACAAAGAGGAGTACACTGTATCTATGAATATAGAGATAATGCATTAATAGGCATTACTGTGAATAAAAAACATAACTGGTTCCAACTTTAAATAATGAATTGAATTGAATCGTGAACATATAGAGGAAATCTTATATTGATATACAATTATTCATTCCAACCAGTTATACATCTAATGTTAATATTAATGTTATGTATCATCATGAAGAGTGTGTGTGTTTAGCTTCGAAATTGATTATGGAAATTGAAAATAATGTATTTGGAAAGAAGTCTCATGAAAAGACCAGTCAAGTAACATGGAGGAATACATGTGTTCTGAAGCAAGAAGTGTTTGAAAGTGAAACAAATTCCTATATATTTGTGAACTTGTGGATGAAATACATATCCTATGATGTGCAAAAACTGAAGAAATAGTAATGTACCAGTGTTGGATTAAAATGAAGGTCAATATAGACATCTTGTCCCATTGGAATCTACTGGCATTGATGTTAAACTGGGTCAGTTACTGTAGAAATATTAGGATTTGTAAACACCATTGATTGAAGTTAGTTTTCAGTACTGGGAAACAAATATGTATTTCAGGTGGATGAATATTTCTGAGAATTATCTTCTGAAAAGTTGATTATAAATCCATATACATGAACATGAATGAATTTACAGAGTGTGTATAAGACACATATATTTTATATTTTGAGAAATCTGGAATATATATATATATATATTTTTTTTAAATAAACATAAATATACATTAAAAAGTATTAATATATATGCTAATCGTAATTCATCATGTAATATACATCATCCACAGATGCAAAAATATTTATTATACTGAACATGGATTTATGTATAATATTGTTCTACTGGGAAGCTCACACATAGTTTGAATTTTCAGTTCCCACAGGGTTTAGGAGGACTGATCTCTTCTCACAATTTGTATCTGCCAATTCAGCCAACTCATGAAAATGTACTTGTGATACCAGGTAGGATTCTGTATATGCATATAAAAATACATGTGCTGAGTAGGCTACAGAGAAAGGGAGACATATTAACATATTTGTGAACTTTAAAAACATATGGAGGACTATTTCAATTAAAAATTGAGTAGATTTATAACACCTACCCTTAATCATTCAAAAGGGAAGTCCAACTGTACACCATGTCTCCTCTGAACTGCTTGTATTTTCATTCTGTTTGGCTATTATTCTCCATCATATTAGGATTAGTAGTCAGAGTATAGTAGGGTATGAGTTACTGTCAGGGATTCAGTATTTCGAATGGAAAATTGGAAAATGGATCAATGCGTATGCAAATTAGTGTTACACAATAATTTTCCCACTCTCATTTAGAACAATAACTTTACATTACCTTCACCCCAAGTAAGACACAATTAGAGGAAAAGAGTTAGAAAATCTTTGAATTCATACCTGAAATGAAAACTGCTCCGGATTTCACAACCTTGGAGATGGTAGAGGAGTTTCCAAAAGTAAGGGACTATGTAAAAACTCCACAAACATGAAGATTTGCCAGCCTAAAGACGTCTGGAGAAACTGCCTCTAAGATGGACAGTTGAAATATGTGTTGTTTTCAGGAGCTTTAGCTTTTTTTCTAGTAAGACCATCAAAGCTGTTTATGCATCTCTGTGACCTGGAGGACACGGTTTATAATTTTCAAATGAACATGAAGCAGCAGTGCTGAATTCTCTCTTTGTAGGTAAACTATGGCCACTGGGGTCTATGTGTCTCCCCATGTGGACTGTGAAGCCATTTCATCATCCTCCACTTTTTATAATGTCTCCTGCTGCACTCAGAGTTTTGTATTTGTTTCATGAAATACAAGGAGTTAAACTTGACCACAGTGCTTGAGGGAGTTCTGTCACATGTGGTGGGTCAGGGTCTGCAGTAGAATGCACCAACAGGGCTTGTATACCACATAGGTTGCCTCCGTGACCATAGCAACCTGATTCTGAACATTGCCCTTAAACCTCTCCATATAACATGATGCGTTTACATACAATGTTCTGCTGGCTGCACCATGTCAGTCACAAGCCATTTGGAAGACAATGGCAGATCCACATGACCCCACCACAGATGTTTTATCACACACTTAATCACCTCTGCTCTAGGCCCACTATTCTGCAGGCTCCAAATTACTGGCATCTCTGTTCTACACCATATTCATGAAAACCAGTTAATCAAGGCACTGTCTGGTACACTCATGATCAGCAACAGGACATCCAAAGGTTCTTCATTGCCACCTGGTCATTGGAATTTTAAAAATTTCATGGTATTTATCTAGCCAATTTCCAAGGATAAAGTTGGAGGCACTGTTTATTTCAATTCATTCAGGAATCCTTCAATGTTGAGGAAGATCATTTCAATGAAAGCTCTGGAGAACTCTCACAGGCAAGGCTTCCCAAAGCGTGGCCAAAAGGTCACATGAAGCCACGCCCATAGAGGTCTACATTTGAGGTCCATGTGTGTTTTGACTATCAAATATGGCTGCCAAGTCTTTCAGAATTAAATCATGTGATATCCTGTCTGAGATTGCCAGTGCTCTGTGGAAAGCCACCGTGGGCATAGATCTCAGTTTCCAAGGGAGACTCTCATGCGTTGCCTCTTAAAATCCCCACACAATTATGGAAATTCTTCTTTGATTTGTGTTCCAGAACTCAGTCTCTAAGGGGAATGACACCAGAGTTCAAGCCCAGGTGGATCCAGTCATCTCTTCCAACTGCCACAAGAATGACCACAATTAAAACCAAAATACACCCACATGGCCCGCATCTTCTTAAATATAGACATTCATCATAACCTCTGGCTGGAGGTTACCATGTGGAATGCATCCCAAAAGAGTGTCCAAAATAATGTTGCTTGCCCCTCATTTGCCTAAAGTCAGGGTGACATGGACACCCTTCCTGTGAACCAGGAGTGATCAAATAGGCCTGCCATTAATACTGCTCTCCTTCTCCAATTTGAGGCCTACTGACTCTCAGGTATAGATTCTTTATGTGATTTGGAGTCTTGAGAAAACACAAGCACCTCTGCAGGGCTTTGAAGAACTCATTTGACCTAAAGGATTCCTATTCACACTTGATGGAGGTAAAGAACCTAACAGAGGAAGGCAAGAGACTCATCCACAATGACTGATTTTTTGCCATTTTGGTTTTGATTGCACACATGGAATCTATCTTTAGATCTATCATGTGCTGAGAATCTAAGCCACAACCTCACAGAGGCCCAAGAGGCTGATTCGGACACATCCCTTTCCAAAGCAATTAAGCAAAGAGCCACATGTTATGCCCATTTATTTCCATTTGAAAACAGTTTTCTTCAGGCTTCACAAAGGGGTGGCCTGAGGCAAAGACCTTCTTGACATTCAGGGCAACATAACCATAAGTATGCAAATGAACCAAAGCAGGGTCTCTCCATTGAGAGTTTACTGGTGACACAGATATTTGAGTTTTCTAAGATGTTCCCATTCCCTACAGCTATCAAGTACATGGCCATGTCACAGAGCTTGGAGGTGGTACATATCTTGGACTCAAAACCATGGGCCTATTCTTGAGATTTGCCAGAATTCAGGAAGAAAACAGGAACTTAGAAAGTTAGTAGGTGTTTCCCATGCATAAGGCGAGCCACAGTCCATTCCTAAATCGGGCAGGAAGAATACTGGGAAGCATTCTACTAGACAGGACACATCCTTGATGCATTCTCTTTTCTAATGTCTACAACCACGGACAGAGTGGGAAACACAGACATAGAAGCACTCACCTTGTCAAACGACTTACTAGAAACAGTCCACTCCAATCCAAACAAACCGCCTTTCCTACCTATTCTCAAAACATTAGACAAAACCACAAACTCACACCCACACCCACAAAGGCACCTCCTTAACTCAAGTAGGTCTGTGAATATCCAGAGTGTCCTCTGACTGGTGGAGCATACTATGTTCCCCTGAAATGGCCTGACCTGTGTCAGATCTGGTCTCCTTGGCTAACTCTGTGAAGGTGTCAGGAGCCAGAGGTGAGCCACTACCTGCTTTCTCAGAAACGGCTCCTCTTCAGAGCTTTCCTGGCATTTGGCCATCCTCACATCAGTAGTTACCAAGAAAGACTGACTCTGTCTTTGGTAAATCCAAACAAGTGTGACCACTGGGACTGGGACTGGGACTGGCTATGGGTGACTGGCTTCATGAATCCCAAGTTCAGAGATTTTAATCACCAAGGAAGTGAGGTGAGGTCACTTCCTTAAGGAACTGAATGAGGTTACTGCCTTGGCAACCACTTTGTCCTACCAGGGGCTTCCAAGTGTCACATGAGAAGGAGGCTGCCCCTACTTCCTGTTACACTTTCACAAGTTAGAATGGTATATCAATAATAGACGCCCTGGAACAGCTACCCACACAGGCTGGGTTTGGTCCATTTTCTCTACATTAAGAAGAGAGAGGCTGTTTCAGACAGAACCCTTCATCCTGACCAGGTTGTTTGCCATTGAAGATGACTTTTGCTCTCTCAGGTCCTTTATAGCTGCCTTCATGTTCTTCAGGGATCATTTATGCATGTACCTTTGAGGTTTTCATCAGGTGAAAGATCTCATACATTCCTGTGTTTTAAGACCAACTCTATCCCTGCTCTTCCGTAAACTTAGATTGATGGAACAGTGAATGGTTAAGGTTAACAACATGTTTGATTTGGGTTAGAAATCATTCTGCTGGATGAATGATGGTATTTGGAACCTAAAATATTTAAAAGAATATAGAGGTGAAATATAATTATATAAACAGAAATCTAGGTAAGATTCGAAGCCCAGAATGGCATTGGGACCTTGACTGGGATAATTAGCATTGAATTACGTTCTGCACAGATGTCTAAAATAAATCTATAATCAATGGCATAGGATCTTCTACCTTGGATGATTGAATGTACAAGAGAACATCCAGTCAAACAGGGATAGTCGGTAGGATTAGGAAGATAGTCGGTAGGTATAGGAAGAAGAGTGAGTATAGTATTTGGAACAAAAGTTCTTTAGCAATAGGGTTTTGGTTAGAGAGTGAATATTTTTCTCAGCACATGTGAAGAGTCAATCACAATGATGAACTTGGGAAATATGTAGGAAAGCAGATATCAATAGAGACATTACAAAATCAGGCAAACTATAAAGTGATAGAATTAGACATTTTCAAAGGGTTCAGGTTGAATATATAATCTTATGTAGTCACGAATAGGATTGACATTTGAGAGAATTAGGCAATGTGGACATGGATGTTTTTAGTAATCCATGCTCACTTTCCATTTAGGCTTTGGTACAATAATAAGTGTGACCTTTGCATTTGGTGTCCAGAATATTACTGTAATAAAATGTATATGTAGATCAGGTGAAATGAGTATTTCTTCCACAATTTCCTGGAGCAATATTGTGAAGACGAATAAATTAGTATTGGGGGTACAAAGAGGTGTACGCTGTGTCTATGAATATAGAGATAATGCATAAATAGATCATACTGGGAAAAATATAACTGGTTCTACTTAAATAATGGATTGAATTGATATCTGAAAATATATAGGAAATCTTATATTGATATACAATCATTCATTCCAAAGAGTTATACATCTAATGGTAATCTTAGAGTTATGGTTTATAATGAAGGGTGTGTGAGTTTTGTTTCAAAAGTGATTACGGAAATAGAAAATAATGTGTTTGGAAAGAAGTCTCATGAGAAGACCAGTCAAGAAACATGGAGGAATACATGTGTTCTGAAGCAGAAAGTGATTGAAAGTGAAACAAATGCCTCTAAACTTCCTAACTTGTGGAATAAATATATATCCTATTATGTGCATAAACTGAAGAAATAGTAATGTAACAGTGTTGAATAAAAATGAACTTCAAAATACACATCATATTCCATAGGAATCTACTTGCATTGATGTAAAACTAGGTCAGTTACTGTAGAATGGAAAATTGGAAAATAAATCCAATCTGGAATGGGAAATTCTCAGGATTTCACAACCTTGGATGTGGTGGAGGAGTTTCACAAAGTAAGGGACATTGTAAACACAACCGAAACATTGAGCTCTGCTGGCCTAAATACTTCTTGAGAAACTGGCTTTGAGGTTGGGCACTTAAATTTATATTGTTGTCCGGAGCTATAGCTTCTTTTGTAGTGAGACCATCAAAGCTGGGTGTGCATCTTTGTAATCTGGAGGACATGGTATCTTATTTAATAATGAACATATGGCAGCAGTACTGAATTCCCTCTTTGTAGGTAATCTGTGGCCACTGGGGGCAAAGTGTCTCCCCATGTGGACTGTGAAGCCATTTGTTCATCCTCCATTTTCGTGGTGTTTCTTGCTGCTGCACTGGGAGTTTGGTATTTGCTTAACGAAATACAAGGAGTTCAACGGGGACAAGTGCTGGTGGCTACCCCTACTTCATGTGACACTTTCACAAGTTAGAATGGTATATCAACCATAGGCACCCGGGAACAGCTCTCCACACAGGCCTTGTTTGGTCCTTCATATCTGCCTACATCTTCTCCAGGGGTCATATCTGCATGGACCTTTGAGGTTCTTAGCAGGTGGAAGATCCCCTATATTCCTGTATTGTAAGACCAACTCTGTCCCGCTCTTCTGTAAAGTTAGATTGAGGGAACAGTGTATGGTTAGCATTAATAACTTGTTCAATTTGGGTTAGGAATTATTCTGAGGGATGAATAATGATATTGGGAATCTCCTATATTTATAAGAACATAGAGGTGAAATATATGTATGAAAACAGAAATCTAGGTAAGATTTGAAGCCAAGAAGGGAATTGGGCCCTTGATTGGGATACTTAGCATTGAATTAACTTCAGCAGAGATTTCTTGGATAAATCAATATACAATGGCATAAGACTTTGTACCTTGGATGATTGAATTTAGAAGGGAACATCAACTCCAAAAGGGATAGTCGGTAAGATTAGGAAGATAGTCGGTAGTTTTCGGAAGAAGTGTGAGTATAGAATTTGGAAAAAAAATTATTTAGCAACAGGGTTTCGATTAGAGAGTGAATGCCAATGTCAGCACATGTGAAGAGTCAGTCACAAAGATGAACTAGGGAAAAATGTAGGAAAGCAAATATCAAGGAAGACAATAGTAAATTAGGCAAAGTACAAAGTGAGTGTTAGGATTAGACATTTTCAACAGGATTGAGTTTGAATATATAATCTTAGGAAGAAACAAATATGTAGTCACCAAAGAATGACATTTGAGAGCATTAGGCAACCTGGACATGGATGTTTTTAGTAATCCGTGTTCACTTTCCATTTAGACTTTGTAAAATTATAAGTGTGACCTTTGCAGTTTTGAACAGAATATTACTGTGATAAAATGTATATGTAGATCAGGTGACATGAGTATTTCTTCCACCATTTCCAGGAGTAATATTGAGAAGACGTATAAATTAGTATTGGGGGTACAAAGAGGTGTATGCTGTGTCTGTGAATATAGAGATAATGCATGAATAGACCATACTGTGAATAAATAATATAACTCGTTCCACTTTAAATAATTCATTTAATTGATATCTGAAAATATACAGGAAATCTAATATTGATATACAATCATTCATTCCAACCAGTTATTCATCTAATGGTAATATTAGGTTATGGTTTATCATGAAGGGTGTGTGAGATTTTCTTCAAAAGGATTATGGAAATCGAAAATAATGTGTTTGGAAAGAAGTCTCAAAAAATTCCAGTCAAGAAACCTGGAGGAATACATGTGTTCTAAAGCAGGAAGGGATTTAAAGTGAACCAAATGTCTCTAAATTTGTGAACTTGTGGATGAAATATATATGCTATGATGGGCTAAACGTGAAGAAATAGTAATGTAGCAGTGTTGAATAGAAATGAAGTTCAAAATAGACATCTTGTCCCATAGGAATCTACTGGCATTGATGTTAAACTGGGTCAGTTAATGTAGAAATGTTAGGATTTGTATGAACCATTAACTGAAGTCAGATTTCAGTAATGGGAAACAAATATGTATTCCAGGTGGATGAATATTTCTGAGAATAATCTTCTGAAAAGTTGATTATAAATCCACATACATGAACATGAATGAATTTAGGGAGTGTATATAATACACATATATTTCATATTTTAAAAAACTTGGAGAGTCACACACACACACACACACACACACACACACGCACAGACATTAAAAAGTAGCAATATATATGCCAATCGCATTTCATCTTGAAATATATATAATCCACATATCGAAAAATATTCATTTTGCTTAACATGGATTCATGTATAATGTTGTTCTACTAGGAAGCTGACATAGGTTGAATTTTCAGTTCCAACAGCGTTTAGGAGGAATGATCTCTTCTCACAATTTTTATCTTCCAATTCAGTATCCTCAAAAGAAATTATGTGTGATACCAGGTAGGATTCTATATGTGCGTATAAAAATACATGTGCTGAATAGGCTACAGAGAAAAGGAGACAGGACGTCACATATTTGTTACCTTTAAAAACACATGTAGAACTATTTCAATTAAAAATTGACTATTTTTATAATACCTACCCTTTATCATGCAAAAGGCAAGACCTAGTATACACCATGCCTCCTCTCAACTGCTTGTATTTCGATTCTCTTTGGGTTATTTTTCTTCACCATATTAGGATTAATCGTCAAAGTCTAGTAGGGTATGGGTTAGTGTCAGGGATTCAGTATTTTGTATGGGAAATAGCAAAATGAATCCAATGTGTACGCAAACATATGCTACACAAAAATCTTCCAACTCTCATCAAGAACAATGCCTTGTCATTACCTTCGACCCTAGTAAAACACAATTAGAGGAGAAGAGTTAGAAAATCTGTGAATTCATATGTGGAATAAAATATGCTCAGTAGTTCAAAAAATTGGAGGTGTTAAAGGAGTTTCCAAAAGTAAGGGAAAGGTTAAACAGTCCACACACATGGAGCTCTGCTGGCCTAAAGACTTCTTGAGAAAGTCCCTCTGAGGTTGGGCACTTGAAATATATTTTGTTGTAAGGAGCTTTAGCTTCCTTTGTAGTGAGACCTTCAAAGATGGGTCTGCATCTATGTGACCTGGAGGACATGGTTTCTTATTTTCCAATGAACATGAGACCGCAGTGCTGAATTCTCTCTTCCTAAGTAAACTGTGGACACTGGAACCTAAGTGTCTCCCCGTGTGAACTGTCAAGCCATTTGGTCATCCTCCACTTTTCGTGGTGTTTCTTGCTGCTGCACTGGGAGTTTGGTGTTTGCATCACGAAATACAAGGAGTTCAACTGAGGCACAGTGCTGGAGGGAGTTCTGTCACGTGTGTATGGTCAGGGTCTGCAGGAGAAAGCACCATCCAATCTTCTGTCTCTCATAGTTTGCCCCCGTGTCCATAGCAACCTGATTCTGAACATTTACCTGAAACCAAACCATATAACAATTTGCCTTTACATATAAGGGTCTGCTGGCTGCACCTTGTGAGTCACAAGCCATTCTATATAAATGCCACATTTTTAATCCATTCATCTATTGAAGGAAATCTAGGTTGTTTCCACAGTCTTGCAATTGTGAATTGTGCTGCTATGAACATCGAATTATCAGTATCTCTGTAGCATGCTCTTTTTAGGTCTTTAGGGAATAGACCGAGAAGGGGAATAGGTCAAATGGTGGTTCCATTCCCAGCTTTCCAAGAAATCTCCATACTGCTTTCCAAATTGGCTGCACTAATTTGCAGTCCCACCAGCAATGTACAGGTGTGCCCTTTTCCCCACATCCTCAACAGCACATGTTGTCATTTGACTTCATAATGGCTGCCAATCTTACTGCAGTGAGATGGTATCTTAGGGTGGGTTTTTTTTGCTTTTCTCTGACTGCTAGAAATGGTGAGCATTTTTTCATGTACTTATTGATTGATTGTATGTCCTCCTCTGAGAAGTGTCTGTTCAGGTCATTGGCCCATTTGTTGATTGGGTTATTCGTTTTCTTATTGTTTTTTTTGAGTTCTTTGTATATTCTGGATATTAGGGCTCTATCTGAAGTGTGAGGAGTAAAGATTAGTTCCAAGGATGTAGGCTCCCTATTTACCTCTCTTATTGTTTCTTTTGCTGAGAAAAATCTATTTAGTTTGCGTAAGTCCCATTTGTTGATTCTAGTGATTAACTCTTGTGCTATGGGTGTCCTATTGAGAAATTTGGAGCCCGACCCCACAGTATGTAGATCGTGACAAAAGTTTTCTTCTACCAGATGTAGTGTCTCTGATTTGATATCAACCTCCTAGATCTATTTTGAGTTAACTCTTGTGCATGGCGAGAGGAGGGGATTCAGTTTCATTTTGTTACATATGGAATTCCAGTTTTCCCTGCACCATTTGTTGAAGATGCTATCCTTCCTCCATTGCATGCTTTTAGCCCCTTTATCAAATATAAGATAGCTGTAGATTTGTGGATTTGTTTCTCTGTCCTCTATTCTGTACCACTGGTCCACCCACCTGTTTTGGCACCAGTACCATGCTATTTTTGTTACTATTGATCTGTAGTATAGTTTGAGGTCTGGTATCGGTATACTGCCTGATTCACCCTTCCTGCTTAGAATTGTTTTTGCTATTCTGGGTCTTTTATTTTTCCATATGAATTTCATAATTGTTTTATCTATTTCAACAAGAAATGACCTTGGGATTTTGATTGGCATTGCATTAAACCTATAGAGAACTTTTGGTAATATCGTCATTTTGATGATGTTAGTTATGCTTATCCATGAACAGGGTATATTTTTCCATCTTCTAAGATTTTCTTCTATTTCTCTCTTTAGGGTTCTGTAGTTTTCATTGTATAAGTCTTTCACCTCTTTTGTTAGGTTGATTCCCAAGTATTTTATTTATTTTTTTGAGGATATTGTGAATGGAGTGATTGTCCTCATTTCCATTTCAAAGGATTTGTCGCTGATATACAAAAATGCCTTTGATTTATGCGTAGTGATTTAATATCCTGCCACTTTGCTGAATTCATTTATTACCTCTAATAGTTTTTTTGTAGACCCTTTTGGGTCTGCTAGGTATAGAATCATGTCTTTTGCAAATAGCGATAATTTGAGTTCTTCTTTTCCTAATTTTATGCCTTTAATTTCTTTAGTCTTTCTAATTGCTCTGGCCAGTGTTTCGAAAAATATGTTGAACAGAAGGGGTGAGAGAGGGCATCATTGTCTTCCTCCAGATTTTAGGGGGAATGCCTTCAATTGTTCTCCATTCAGAATGATGCTAGCCTGAGGCTTAGCATAGATTGCTTTTACAATATTGAGGTATGATCCTGTTATCCCTAGTTTTTCTAGAGTTTTGAACGTAAAGTGATGCTGTACCTTGTCGAATTCTTTTTCCGCATCTCTCGGGATGATCATATGGTTCTTATTTTTAAGTCTATTGATGTGATGAATAACATTTATTGATTTACGTATATTGTACCAGCCTTGCATCCCAGGAATGAATCTTACTTAATCATGGTGCACATTTTTTTTATATATATAATTTTGTGTCTGATTCACCAGAATTTTTTTGAGGATTTTTGCATTTTTCCTGAAATAGCTTGAAAAGTATTGGTTTTTGTTTTTCTTTAAAGGTTTTTTAAAACTATGCTCTATACCCATCCGTTCCTGGGATTTTCTTAGTTGGTAGTATTTTGATGGTTTCTTCTATTTCCTCAATTGATATTGGACTGTTTAGGTTGTCTATATCCTCCTGACTCAATCTGGGCACATCATATGACTTAAGAAATTTATCAGTGCCTTCACTATATTCTATTTTATTGGAGTATATTAATTAAAAATAATTTCTGATTTTCTTCTGTATTTCTGAAGTGTCTCTTGTTATATTTCCTTTTTCATTTCATATGCTAGTAATTTGAGTTCTCTCTCTTCTTCTCTTTGTTAGCATCGCTAAGGGTCTGTCGATTTTATTTATTTTTTCAAAAAACCAATCTTTGTTTTGTCAATTTTTTCAATTGTTTCTTTTGTTTCGATTTCATTAATTTCTGCTCTGATTTTAATTATTTCTTGCCTTCTACTTCTTTTGCTGTTGTTTGCTCTTGTTTTTCTAAGATTTTGAGATGACGTATGAGATCATTTATTTGTTGGTTTTTTTCTTTTTCTAAGGAATGAACTCCAAGCAATGAATTTTCCTCTTAGAACTGCTTTCAATGTGTCCCATAGATTCCGATATATTGTGTCTGTGTTTTCATTTACCTCTAAGAATTTTTTAATTTCCTCTTTGATGTCTTCTATAATCCATTGATCATTCAGAAACCTATTGTTCATTCTCCAAGTGATGGATGATTTTTCCTTCCTTCTTTTATCATTGATTTTTAGTTTCATTTCATTATGATCAGATAAAATGCATGGCATTATTTCTACTCCTTTTTATTTTCTAAGAGTTGCCCTGTGACATAATATATGATGTATTTTTGAGAAGGATCTATGTTCTGCTGAGAAAAAAGTGTAACTTCTTGATGATGTGTTGTATATTCTATATATGTCAATTAAGTCTAGGTTATTAATTGTGTTATTGAGTTCTTATGTTTCCTTATTCAACTTTTGTTTGGAAGATCTGTCCAGTGGTGAGAGTGGTGTGTTCATGTCTCCCATGATTACTGTATTGTGGTCTATTAGACTCTTGAAATTGAGAAGAGTTTGTTTGATGAACAAAGCTGCACCATTGTTTGGGGCATATATATTTATGATTGTTACATCTTGTTGGCGTATGGTTTTCTTGAGTAGTATGTAGTGTCCTTCTATATCCCTTTTGATTAACTTTGGCTTGAAATCTATTTTATTTTATATGAGTATGGACACTCCTGCTTGTTTCCGACGTTCATAAGAGTGATATGATTTTTCCAAGTATCACCTTCAGTCTATGTATGTCTTTTCCTATAAAATGCGTCTCCTGTAGGCAGCATTGTGTTGGTTCTTGTTTTGTGATCCATTCTACTAGCCTGTGTCTCTTAATTGGTGAGTTTAAGCCATTAAGATTTTTGGTTATTATTGAGATATGGGTTGTTCTTCCAGCCGTATTTGTTTATTTATGTTACTAAACATAGTTTGTTTTCCTCTTTGATTATTTTCCCCCCTTTAATGTCCTACCTCCCACTGTTGGTTTTCATTGGTATTTTCCATTTCCACTTCCTGTAATGTTTTGCCGAGGATGTTTTGAAGAGATGGTTTTCTAGCTGCAAATTCTTTTCTCTTTTGTTTATCGTGGAAGGTTTTAATTTCATCTTTCATCTGAAGCTGAATTTCACTGGATACATGATTATTGGTTGGAACCCATTTTCTTTCAGTGTTTGAAATATGTTATTAAAGGATCTTCTAGATTTCAGAGTCTGTGTTGAAAGATCAGCTGTTATCCTGGTTGGTTTACCACTAAATATAATCTGCTTCCTTTCTCTTGTAGCTTTTAATATTCTCTCCTTATTCTGTATGTTGGGCATCTTCATTATAATGTATCTAGGTGTGGATCTCTTATGATTTTGCACATTTGGCGTCCTGTAGACTTTTAGGATTTGGGATTTTTTTCTCATTCTACAAGTCTGGGAAGTTTTCTCGTATTATTTTATTTAATGGATTGCTCATTCCTTTGGTTTGGACCATTATACCTTCCTGTATCCCAATGACTCTTATGTTTGGTCTCTTTATGTTATCCCATATTTCTTGGAGTTCTGCTCATGGTTTCTTAACAGTCTTGCTGAGCTGTATATGTTCTTTTCGAGTTGAAATACTTTGTCTTCATTGTCTGATGTTCTATCTTCTAAGTATTCTGCTCTGATGGTAGTATTCTCAATTGAGTTTTTAAGATGGTTCATTGCTTTCTGCATTTCTAGGATTTCTGTTTGTTTGTTTTTTATAACCTCTATCTCCCTGTATAGTTGATCTTTGCTACTTGGATTTTTTTATATAATTCATTGTTGAAGTGATCTTTCATTGCTGATTTTGCTGTCTAATGTCTTCCTTGAGATTCCAGATCATCTGAAGCATGTATATCCTGAATTCTTTATCTGACATTCCATCTGCTGCATCTATTTCTTTTTCTAAAGTTGAGTTGACCTGCATTGCTTGTGGTCCTTTCTTTCCTTGTCTTTTCATACTGCTCGCATTACTTTCTGCTTGGTGAAACTGTTGTGTTTTTGAAATTTTCCCCCTATACATTTATATTGCTTTTGTATAGTGGAAAAGTCTCCATTGCAGGTGCAGTCGGCGGCTGTGCTGCTCCTCCAATTGGGGTGATCTGTCTACCATGCTGACCAGCCGCTGGGCCTGTTCTGCCGGTAGGTCGCACGTCTGCCTACCTTGCAGGCATTGGTGGCGGATCTCTCTGCCCCTACTCCAATTGGGGTGACGTGACTACCACGCCGGTGGGTCGCTGGGCCTGTTCAGGGCACAGGCGGCAGCTTTGCTCTGCACCTCTGGCTTGATGACAAAATGAGAGAGACTCGGATGTTTGTGACTCACTTTCTTTACCAGGAGACCAACTATTTCTCTCGCCGCTGGTATCGATGAAGTTATCTCCTCCGCCGCTTTGTGATGACATCAGATCTCTGCCATGTTGTTATCCCATGTGAATGGCAGCATTTCATTCCCTTTGCGGGTGACCAAAGCAACGGGTGAGTCCTGACCGGCCCTCACAAGCCTCGTCTCAATCGTGTTGCCACTGCCTATGAAGGCTCAGTTGGCATTTACCTCCACAGTATTCAGCAGAAGCCTCAGGTTCTTTAGCCCTGGGCCAGAGCAGTTCCAGGACCCAGAATTCAACTGCTCCGGGCTCGGTGTATATTCTGATAGGAGGAGGATCCAAGAAGCAATTTCCGTGGGTTGTTTAGCACTGACCCTGAGTAATTTGTCTGCAAGATAAAGGCGAATGGCAGCCTGAAATTACGTGTTCTGTAACTGAATGAGCTGTGATCAGTCGAAAACAGGGATGGTGACGTCAGCTCTCCAAGATGTTGGCCACTATCTTCCTCTGTGGTCTCACCGGTGTGCAGAACCGAATTGGACAGCTTCTTTCCCCCGTTTCAAACCCAGAATTTAGCACTGAGCACAGTGATTGCACAGCTGGCAGCAGCCCGCAAAATCCACAGGGCTGTATCTTTACGTTGCTCTCTTGTCATTTCCCGTGCGCATTGCAGACTCTAGCCGTGGGGCAATTTGGTGAAAAAGCAGAGTGACCCTCCTTGCGGACAAATTGCTGGCGTTTGAGCCCCCTAGCTGGTCCTTGGGCAATGGAAACCCTTTCTGTAGGTTTTGGAGCACACCAATTTTTCTGGAAATTCCTAACAAGATAGATTTTAGCCGTTTTAACTCGTCAATCTCACGCAAAGTGACACGGTACACGGGGGTGATGAACTCTCATTGCCGCCATCATATGATCCCCAGAAGTTAGTTTTCAGTACTAGGAAACAAACAGGTATTTCAGGTGGATGAATATTTCTGAGAATAATCTTGTGAAAATTGATTATAAATCCACATACATGAATATGAATGAATTTAGTTAGTGTATAATAAGACACATATATTTCATATTTTGAATAATCAGGAGAGTGAATATATATATATATATATATATATATATATATATATATATATATATATATATACACACACACACCTAAACACAGTCATGACAAAGTAGCATTATGTATGCCAATCGAAATTCACCATGAAATATATATCATCCACAGATCCAAAAATATTGATTTTACTAAATATGGATTTATATTGTTCAACTAGGAAGCTCACCCATAGAATGAATTTTCAGTTCTAACAGCATTTAGGAGAAGTGATCTCTTCTAACAATTTGTATTTGCCAAGTCAGTTACCTCACAAATATGTACGTGTGATACCATGTAGTATTCTATATGTGCATATAAAAATGCATGTGCTGAATAGGCTACAGAGAGAAGGAGACAGGAATTCACATATTTGTTAAATTTAAAAACACATAGAGAACTTATTCAACTACAAATTGACTGGATTTATAAAACCAACACTTTATCATGCAAAAGGAAATTACAACTATACACCATGCCTTTTCTGAACTGCTTGTATTTCTATTCTGTGTGGGTTATTTTTCTCCATCATATTTGGATTAGTAGTCAGAGTCTAGTAGGGTATGGGTTAGTGTCAGGGATTCAGTATTTCGAATTGAAAATAAGAAAACGAATTCAATATTTATGCAAATATGTGCTACACAAAAATCTTTCCACTCTCATCCAGAATAATGCCTTGAAATTACCTTGGCTTAAAGTAAGACACAATTAGAGGAGATGAATACTTATCTGGAATGGAATATGCTCAGGAGTTCACAACCTTGGAGGTGGTATAGGAGTTTCCAAAAGTAAGGGACAGGGTAAACACTCCACAAATATGGAGCTCTGCTGGCCTAAAGACTTTTGAGAAACTGCCTCTGAGGTTGGCCACTTGAAATATACGTTGTTGTCAGGAGATTTAGCTTCCTTTCTAGTGAGACCATCATAACTGGGTCTGCATCTATGTGACCTGGAGGACATTGTTTCTTATTTCCCAACGAACATGAGGCAGCAGTGCTGAATTTTCTCTTTGTAGGTAAACTGTGGCCACTGGGGTCTAAGTGTCTCCTCATGTTTACTGTAAAGCCGTTTTTTCACCACTTTTTGTGGTGTTTCTTGCTCCTGCACTGGGAGTTGGTATTTGTTTCATGAAATCAAAGGAGTTCTACTGGGACAAAGTGCTGGAGCAAGTTCTGTCACATGTGGTGGGTCAGGGTCTGCAGGAGAATGCACCAAGCAAGCTTTTTTCCCACAGAACTTGCCCCAATGACCACAATGACCATAGCAACCTGATTCTGAACATTGCCGTGAAACCTCTTCATATAACAAGATGCTTTTACATACAAGCGTCTGCTGGATGCAAAATGTCAGTCACAAGCCGTTTGGAAGCCAATGGCAGATAAACATGGCCTCACCACAGATATCTTATCAGACACCTGACCACCACTGCTCTAGGCCAACTACTCAGCAGGCTCCAACTTACTGGCATCTCTGTTCTACACCATTTTCATGAAACCAAGTCAATCAAGGCACTGTCTGGTATACTCATGATCAGCAACAGGAATCCAAATGTTCTCCAGTGCCACCTGGTCATGGGAATTTCAAAAATTTCCTGGTATTTATCTAGCTACTTTTTAAGGATGAAGTTGGAGGCACTGTGGGTTTCAAATCATTCAGGAATCATTAAATGGCGAGGAAATTCATTTGAACGAAAGAAATGGAGAACTATCACAGGCAAGGCTTCCCAAATAGTGGCCCAAAGGTCACATGAAGCCAGGCCCATTGAGGTCTACAATTTGAGCTCCATGTGTGTTTTGACTCTCAACTATGGCTGCCAAGTCTTTAACAATAAAATCGTGTGATATCCTGGATGAGATTACCTGTGCTCTGAGGAAAGCCACCCTGGGCCTTGATCTCGGTTTCCAAGGGCAAATCTCATGTGTTGCCTCCTAAAATCCCACCACAATTCATGGCAATACTTCTTTGAGGACAGTTCCACAACTCAGTCTCTAAGGGGAATCACACCAGAGTTCATGCCCAGGTGGAACCAGACATCTCTTCCAACCGCCACACAAATTACCACAATTAAAAACAAAAGACTCCCACATGGCACTCATCTTCTTCCATATAGACACTAATAATAACCTCTGGCTGGAGGTTTCCATGAGGGGCGCAGACCAACACAGTGTTCAAAATAAGCACGCTCACACCTCATTTGTCACAAGTCAGGGTTGCCTGGACACCCTTCCTTTGAACACGGAATGATCATAGAGCCCTGCCTTTAATACTGCTCCACTATTCCAATTTGAGGCCTACTGACTGTGGGATTTAGATTCTTTATGTGAACTGGAGTCATGAGAAATCACAAGCACCTATGGGCTACACTCTGGAGGGCTTTGAAGAACTCATTTGATGCAAAGGATCCCTATTCTCACTTGATGGAGATCAGGAAACTTACAGAGGAAGGAGAGAGACGTCATCCACAATGAATGCTTTTTGGACATTTTGGATTTGGGTGCACACATGGGATCTTTCTTTAGATCCATTAGGTGCTGAGTATCTAAGCCACAGCCTCACACAGGGCCAGGTGGCCGATTCAGACACATCCCTTTCCAAAAAAATAAGCAATGGGCCCCAGGTGATGCCCATTCATTTCCATTTTAAAACTCTTTTCTTCAGGCTTCACAAAGGGGTGGCCTAATCAAAGACCTTCCTGTAATTCAGTGCAACAGAAGAAAAGGTATGCAAAAAGCCCAAAGCATGGTTTCTCCACAGAGACTTTACTGGTCACATTGATATCTGAGTTTTCTGAGATGTTCCAATTCCCTTCAGCTATCCTGTACATGGACATGTACCAGAGCTTGGAGGTGGTACATATCTTGGACACATAACCATGAGCCTATTATGGAGAGTGGCCAGAATTCAGGCAGAAAACAGGAACTTAGGAAGACAGTAGGTGTTGCCCATCCAGAAGGCAAGCCAAGTCCATTCATAAATTGGGAAGGATGAATGCTGAGAAGCTTTCTACTAGACAGAACACATCCATTGATGCATGCTCTTTCTAATGTCTTCATCCACAAACACAGTGGGATACCCAGACATAGAAACACACTCCTTGTCAAGCGACTTTCTAGAAACCGTCCACTCCAAAATGAACTAATTGCCTTTCCTACCTATTCTCAGAAAATAATACAAGACCACAAACTCACACCCAACCCACAAAGGCACCTCCTTCCCCCAAGTAGGTCTGTGACTATCCAGAGTGTCCTCTGACTGGTGGGCCATACTATGTTCCCCAGAAATGGCCTGTCCTGTCTCAGATCTGGTCTCCTTGGCCAACTCTGTGAAGTTGTTAGGAGCCAGTGGTGAGCCATTCCATGGAGATGACTTTTTCTCTCTCAGGTCCTTCATAGCTGCCTACATCTTCTCCAGGGATCATTTCTGTATGGACCTTTGAGGATCTTAGCAGGTGGAAAATCCGCTACATTCCTGTATTGTAAGACCGACTCTGTCCTTAATCTTCTGTAAAGTTAGATTGAGGGAACAGTGTATGGTTAGGATTAATAACATGTTCGATTTGAGTTAGGAATCATTCTGCAGGAATGATTCAGAACCTGCAATATTTACAAGATTATATAGGTGAAATATAAGTATGAAAACAGAAATCTAGGAAAGATTTGAAGCCCAGTAGGGCATTGGGCCCTTGATTGGGATACTTAGATTTGAATTATTTTCTGCAGAGATGTCTCAGATGAATTGATGTACAATGGCATAGGACCTTGTACGTTGGATGATGGAATGTTGAGGAGAACTTCTAGTCACAAAGGGATAGTCAGAATTATTAGAAAGATAGTCAGAGTTTTAGAAAGAAGAGTGAGTATAGGATTTGGACAAATAGTTCTCTAGCATTTGGGTTTCGGATAGAGAGTGAATATAAATGTGAGCACATATGAAGAGTCAGTCACAATGATGAACTGGGGAAAATATGTCGGAAAGCAGATATCAATAGAGATACTAAGAAATCAGGAAAAGTATAAAGTGAATGATAGGATTAGATATTTTCACCAGGGTTGAGTTTGAATATATAATCTTAGGAAGAAACAAATATGTTGTCACAAATAGTATTGACATTTGAGAACATTAGGCAACCTGAACATGGATGTTTTTAGTAATCCATGCTCACTTTCAATTTAGGCTTTGGTACAATCATAAGTTTGACCTTTGCATTTTGTGTCCCGAATATTACTATAATAAAATGTATATGTAGATGAGGCGACATGAGTATTTCTTCCAGCATTTCTGGGAGCAATATTTTGAAGATGTATAAATTAGTATTGGGGGTAAAAAGATTTGTACCCTGTGTCTATAAATATAGAATTAATGCATGAATTGACAATACTGTGAATAAATAATACAACTGTTTCCACTTTAAATAATGGTTTGAATTGATATGTGAAAATATACAGAAAATCTTACATTGATATACAATCATTCATTCCATCCAGTTACACATCTAATTCTATATTTGGGTTATGTTTTATCATGAAGATTGTATGCGATTTGCTTCAAAAGTGATTATAGAAATCGAAAATAATGTGTTGGGAAAGAAGTCTCATGAAAAGACCAGTCAAGAGACCTGGAGAAATACATGTGTTCTGAAGCAGGAAGTGATTGAAAGTGAAACTAATGCCAATAAATTTGTGAACTTGTGGATAAAATATATATCCTATGATGTTCATAAACTAAAGAAATATTAACGAACCAGTGTTGAATAAAAATGAACATCAAAATACACACCATGTCCCATAGGAATCTAATTGCATTGATGTTAAACTGGGTCAATTACTGTAGAAATATTAGAATTTGTAAGCACCATTCACTGAAGTTCGTTTTAAGTACTAGAAAAGAAATATGTAGTTCAGGTGGATGAATATTTCTGAGAATAATCTTGTGAAATGTTGATTATAAATCCACATACAGGAACATGAATGAATTTAGGTAGTGTATATAAGACACATATTTTTCATATTTTGAAAAATCTTGAGAGTATATATATATATATATATATATATATATATATATATATATATATACACACACACCCAAAACAACACAGAGATATTAAAAAGTAGCAATATATATGCCAATCAATATTGATCATGAAATATATAACATCCACAGATGCAAAATCATTTATTGTACTGAACATGGATTTATGCACAATGTTGTTCTCCTAGGAAGCTCACACAAAACTTGAATTTTCAGTTCCAACAGCGTTTAGGAGGAGTGATCTCTTCTCACAATTTGTATCTCCAAGTCAGCCAAGTCAAAAAAATGTACGTGTGATACCAGGTAGGATTCTATATGTGCATATAAAAATACATGTGCTGAATAGGCTACAGAGAAAGGGAGACAGGAATTCACATATTTGTTAACTACAAAAACACATGGTGAACTATTTCCATTAAAAATGGACTAGATTTATAACACCTACACTTTATCATGCAAAAGGCAAATCCAACTATACACCATGCCTCCTCTGAACTGTTTGTATTTCAATTCTGTTTGCATTATTTCTCTCCACTATATTAGGATTAGTAGTCACAGTCTAGTAGGGTATGGGTTAGTGTCAGGCATTAAGTATTTTGAATGTAAAATAGGAAAATGAATCAAATGTGTATGCAAATATGTGCTACACAAAATCTTCCTACTCTCATTCACAACAATACCTTGATTCTATCTTTGCCCCAAGTAAGACAAAATAAAAGAAGAAGAGTTAGAAAATCTCTGAATACATATCAGGAATGGAACATGATTACGAGTTCACAATCTTGGAGGTGGTAGAGGAGTTTCCAAAAGTAAGGGACAGGGTAAATACTGCACAAATATGGAGATCTGCCAGCCTAAAGACTTCTGGAGAACCTGCCTTTGAGGTTGGCCACTTGAAGTATATGTTGCTGTCAGGACCTATGGCTTCCTTTCTAGTGAGACCACCAAATCTGGGTCTCCATCTATGTGACCTGCAGAACATGGTTTCTTATTTTTCAAAGAACGTGAGGCAGCAAGGCTGAATTTTCTCTTTGTAAGTAAACTCTTGCCACTGAAGTCTAAGTGTGGACCCGTGTGGACTGTGAAGCCATTTGGTCATCCTCCACTTTTCATGGTGTTCTTGCTGCTGCACTGGGAGTTTGGTATTGGCTTCAGGAAATACAAGGAATTCAACTGGGTCACAGTGCTGGAGGGAGATCTGTCACGTGTTGTGCGTCAGGGTCTGCAGGAGAATGCACCAACCAGGCTTCTATCCCACATAGCTTGCCCCCTTGACCATAGCAACCTGATTCTGAACATTGCCCTGAAACCTCTCCATTCAACAAGATGCCTTTACATACAAGGGTCTGCTGGCTGCACCATGTCAGTTACAAGCCTTTTGGCAGATCCACATGACCCCACCACAGAAGTTTTATCACAGATCTGAAAAACACTCCTCTAGGCCAACTACTCAGCAGACTTTAACTTATTTGCATCACTGTTCTACACCATTTTCATGAAACCCATTCAATCAAGGCACTGTCTGGTACACTCATGATCAGCAACAGGAAATCCAAAGTGTATCCAGTGTCACCTGGTGATGGGAATTTCAAATTTTTATGATGTTTATCTAGCCATTTTTCAAGGATGAGGTTGGAGGCACTGTGGGATTTAATTCATTCTGGAAACATTAAATGGTGAGAAAGCCCATTTCAATGAAAGATCTGAAGAACTCTCACAGGCAAGACTTCCCAAAGAGTGGCCAAAAGATCAAATGAAGCCAGGCCCACTGAGGTCTAAAATGTGAGGTCCATGTGTGTTTTTACTCTCAACTATGGCTGTCAAGTCTTAAAGAATAAAATCATGTCATATTCGGGCTCAGATTCCCAGTGCTCTGTGGGAAGCCCCCTGGGCCTAGATCTCAGTTTCCAAAGGCCACTACCATGTGTGGCCTCCAAAAATCCCAACACAATTCATGGCAATACATCTCTGCAGTCATTTCCAGAACTCAGTCTCTAAGAAGACTCACACCAGAGTTCAAGCCAAGGTGGACCCAGTCATCTCTTCCATCAGCCAAACAAATGACCACAATTAAAACCAAAATACTCCCACATGGCTCTCAACTACTTCCACATAGACACTCATCATAACCTCTGGGTGGAAGTTTCCATGAGGGGCGCAGCTGAAGACAGTATCCAAAATATGCTCCCTACCCTCATTTGTCTAAAGTCAGGGTGGCTTGACAACCTATCTGTGAACAAGGAGTGATCAAATAGGCCTGCCATTAATACTGCTCTGCTTCTCCAATTTGAGCCTAATGTCTGTGGGGTTTAGATTTTTTATGTGAATTGGAGTCATGAGAAAATCCAAGCACCTATGGGCTTGCCTCTGCAGGGCTTTGAAAAACTTTTTGAACCAAAGGATACCTATTCTCACTTGATGGAAGTCAGGAACCTTACAAAGGAAGGCGAGAGACTTCATCCACAAGACTGCTCTTTTTCCATTTTGGTTTTGGATGCACACATGAGATCTTTCCTTAGATTCATCAGGTGGTGAGAATCTAAGTCACAGTCTCACACAGGGCCAAGAGGCTGATTCAGACACATCCCATTCCACGGCAATTAAGCAAAGAGCCACAGGTGATGCTTATTATTTTCCATTAGAAAACTGTTTTCTTCAGGCTTCACAAATGGGTGGCCTGAGGCAAAGACCTTCCAGACATTCAGGGCAACGGAACAATAGGTAAACAAAAGGTGCAAATCAGTGTTTCTCCACTGACACTTTACTGGTCACACTGATATCTGAGTTTTCTGAGTTCCTCTCCATTCCCTTCAGCTATCCAGTACAAGGCCATGTTACAGAGTTTGGAGGTCGTACATATCTTTTACACAAAACCATGAGCCTATTCTTGAGAGTGGCCAGAATTCAGGAAGAAAACAGGAACATAGGAAGATAGCAGGTATTGCCCATTCATAAGGAAAGTCGTAGTCCATTCATAAATTTGGCAGGATGAATGCTGAAAAGCTTTCTACTAGACAGAACACATCCATTGATGCATTCTCTTTTCTAATGTCTATAACCACAGACACAGTGGGATACAAAAACCCACAACCACACTCACAAAGGCAACTCTTTCCTCCAAGTTGGTATGTGACTATTCAGAGTGTCCTCTGACTGGTGGGCCATACTATGTTCCCCAAAATTGCTTGTCCTGTCTCAAATCTGCTTTCCTTTGCCAATTCTTGAAGTAGTCAGGAGTCAGCAGTGAGCCAATACCTGCTTTATCAGGAAAGAACCATCTTCAGAGCTTCCCTGGCATTTGGCCATCCTCACATCAGTAGGTAAGTGCCGCAGCCCGGCTGGCTGGGCAAAATAACTGGGGGGGGTGACGAACAACTTGTGTAGACTGATGCAGCAGGAGTGGAAGCCGTTTATTGTTGAATAAGAGCGGTATTTATACATTTTACACAGCCTATCTAATTAGCATGAAATAGATACAGCAGTCAAACAATAAGGAATCTACACACTTAATGGTTCGCTTTTGTTACTTCACAAACCACTCCCTCTGGCATTTTGCCAGGCGCCATCCAGACTTGTTTACAGACTCTAACATTTCTCTGGCAAAATAACAGGTGCCAATCTGACTTGTTTACAGACGTTAACATTTCCCCCTTTTGTTTAATTTAAATAAGGACCATAGTGTTTTCTACAGAAACACCATAAATAACCTGCTAGAAACAGAAAGGGAGGATACAAAATGTTACAATACCAATCCAATTGATGGCTCCATGCAAGAAGCCCTTGGAAAACATATACCAGCAATGACACCATTAGCAAAGATACCGAGTTACAAGTTGTTGTAGATTGCAGTTTGTTGTCTCAGTCCAGATAAAGCAGTGTCTCAATAGATTAACTCAGAGTTCAGGTAAATCACAGTCCAGGTAAGTTCTCCAGGCAGCTAGCTTAAGTTGTAGTAGCAGAAAGAGCGATAGCTCCGAAGTCTCCTCAGGTTCTCAGCCAAAGTTTCCTCCAGTTCTCAGCAACATTGTAAATTCTTCCACCTTTGTTTTCACCGGCACTTGGACGAAGGCAGGAACTCCGGATGGCTAAAGAAAATCCTGTAGCATTTCACTAAGAAAACAACCTTCTGAACAATTTTAGTACATTATCTCAAGGTTTTTTACATTTGAAATAAGCCTTAATAGTACTCATTACTCATCAGCCTGCAGGTGTGGGAGACCCATTGTAGTTACTGGCCTTGGAAATGATCAAACTTCAGGGATGCCAGTAGCATCTTCTGCCAGCTGTAGCATCCTGGGCAGCCCCAGATGGCCCCAGGGAGAGTCCAGGGCTCAAACTTCTTCCGGGCACAGGGAGCAAAAGCCTGCGAGACTGTGCCTTCAGGTCAGGTCTAGATTTGGGCTCACAGTGGTGATCCGCTCCCCCGGGCAGCAGGGCGGGGAAGAGCCCGCAACTGCCTCTTGGAAAATTCTTGCTGTGCCATGATCGGCTTGGGCAGGTGGCAGCCGCCTTGTCATTTCACGCACCCTCCAGTATCGAAAAGTATTCAGTAATAGCCTTTTGCTGCAAACTTTTTTCCTGATAATCCTTCTTCTTCTGAACTTTCTTTTTCTTTCTGACTAGAGTTTCTGGACTTTTATCAACACATGCCCTAACTATTCTTGGTTCCACTGGGGTGCCTTTTTCTCTTATCAATTTACTTCTCACCCCTTCCATAGTTTCATCAAAAAGACAATACAACATTTCAAGACAAAACAAGACACAAACATACTGCATCAATCTTCTCCATTTTCTCGAAATGGCCATTTTTCCTATCGCCCAATCTGCCTAGAGATGAGCAGATTGCTCCCGTCCTATCTATGGACAGAAAGCTTTTTTCGTCCCTTACCCGTGAGTGTCCTGGGGCTCCCCGTAATGGGCCACCATCTTCCGCAGTCCCGCTGCAGCAGAATAACCTGGGGGGTGACGAATAACTTGTGTACGTTGATGCAGCAGGAATGAGAGCCGTTTATTGTAAGATCTGAGCGATATTTATACATTTTACACAGCCTATCTCATTTGCATAAAATAGATACAGCAGTCAACCAATAAGGAATCTCCACACTTAATGGCTCGCTTTTGTTACTTCACAAACCACTCTCTCTGGCATTTTGCCAGGTGCCATCCAGACTTGTTTACAGACTCTAACATTTCTCTGGCAAAATAACAGGTGCCAATCTGACTTGTTTACAGACCTTAGCAGGTAAGAAGAAAGACTGACTCTGTCTTTGGTAAATTCAAACAAGTGAGACCACTGGGACTGGGATTGGTAATGGCTCTGGATGCCTGGCTTCCTGGATCCCAAGTTCAGAGACTTTCATCACCAAGGAAGTGAGGTGTGGTCACTTCTTTCAGGAACTGAATGAGGTCACTGCCTTGGCAACCACTTTGTCCTAACAGTTGCTTCAAAGGGTCCCATGAGATGGAGGCTGCCCCTACTTCCTGTGACACTTTCATATGTTAGAATGGTATATCAACCATATGCACCTGGGAAGAGCTTTCCACACAGGCCTGGTTTGGTCTACTCTCCATTAAGAAGAGTGAGGCTGATTCAGACACATTCCTTCATCCTACCAGGTTGTTTGCAATGGAGATGTCTTTTGCTCTCTCAGGTCCTTCATAGCTGCCTACATCTTCTCCAGAGATCATTTCTGCATGTACCTTTGATGTTCTCAGCAGGTGGAAGATCCCATACATTCTTGTATTGTAAGACCAACACTGTCGCTGCTCTTCAGTAAAGTTAGATTGAGGGAACAGTGTATGATTAGTGTTATTAACATGTTCGATATGGGTTAGGAACCATTCTGCTGGATGAATAATGGTATTGGGAACCTGTGATATTTATAAGAATATAGAGGTGAAATATATGTACGAAAACAGAAATCTAAGTAAGATTTGAAGCCCAGAAGGTCATTTGTCCCTTGATTGGGATACTTAGCGTTGAATTACATTCTGCACAGATGTTTCAGATAAATCGATATAAAATGGCATAGTACCATTCACCTTGGATGATTGAATGTAGAAGAGAACATCCAGTCAAAAAGTGATAGTCGGTAGGATTAGGAAGATATTCGGTAGGTTTAGGAAGAAGAATGAGTGTAGGATTTGGAACAAAAGTTCTTTAGAAGTAGGGTATCGCTAAGAGAGTGAATGTAAATATCAGCACATGTGACGAGGACGTCACAATGATTAACTGGGGAAAATATGTAGGAAAGCAGATATCAATAGAGACATTACAAAATCAGGCAAAGTATAAAGTGAGTGACAGGATTAGACATTTTCAACATGGTTGAGTTTGAATATATAATCTTTGGAAGAAACAAATATGTAGTCACCAATAGGATTTTCATTTGAGAGCATTAGGCAACCTGGACATGGATGTTTTTAGTAATCCATGTTCACTTTCCATTTAGGTTTTGTACAATCATAAGTGTGACCTTTGCTTTTTGTGTCTAGAAAATTACTGTGATAAAATGTATATGTAGATCAGGTGACATGAGTATTTCTTCCACCATTTCTGGGAGCTATATTTTGAGGACGTATAAATTAGTATTGGGGGTACAAAGAGGTGTACCTGTGTCTATGAATATAGAGATAATTCATGAATAGACAGTACTTTGAATAAATAATATAACTGGTTCCACTTTAAATAATGGATTGAATTGATATCTGAAACTAAGTAAGAAATCTTATATTGATATAGAACCATTCATTCCAACCAGTTACACATCTAATGGTAATATTAGTGTTATGGTTTATTGTGACGGGTTTGTGAGTTTTGCTTCAAATGTGATAATGGAAATCGAAAATAATGTGTTTGGAAAGAAGTCTCATGAAAAGAGCAGTCAAGAAACATGGAGGAATACATGTGTTCTCAAGCAGGAAGTGATTGAAAGTGAAACAAATGCCTATAAATTTGCGAAATTTTGATGAGACATATATGCTATGATGTGCATAAACTGAAGAAATAGTAATGTACCAGTGTTGAATAAAAATGAACGTCAAAATGCACATCATGTCTACTTGCATTGATGTTCAACTGGGTCAGTTACTGTAGAAATATTAGGATTTTGGGGGGGATTAATAATACAATTTATTTTAGCACTAGCATGCCACAGAATGTAGAGGAAAGATCAATGGATTTTTAGTTATAGAACTAATAATCTAACATTTAGTGACTATTTTGGATAGTCTAGAAATTACATAAGGCTATGTAACATAATTTTTTTTTTTATTTAACATTCATCAAAGCTTGGAATTTTCGTAATATTTCTTCTTTTTTATTTTTTATTTTTTCAGTTGTTGATTGACCTTCATTTTGTTTATTGGTATGTGGTGCTGAGAATAGAACCATGTGCCTCACACATGCTAGAAAAACATGTTACCACTGAGCCACAAACCCAGCCCTTCCACTTTTATCTTAACATCATACACTCATGTCCCTCTTCTTTACTCACTTTCTTCCTCATTTTCCCCCTTCTCTCCCTTCCTTTTTCGTTTCCCCTCCATATCTATTTTTCTCTTATGTCATTAAAAACAGTAGTATGCTATGAAATTTAAATTTAAGACTGTTTTTTATAGTCATTCTTTTTCTTGAGAAAATCTAAAAATTAAAATCACCTGATAGATATATTACAATACATTTATTATACATGTGTATCTAAATTCATGCATATGCATTACATATATTATATATATATATATATACATATATATTTAAAAGTACTTTGATTTCCCTGTTAGAAATAATATACACCAAGTCTTTCTTAATTCTCAATTCTTCCATAATTAACATCTTACAGTGAAAATCAACTAAACATATTTAAGTAAACAGGTATCATTCTTATTTATCAATACTGATACTTTAAGGTTTTATATCACATTAAGCTGTAATATGGCATATTAACTCTTATGAATTAGAGAAATTTTATTTGAACAACCTATTATTTAAGGACCATATGCACTGACATTTTAAATGGCTTTCTTGTGATTTCAATTTCAATCAATTGTGTATTAATTGCCAAATACTTATTTTAGTACTTTTCATGTTCATAATTGATATAAAGTCAATTGTTTAATTCTTCTTGTAAGTAGTTACTTATTAGAGTAGGGACATTATTAATAATACTACATCTTTATAAGAAAAATGGTACAAATTTATTTTCATGCAAAATTAAGAATAATTGCATGCTCTAAATGTTTGATTGTTGATACATATAATAAAGAGCTTTTGATGAGTCTCTTCCCCAGTAAAACATAAAATGCAAAGATATAGTTAGGTTTGTATGTCCAAATAAACATAAGAAAAAATACACATTATCAGCTAGAAACTATTAAATAAAAGATGACAAAAACAATCCAACACATTGTACGAACTTGTCAGATGAGGTAGTATTCTGGAAGAATAGCCTAAGACTAGACCTTGTCCATGACAAAATATTCACGAAAAAAATGAAGTATGAAAAGTGTAGAAAATGCTATGAATTTTTCATGAAGTTAGGTGAATTATCCTTTAATCTCAATTTATGTGCATTTTCTGGTAAAATAAATTTGTGATATTTACAACTACACAAAACAAAGTTTCTGCATAGCAAAATGAATACATCTGAATCCATTTTTAGCTGATTTCTTCCCACTAAATTTTAAAACTTTATTTATTTATTTGTTTTTATTGGTTGTTCAAAACATTACAAAGCTCAAGATATATCATCTTTCATACATTTGACTCAATTGGGTTATGAACTCCCATTTTTTCCCCAAATACGAATTGTAGAATCACATCGGTTACACATTCACATTTTTACATAATGGCATATTAGTGACTGTTGTATTCTGCTACCTTTCCTATCCCCTACTATCCACCCTCTCCTCCCCTCCCATCTTCCCTCTCTACCTCATCTGCTATTGTTCAATTCTCTCCATTGTTTCCCCCCAACTTCCCCTCACAACATTTTATATGCGATTTTGTGTAACATTGAGGGTCTCCTACAATTTTCATAAGCTTTCCCTTCTCTCTCCCTTTCTCTCCCCCCATTCGTCTTTGTTTAATGTTAATCTTTTCCTCATGCTCTTCCTCCCTGTTCTGCTCTTATTTGCTCTCTTTATATCAGAGAAGACATTTGGCATTTGTTTTTTAAGGATTGGTTAGCTTCGCTTAACATAATATGCTCTAATGCCATCCATTTCCCTGCAAATTCTATGATTTTGTCATTTTTGTGCTGTGTAATACTCCATTGTGTATAGATGCCACATTTTTTTTTATCCATTAATCTATTGAAGGGCATCTAAGTTGGTTCCACAGTCTAGCTATTGTGAATTGTGCCGCTATGATCATTGATGTGGCAGTATCCCTATAGTACGCTCTTTTAAGATCCTCAGGGAACAGTCCAAGAAGGGTGAGAGCTGGGTCAAATGGTGGATCCATTTCCAGCTTTCCCAGGAATATCCATACTTCTTTCAAAATTGGCCTCACCAATTTGCAGTCCCACCAGCAGTGTACAAGTGTACACTTTTCCCCACATCCTCGCCAACACTTATTGTTGTTTGACTTAATAATGCCTGCTCATCTTACTGGAGTAAGATGGTATCTTAGGGTGGTTTTGATTTGCATTTCTCAGACTGCTAGAGATGGTGACCATTTTTTCATGTACTTGTTGATTGATTGTATGTCCTCCTCTGTGAAGTGTCTGTTTTGGTCCTCGGCCCATTTGTTGATTGGGTTATTTGTTATCTTATTGTTTAATATTTTGAGTTCTTTGTGTATTCTGGATATTAGGGCTCTATTTGAAGTGTGAGGGGTAAAAATTTGTTCCCAGGATGTAGGCTCTCTATTTACCTCTCTTATTGTTTCTCTTCTTGAGAAAAAACTTTTTAGTTCAAGTAAGTCCCATTTGTTTATTCTTTTTATGAACTCTTGGGCTATTGATATCTTATTAAATAATTTGGAGACTGACCCCACAGTATATAGATCATAGCCAACTTTTTCTTCTATGAGACGCAGTGTCTCTGATTTGATATCTAGCTCCTTGATCTATTTTGATTTAACTTTTGTGCATGGTGAGAGAACGGGATTCACTTTCATTTTGTTGCAAATGGATTTCTAATTTTCCCTGCACCATTTGTTGAAGATGCTATCCTTCATCCATTGCATGTTTATAGCCACTTTATCAAATATAAGAAAGTTGTAATTTTGTGGATTGGTTTCTCTGTCCTCTATTCTATACCATTTGTCCACCTGCCTGTTTAGGTACCAGTACCACACTGTTTTTGTTACTATTGCTTTGTAGTAAAGTTTGAACTCTGGTATCGCTATACCTCCCGATTCACACTTCCTGCTTAGAATTCCTTTTGCTATTCTGTGTCTTTTGTTTTTCTATATGAATTTCATGATTGCTTTATCATTTCTACAAGAAATGCCATTGGGATTTTGATTGGCATTGCTTTAAACCTGTAGAGAACTTTGGGTAATTTCGCCATTTTGATGAATTTAGTTCTGCCTATCCATGAACAGGGTACATTTTTCCATCTTCTAAGATCTTTTTCTATCTCTCTCTTTAGGGTTCTGTGGTTTTCACCTTTTGTTAGGTTGTTTTCCAAGTATCTTATTTTCTTTGAGGATATTGTGAATGGAGTGGTTTTCCTCATTTCCATTTCAGAAGTTTTGTTGCTGATATACAGGAATGCCTTTGATTTATGCGTGTTGGTTTTATATCCTTCATTTATTAACTCTAGCAGTTTCTTTGTAGACCCTTTTGGGTCTTTTAAATATATTACCATGTCATCCACAAATAGCGATAATTCAAGTTCTTCTTTTCCTATTTTTATGCCTTTAATTTCTTTTGTCTGTCTAATTTCTCTGGCTAGTATTTCAAGAACTAAATTGAATAGAAGTGGTGATAGAGGGCATCCCTGTCTTATTCTAGATTTTAGAAGGAATGCCTTCAGTTTTCTCCATTTAGGATGATCCTAGCCTGAGGTTTAGCATATATAGCTTTTACAATGTTGAGGTAAGTTCCTGTTATTTCTAGTTTTTCTAGTGTTTTGAACATAAAGGGATGCTGAACTTTGTCGAATGTTTTTACTACATCTATCGAGATGATCATATGGTTCTTGTCCTTAAGTCTATTGATGTGGTGAATAGCATTTATTGATTTCCATATATTGAACCAGCCTTGCATTCCAGGGAAGAATCCTACTTGATCATGGTGCACAACTATTTTGATATGCTTTTGTATTCAATTCACACGGATTTTATTGAGAATTTTTGCATCCAAGTTCATTAGAGATATTGGTCTGTAGTTTTCTTTTTTGAAGTGTCTTTGTCTGGTTTTGGGATCAGGGTGATTTTGGACTCCGAGAATGAATTTGGAAGAACTTCTTATTTTTCTATTTCTTGATATAGCTTGAAAGTATTGGTATTAATTCTTCTTTGAAGGTTTTGTTGAACTCCGCTGTATACCCATCAGGTCCAGTGCTTTTTTTGGTTGATAGTCTTTTGATGGCTTCTTCTATTTCTTCCTTTGTTTTTGGTCTGTTTAAATAGTGTGTGTCTTCCTGACTGAATCTGGGCAGATCGTATGACTTAAGAAATTTATCGATATTTTAACTATCTTCTATTTTATTGGAATATAGGGTTTCAAAATGCTTTCTATTTATCATCTGTATTTGTGTACTGTCTGTTGTGATATTGTCTTTTTCATTCCGTATGTTAGTAATTTGAGTTCTCTCTCTTCTTCTCATCCTTAGCATGGCTAAGGGCCTGTAAATCTTATTTATTTTTTCAAAGAACCAACTTTTAGTTTTATCAATTTTTTAATGTTTTTTTTTGTTTCAATTTCGTTGATTTCTGCTCTAATTTTAATTATTTCTTGTCTTCTACTACATTTGCTGTTGTTTTGCTCTTCCTTTTCTAGGTTTTTGATGTGTACTGTGAGTTTATTTATTTGTTGTTTTATACTTTTTTTGAGGAAAGAACTCCAAGAAATGAATTTCCCTCTTAAAACTGCCTTCTTTGTGTCCCATAGATTCCAGTATGATGTCTCTGTATTGTCATTTGATTCTAAGAATATTTTTATCTCCTCCTTTATGTCTTCTGTAACCCATTGATCATTCAGTAGAATATTGTTCATTTTCCATGTGATGTAGGATTTTTTCTTCCTTCTTTTCTCATTGATTTCCAGTTTCATTCCATTATGATCAGATATGGTGCATGGTATTATCTCCACGCCTTTATATTTACTAAGAGTTGCCCAATGGCATAATATATGGTCTAACTTGGAGTAGGATCCATGTGCTGCTGAGAATAAAGTGTATCCACTTGATGATGGTTGATGTATTCTATATATGTCGGTTACGTCAGGGTTATTGATTGTGCTGTTGAATTCTATAGTTTCTTTATTCAGTTTTTTATAGAGGATCTGTCTAATGGCGAGAGCGGTGTGTTGAAGTCACCCATAATTATTGTGTTGTAGTCTATTTGACTCTTGAACTTGAGGCGAGTTTGTTTTATGAGCGTTGCAGCTCAATTGTTTGGTGCATACCAAATGATAATTGTTATGTCTTGTTGGTGGATGGTTCCTTTTAACAATATATAGTGTCCTACTTTATCCCTTTTGATTAACGTAGGTTTGAAGTTGATTTTATATGATATGAGTATGGCCACTCCTGCTTGCTTCCGAGGGCCATATGAGTGGTATGATTTTTCCCAACCTTTCACTTTCAGCCTGTGTATGTCTTTACGTTTCATATGAGTCTCCTGAAGGCAGCATATTGTTGCATTTATTTTTTTGATCCAGGTTACTAGCCTATGTCTCTTGATTGGTGAGTTTAGATTTTTAACATTTAAGGTTACAATTGAAATATGATTTGTACTTCCAGTCATGTTTATTTATTTATTTATTTTAATTTGGGTAGTTTTTACTTTTTGGTTATTTTCTTACCCCTTTACTGAGATATCTCCTGCTGTTAGTTTTGGGCACTATTTTTCAATTCCTCTTCTTATAGTATTTTTCTCAAAATGCTTTGCAGTGCTGGTGTTCTGTCTGCGAATTCTTTTAGCTTTTGTTTATCAGGAAGGACTTAATTTCATTGTCAAATCTGAAGCTTAATTTTCTTGAATACAGTATTATTGGTTGGAATCCATTATTTTTCAGTGTTTGAAATAAATTGTTCAACGATCTTCTCGCTTTCAAAGTCTGTGATGAAAAATCAATTGTTAACCTAATTGGTTTACCACTGAATGTTATCTGCCTACTTTCTCTCATAGCTGTTAATATTCTCTCCTTGTTCTGTATGTTGGCTATCTTCATAATTATGTGTCTTGGAGTTTGTCTATTATGGTTTTGAATGTTTGAGGTCCTGTAGGCTTCCAGGATATGGCAATCCATTCCATCTTTCATCTCTGGGAAGTTTTCTAGAATTATTTCATTTAATATGTTGTCCATTCATTTGGTTTGAATTTCTATGCCTTCTTCTATCCCGATGACTCCCAATTTTGGTTTTTTTATGACATCCCATATCTCTTGAATAGTTGCTCATAGGATTTAAGCATGTTTTCTGTGTTGACTATATTCTTTTCAAGTTGACAAACTTTGTCTTCATTATCTGATGTTCTGACTTCTACTTGATCTAGTCTATTTGTAATATTCTTGTTTGAGTTTTTAATTTGGTTTATAGTTTCCTGCATTTCTAGAATTACTGTATGATTTTTTAAAAGATCTCTATCTCCTGGTAAAGCTTGTTCTTTGTCATTTGAATTTGTTTGTTTAATTCATTTTCAAAATATACTTTTATTGCTTAGACTTGCTGCCTCATGTCTTCTCTATTATTCCTTTCCATCTGAGTTAGGTATGACTTAAGTTTTTTCCCTATCCCTGTTTCTGATGCTTTTAGGTTCTCCTGTAATATTAAGTTGTCCTTCATTGTTTGTACACCTTTTTTCCCCTTGTTTTTTCATGATGTTCACGTTATTTTCCAGCTCTATTTGATTGCTGTGTTTCTGCTCTCTTCTATAGATTTGTTATGGGTTTATATATCTCTGTTTTCTCTCCTTTGTGTTGGTAGACTATGCCTGCTTAAGTGGATTCCGCTGTTAAGGAATTCTGACGGCCGAGCTCCAGTGATGTCACCTCTCTGCTGTGGTGGGCCCCAGGCTCCTTGCCGGAGTGTCCGAATTGGGGGGGTGGACTGGATTGTCTCTGGTTGGTTTCAGCTCCCGGTCGCTGGCAGGCCGGCAGTCTCCAGCCACCCAGTAGTGCGGGCAGTGGGTGGGCTGTCTTCGGCGGGTGGGTGATCTCTAGCCACACAGTTGCTTGTTCGGTCGCCGGCAGGTGCGCATTCTCCAGCCGTCAAGACATAGCGTCAGCAGGTGGGCTGGCGCCGGCAGGAAGGTGGTCTCCGGTTGCCTAGTCTCACTGGCAGCGGGCCGGCGTTCTCCTGCCAACCAGTCAGGAGGGCCTGGCCTCTAGTCCCCTGGTTATCCTGCTAGTCCTGATTTCTCCTGCTAGACCAGATTTCTCCTGAGTGATGCTTCTCGGCAGCTCAAACTGTTCTCTGGGTCTGCCGTTTGTTGGGTGGGGAGGGTGTCTATTGGGAACCCTGGAACTCTATTGTTTTAATTTTTTTCGCTTGCCCATCGCCCCGCACTGGCTAGACAAGTTTCATTTTTGCCGCTGATGGGAAGGGGAGATGAAGGTCAGGTGCCTCTAGTTTTCCCCCAGTCTTTATGCAGACTTGCTCTGATTATCCCTCCCCCAAAAGCCTAGGAGAGATATTATGCGAATTCCCCTCTGTATGTGAGATGAGCTGAGAAACAGACACCTGTTTTATTGTTGCAATGTGTCAGGGAGTGGTGGTGGTTACTTCAGCTCTCCAAGATGGTGGCTGTTGGTATCCTTTGTGGAGTTTCCGCTTTGTGGGATAGAAATGTACTGCTAACTTCCCCGTCTGAAATCCCGAATTCAGCTGGGGGCTCAGTGGATGCTCAGCCAGCAGGTTTCCACAGAATCCGCAGCAACATTTCTCCCTGCTTGCTGGTCGCTTCTCGGTGGTGCCTCACCATTTGTAGACACGGGGCAGGTCACGCGGATCAATCAGAATGGATCTCCGGTTGCACAAGTGGCTTGTGTTTGAGACTCAATTACCGGACCTCAGTGGTGGAAATCATTCTTCTAGGTTTTGATAAACACCCATTTTCCTGTAAGATCCTAACAAGATAGTTTTTCATCGCTCTAACTCATTATTCACCTGCACAGTGGCAGGGTACACTGGGTGTGATACACTGTCTTCACAGCCATCTTGCAATGCCGAAATATTAGGATTTGTATGCACCATTTACTGAAAACTGTTTCAGTACTAGGAAAAAATATGTATTTCAGGTGGATGAATATTTCTGAGAATAATTTTTTAAAAAGTGGATTATAAATCCACATACGTGAATATGAATGAATTTAGGGAGTGCAAAATAAGACACAAATATTTCATATTTTGAAAAATCTGGGGAATATATATATATATATATATATATATATATATATATATACACACACACACACACACACACAGACATTAAAAACTAGCAATATATATGCCAATCGAAATTCATCATGAAATACATATCATCCACAGACCCAAAAATATTCATATACTGAACATGGATTTATGTATAATGTTGTTCAACTAGGAGGCTTACCCATAGGTTGAATTTTCAGTCCCAACAGAATTTAGGAGGAGTGATCTCTTCTCACAATTTGTATTTGCCAAGTCAGTCACCTCACAAAAATGTACGTGTGATACCAGGTACGATTCTATATGTGCATATAAAATTACATGTGCTGAATAGGCTACAGAGAATGGGAGACAGGAATTCACATATTTGTTAACTTTCAAAACACATGGAGAACTATTTCAACAAAAAATTGACTAGATTTATAACTCCTACCCTATATAATGCAAAAGGCAATTCCAACTATAGACCATGCCTCCTTTGAACTGCTTGTATTTCTATTCTGTTTGGGTTATTATTCTCTATCATATTACGATTAGTAGTCAGAGTCTAGTAGGGTAGGGGTTAGAATCACGGATTCAGTATTTCGAATGGAAAATTGGAAAATGAATCCAATGTGTATGCAAATATGTGCTACACAAAATCTTTCCACTACTCCAGAACAATGGCTTGACATTATCTTCGCCCCAAGTAAGACATAATTAGAGGAGAAGAGTTAGAAAATCAGTGAATACTTATCTGGAATGGAATATGCTAAGTAGTTCACTACCTTGGAGGTGGTAGAGGAGTTTCCAAAAGTAAGGGACAGGGTGGACACTCCAAAAACATGGAGCTCTGCTGGCCTAAAGACTTCTTGAGAAATTGCCTCTGAGGTTGGGCACTTGAAACATATGTTGTTATCAGGAGCTTTAGCTTCCTTTGTACTGAGATCATCAAAGCTGGGTCTGCACCTATGTGACCTGTAAAACATAGTTTCTTATTTTCCAATGAACATGAGACAGCAGTCCTGAATTTGATCTTTGTAGGTAAACTGTGGCCACTGGGTTCTAAGTGTCTCCCTGTGTGGACTGTGAAGCCATTTGTTCATCCTCCAATTTTCATGGTGTTTCTTGCTGCTACAATGGGAGTTTGGTATTTGCTTCATGAAATACACGGAGTTCAACTGGGACACAGTGCAGGAGGGAGTTCTGTCACGTGTGGTATTTCAATTTCTGCAGGAGAATGCACCAACTATGCTTCTATATCACATAGCTTGCCCCATTGACCATAGCAAATCAATTCTGAACATTGCCCTGAAACCTCTCCATATAACAACATGCCTTTACTTAGAAGGGACTGCTGGCTGCATCATGTCAGTCACACGCCATTTGGAAGCCAATGGCAGATCCACATGGCCCCACTACAGATGTTTTATCACACACCTGCCTACCACTGCTCTAGGCCCACTAATCATCAGCCTCCAACTTATTGGCATCTCTGTTTTACACAATTTTCATTAAAACCAGTCAATCAAGGCACTGTCTGTTATACTCATGATCAGCAACAGGACATCCAAAGGTCCTCCTGTGCCAGCTGGTCATGGAAATTTCAAAAATTTCATGGTATTTTTCTAGCCATATTTCAACAATAAAGTTGGAGGCACTGTGAGTTTCAGTTCATTCCAGAACCATTAATATTGACGAAGCTCATTTCAATAAAATCTCTGGAGAAATCTCACAGGTAATGCTTCCCAAAGAATGGCCAAAAGGTCAAATGAAGCCAGGCCCATTGAGTTCTACAATGTAAGGTCCATGTGTCTTTTGACTCTCAACTATGACTGCCAAGTCTTTCAGAAGAAAATTATGTGATATCTTGGCTGTGATTCCCAGTTCTCTGTTGAAAGTCACCCTGGGCCTTGATCTCAGTTCCCAAGGGCGACTCTCATGCATGGCCTCCTAAAATCCCAACACAATTAATAGCGATACTTTTCTGAGGTCAGTTCCAGAACTCAGTCTCTAAGGGGAAAAACACCAGAGTTCATGTCAAGGTGGACCCAGTCATCTCTTCCAACCACCACACTAACAACCACAATTAAAACCAAAACACTCCCACATGGCCCTCATGTTCTTTTATATAGACACTCATCATAACCTATCACTGGAAGTTTCCACGAGGGGCGGAGCCCAAGACAGTCTCCTAAATAATCTCTCTTGCCCCTAATTTGCCTAATTTCAGGGTGGCCTGGACACCACTCCTGTGAACCAGGAGTGTTCAAATAGGCCTGCTGTTAATACTTCTCTGCTTCTCCAATTTGAGGAGTATTGACTGTGCAGTTTGGATTCTTTATGTGAATTGTAGTCACGGGAAAACTCAAGCAATTATGGGCAAGCCTCTTTAGGGATTTGAAGAAATTATTTGGCCCAAGGATCCCTATTCTAACTTGATGGAGGTCAGGAACCTCACAGAGAATGGGGAGAGACTTCATCCACAATAACTGCACTTTTGGCCATTTTTGTTTTGGATGCACACATGTGATGTTTCTTTAGATTCTTCAGGGGTTGAGAATCTAATCCATGGCCTCACACAGGGCCAAGAGGCTGATTCAGACACTTCCATTTCCAAAGGAATAAGCAAAGATCCACAGGTGATGTCCATTCATTTCCATTTGAACCTGTTTTCTTCAGGCTTCACAAACGGATGTCTTGAGGCAAAGACCTTCCTGACATTCAGGGCAACAGAACAATAGGTAAGCAAAAGGCCCAAAGCAGGGTTTCTCCACTGAGACTATCATGGTCACACTTATATCTGAGTTTTCTGAGATGCTCGACATTCCCTTCAGCTATCCAGTACATGGCCATGTCACAGGGCTTGGAACTGCTACATATCTTGGACAGAAAACCATGAGAATATTCTGGAGAGTAGCCAGAATTCATGAAGAATGCAGGAATTTTGGAAGATACCACATGTTGCTCATCGATAAGGCAAGCTGAAATCCATTCATAAATTCGGCAGGATGAATGCTGGGAAGCTTTCTACTAGACAGGACACAACAATTGATGCATTCTGTTTTCTAATGTCTAAAACCATGGACACAGTGGGATACACGGACATAGAAACACTTGCTTGCCAAACGACTTACTATAAACAGTTCACTCCAAATCAAACAAACCGCCTTTCCTACCTATTCTCAGAACATGAGACAAAATCCACAAACCCACACCGACAACCACAGAGGCACCACCTTCTACAAAGTATCTCTGTGACTATCCAGAGTGTCTTCTGACTGGTGGGCAAACTTATGATCCCCGGAAATCACCAACTCTGTGAACTTGTCAGGAGCCAGCGGTGAGCCACTATCTGCTTTCTCAGGAAAGGCCCCTCTTCTGAGTTTTCCTGGCAGTTGGCCATCCTCATATCTGTAGGTACCATGAAAGACTGACTCTGTCCTTGGTAAATCCAAACAAGTGAGCCCACTGCGACAGGCTCTTGGTACCTTGCTTCCTGGATCCCAAGTACCGAAAGCTCCATGACCAAGGAAGTGAGGTGAGGTCACTTCCTTCAGGAACTGAATGAGGTCACTGCTTTGGCAACCACTTTGTACTAACAGTTGCTTCCAAGGGTCCCATGAGAACGAGGCTGTTCCTACTTCCTGTGACACTTTCACAAGTTAGAATGGTATATGAACCATAGGCACCCAGGAACAGCTCTCCAAACAGGACTGTTTGTGTCCATCTTCTCTACATTATGAACAGAGAGGCTGATTCAGACACAACCCTTCATCCTGACCAGGTTGTTTGCAATGGAAGATGACGTTTGCTCTCTCAGGTCCTTCATGGCTGCCTACATGTTCTCCAGGGATCACTTCTTCATGGACCTTTGAGTTTTACAACAGGTGGAAGATTCTCTACATTCCTGTATTGTAAGACCAACTTGGTCCCTGCTCTTCTGTAAAGTTAGATTGAGGGAACAGAGTATGGTTAGGGTTAATAACAGGTTCGATTTGGGTTAGGAATTATTCTAATTGATGAATAATGGTATTGGGAACCTGTGATATTTATAAGAATATATAGGTGAAATATAAGTATGAAAACAAAAATCTAGGTAAGATTTGAAGCCCAGAAGGGCATTGCGCTATTGATTGGGATACTTAGCTTTGATATACGTTCTGCACAGGTGTTTCAGATAAATCGATAATCAATGGCATAAGACCTTGTACCTTGGATGATTGAATGTAGAAGTGAACATCCACTAGAACAGGGATAGTCGGTAGGATTAGGAAGATATTCGATAAGTTTCAGAAGAAGACTGAGTACAGGATTTGGACCAAAAGTTCTTTAGCAATAGTGTATTGGGTAGAGAGTGAATGTAAATGTCAGCACACGTGAAGGGTCAGTCACAATGGTGAACTGGGGAAAATATTTAGGTAAGCAGACATCAATAGAGACATTAGGAAATCAGACAAAGTATAAATTGAGTGATAGGATTAGACATTTGCAACAGGGTTGAGGTTCAAAATATAGTCTTACGAAGAAACAAATATGTAGTCACCAATAGGATTGACATTTGAGAGCATTAGGCACACTGGGCATGAATGTTTTCAGTAATCTATGCTCACTTTCCATTTAGGGTTTGATACAATCATAAGTGTGACCTCTTCTTTTTGTGTCCAGAATATTACTGTGATAAAATGTATATGTAGATTAGGTGACATGAGTATTTCTTCCACCATTTCTGGGAGCAACATTTTGAAGATGAAAAAATTAGTATTGGGGTTACAAAGAGATTTACTCTGTGTCTATGAATATAGAGATAATTTATGAATAGACGATACTGTGATTAAATATTATAACTTGTTCCAACTTTAAATATTGGATTGAATTGATATCTGAAAATAAACAGGAAATCGTATATTTATATGCAATCATTCATTCCAACAAGAAATACATCTAATGGTAATATTAGGGTTATGGTTTATCATGAAGAGTGTGTCAGTTTTTCTTCAAAATGATATGGAAATCGAAAAAAAAGCGTTTGGAAAGAAGTCTCATGAAAAAACAGTCAAGTCACCTGGAGGAATACATGTGTTCTGAATCAGGAAATGATTGAAAGTGAATCAAAATCCTATGAATTATTGAAGTTGTTGATGAAATATATATCCTATGATATGTATAAACTGAACAAATAGTAATGTACCAGTGTTGAATAAAATAAACTTCAAAATAGACATCATATCCAAGAGGAATCTAGTTGCATTGATGTTAAACTGGGTCAGTTACTGTAGAAATATTAGGATTGTATTCACCACTCACTGAAGTTAGTTTTCAGTACTAGGAAACAAATATGTAATTCAGGTGGATGAATATTTCTGAGAATAATATTGTGAAAAGTTGATTATAAATCCACATACATGAACATGAATGAATTTAGGTAGTATATGTAAGACACATATATTTCATATTTTGAAATATTTGGATAGTGTATATATATACACACACACACATACAGAGACACTCACACACAACACACACACACCGGGCAATAAAATGTAGCAATATATATACCAATCGAAATTCATCATAAAATATATATCATCCACAGATGCAAAATTATTTATTTTACTGAACATGGATTTATGTATAATGTTGTTCTACTAGGAGCCTCACCCATAGGTTGAATTTTCTGTTCCAACAGCGTTTAGGAGGAGTGATCTCTTCTCACAATTTGTATCTTCCAAGTCAGCCACCTCACAAGAATGTACGTCTGATACCAGGTAGGATTTTATATGTGCATATAAAAATACATGTGCTGAATCGGCTACAGAGAAAGGGAGACAGGAATTCACATATTTGTTAACTTTAAAAACACATGGAGAACTATTTCAATTAAAAATTAACTAGATTTATAACACCTACCCTATATCATGCAAAAGGCAAGTACAACTATACACCATGCCTCCTCTGAACTGCTTGTATTTCTATTCTGTTTGGGTTATTTTTCTCCATCATATTAGGATTTGTCATCAGAGTCTAGGAGGGTATGGGTTAGTGTCAGATGGCCCGGCTGGCAGGACACATCAACTTGGGTGTCGATCCTAGTTGGGGAGGAATGAAGGGACAAGAGACACGAGAGATGACAGCAAGACAGGAGTTCTGATCATGCTGCAAAGTTTTATTATTCTCAGAGGGTATTTATATGCTGCGGATGGGAAAGCTCTCTTATCAGCAGTTGCTGGATGTCTTCACAGGGTGAGATAACCTCAGGATGTTTCAGGAAGACAGATGGTAGCCGGATGTCAAAAGGAGATAGATGGCTGTGGGATGTCTCCCAGGCAGGTTGTGTCCCAGGGGGCTGTTTCTTGTGTCAGTCTATTTTTTGAAGGAGAACTTCCTTCAAGCCCCTGACATCTACCCTTTTCTTATATAAAATATTCGACCATACCTTACAGGCCATGGATTTAGGGGGTGATAGTGGCTCTGTTTCTCTAGGATGCCTTAGAATATCTCCTGATTTGAGTGAGCATCTTTCCTAGGAGATTTCGTGTTGGCTTTGGCATGTTTTTGGAGGAGACGTCTTTGAGGGGATAGGATGCCAACCGCCATGCACCAGAGCGTGTTATTCAGAGGTCTTGTGTTTGGGGATCCATGGATCCATCCTCCTGCAGTTCTTCTTGGACCCTCCATTATTATGGCCTAACGTCCTCATTCCAAGGGTGTGTCCTCCCCCAAGCGGAGGGGCCCATGGAGAACGAACCCTTATTGCAAGGGTAGAAGATGGTTGCTCAGAGCTGTTACTTATAGTTTTTTTTGTAAGAAAGAGAGATCTGTGGGGATGTAATCTTAATAAGCCTGTGAGAAGGGTTGAACATTCTTTTAAATGTTAGCAGTGCTGTCTTCCATCTCCAGACCATGATAGTGGACCTGTATGGGCTTAGAGGCCGAAATATTAATCTGTTCTTTAATAAATTGTACCAGCCTGTTTATAATGCAGGGGCCTATGGACACCATTAAAAGTAAACCCAACAAAGGGACTAATAGGGGAAGAAGGTAGGGTAGAAATCCATTATGCCCAGTCCAGAGGGGATTTTCAAATAGTTCCCTTTGTCTCTTTTCTAGATCTTCTTGAAGCTGCTTAATTTTAATGCGTACTGTGCCTGATTTATTGGCATAAAAGCAGCATCGTTCCCCTAAGGCTAAGCAAATACCTCCCTGGTTAGCTGTCAGCAAATCTAAGCCTCCTCTGTTTTGAAGGAACACTTCTGCCAGGGAATCTATTTGGTCCTGCAAATCTTAATGGTTCCTGATAAAGTTTGTACATAATTTATAAGTTGTTGAGACAGGCGATGGTAAGAGTGAATAGCCATGCCTAAGCTACTGTACCTGTGCCCACAGCAGCTGTTATTCCAAGGCTGGCAATGAGTGGTAAAGCCTGTATTGCCCACCTATGTCTTTTGAGTAAAGTGTCTAGGCTAGAAATTGGTAGAGGTTAATCTCCTGGGACAATAGTTATATCAGGGAGTAATAAAGCAAGAACACAACCAATGGTCCAATTCGCTGGAAGCCTGGGAAGGCCGAGTTTCCTCCACAAATAAAAACTGTGCCATTGGAGGGACAAAGAGATGGGGTGGGTGAGGAATAATTTTATACTGTTGAGCAATTTCCAAAGGAAGTAAGTCCAACATCAATATCATAGGTATTATTCTGCATCGCGCCTAAAAGACATAATGTAAAAGTGCCTATAGGCTGTACTTTAAAGGGAAATCCGGGTTGGCATGTATTATCATTTTCCATGATAGAATTAATAGGAACTGCCATAGGCATGATTGCCCCTGTTGTCATGCAGAGCCAGCAATAACCAGCAAGGGTGGGGTTGGAATTATTAAGGAAGGAGAAGGTAGTTTGCAAAATATCTAATGTATTGGTATCTAAACCTGGGAACTGGGATTTCGGCTACATTAAGGGATGATATGTGAGCTCAGGGATTTGGGGTTTCAAAAGTTTGATTATCTGAGGATGCTTGACAGAATAAGTGGGTCCTCCACCATCAGAGACCCCTGTAGGGACCTTAATGGGCCAGTAGGAAGGTTTTCCGACAGTGCCTTGGCACCCAGCTGACTGTAGCTTGGTGTATTTGCCATCTCCTCCATGGTCAAGGAGAATGGGGGTATAATGAATAGTGGTCCCCCTGCTGCATGAGTTTTAGTTAGGGACCCTTCAAAAAATTGTTCTCCCTGTTTATTAACACAAATTGAAGCCGACGCATTACAAGAGACATGCATCGCCTGGGTATGCGCACAAGTTGCAGAACAATTTTGGAGAGCTTTACTTGTACTAGGGGGAATAATCTTTGGCTTGTTAGTACATACCCATTTAGGCTGATGAACTCCTCCGAGATTATGGTCAACCTCGGCACGGAGGTAAGTCACCTTAGTCATGCAGTCAGCAGTCTGGGTCCAATAGTGGGAGCCTCAGTCCAAAATCCTCCCTTGCATTCACGGCGGGGGGGGGGCAAAAAGGTACTCCATGATGTTGGAAGGTGGAGGCCCAAGGCCTCCGTGTTCAAAGCTGTTCAGCAGAAGTGCCTTAAGAAGGATCCTCGCACAGATTGTTGGCTGTATCTGAAATGGAGGAAAATTTGTTCTCACGGGGAGGGCCTCCATCCCTGGGTTGAGGTAAGTAATTTACCTGTTTAACCAGGCATTCTGGTAACTATCTTGGGGATGCTTGCTCTTGGTCCAAAACACAAGCTGAGCCTCATCCCCTGATGAGGATAGGATGTGGGCGTTTTCATTTATTTGTAATGGGATTGCACCACATAACAGGTGTGCGAACAGAATTGGATGAAGGATGCCAGTGTCTGTCTGTGGCCAAATGGCCTTCACTGTCTAGGGTAAGAAAAATAAGGGCAAATAATGCATGGTTAAGGCGATCCCTGAGAGTGGTAAATACAAGGGCGGAAGCCTTAAGACGGGATAACCAAGTCTTTAAGGTAAGCTGGACAAGTTCCACATGCCTTGGCCCTGAGGGTTATCTGGAATTTCAGTAATATGACAAAATTGCAAGGTAGCACAAAACTGTTTAAACTTGGCACTGGTATATGCAGGACATTTATCTGTTTTAATATGTATTGGTTTACCCATTACGAAAAAGGCTGAAACAAGATGAGAAAGGACATCTTTGGTAGCCTCTCCAGAATGTGGTGATGCAAAAATAAAGCCGCTGAAGGTATCTATAGAAACGTATATATATTTGGTTTTTCAAAATTCAGGAAAATGAAAAACATCCATTTGCTAAATCTGATTGGGCAGTAATCCTCGGGGGTTAACTCCCAAGTGTTGAATGGGGAGGGAGACAGTGCAACCAGGGCATGCTTTTACTATTTCTCATGCATGTTGCCTGGTAATTTTCCAAAGTAATCGATGGCTCTGGGAATTTAGATGGTGAAGATTGTGTAACTCCATGGCCTTTTGAATGGAGCCAACAAAAATTGGAAAGATGGAACGTGTTGCTGCATCAGCTTGGGCATTATCTTGTGTTAGAGGGCTCAGAAGGTCAGAGTGTGTCATGATGTGTCCTAAGGAAAATGGATGTTTTCTGGCCTGAATTAGCTGCTGAAGCTGGTGAAACAGAAAGGGGGAATTGGAAGAAGCCTTAATGGTGGGTGAAATCTCCAGCAGGGGCACAGAATGAGAAATGTAGGCACTGTCTGTATAAATATTAACAAGATTATCAAAAAACTTTATAAAAACTTGTGTTATGGTGAACAATTCCACAAACTGAGCTGACTGATAGACAGTATCAAAGGTGGTAGGCTTGTTATTGACAACAAAGACTGCACGGCCATTACTGGAACCGTCTGTAAAGACGATAAGGGCTTGAGGAATGGGAGCTTTTTGAGTAATTTTGGGAAAAATAAATGGATCTAACTGGACAAAATTTAAAAGGGGGTCATTGGGGATGTGGTTTTGAATTGTTCCCAAAAAGCCTGATAGGGCAATACCCCATTCATCCATGTCTGTAATAAAAATTGTATTAAGGATTTGGTCCTTAGTATATGGAATTAAAATATTATCAGGGTCTTTGCCAAAATGTTATCGAGAAAGCAAACGACCTTTAAAAATAAGGGAAGCTACCTGAGCAAGATAAACAGTAATAACCTTGGAGGATGTGGTGAGTACAAGGACCAAAAGCAAGGGGCAGCCTTTATTTTTAAAATGTGGATCTCGCTGCCAAAATATTCCTGTGGGTGTATGAGGAGTGTGGGAAAATAACCAGAACCAGAGGAAGGTTATAAGAAATTTGTGTAACAAACTTTTGGGCAATGGCTTCTGTGGCTTGGTTTAATGCATGTCATGCCTCGGGAGTAAGCTTTTGAGAGGAGGAGGGGTGGGAATCACCTATCAAAATATCATTAAGGGTCAAAAGTACACAAGTGGGTAATTTTAAATATGTTCCTAGCAATTGAATATCCCCCAGTAGTATTTGAAAATCATTAAGGGTGTGAAGATGGTCGACACATAGTTGTATTTTAGGAATTTGGATCTGATTATCTTGAAGTTTAAGGCCCAAATAGGTATAAGGGTCCTGTGTTTGAAACTTATCTGGAGCTATCTGTAGTCCCAAGGTAGTGAGGTTTTGTAAAAGTCCAAGTAACAATTATTAAGGTCATGGGTATTAGGTGCAGCAATTAACAAATCATCCATATAATGTAAAATATAATTTTGTGGTCATCACTCTCTCACAGGGTCTACTGCTTGAGCAACGTATTTTTGACAAAGACTAGGGCTGTTGGCCATACCTTGGGGAAGAACCTTCCATTGAAATGTCTGCATAGGGCCCTGAAAATTAATGCGAGGGAGACTAAAGGCAACATAGGGTCTATCCTCAGGACGTAAAGGAATGGTAAAAAATCAATCTTTTAAGTCAATAACCATTTTACAATAGTTTTTTGGAATCGCCACTGGTGTGGGAATGCCTGGCTGTAGTGCTCCCATCAGGCACATAACTTTATTAATGGCACACAAATATTGTAAAAGGCGCCACTTGCCTGATTTTTTCTTGATAATAAAAATAGGAGTAATCTATGGTGAGGTTGAGAGCTTTACATGTCCGGCTGCCAGCTGTTCCTGCACTAACGTGGAGGCAGCCTCCAATTTTTCTTGGGTAAGGGGCCACTGATCCACCAACACAGGAGTCTGAGTCTCCCAAATAATTTTATCTGCATGGGGTACAGGAGGGTCAGGGACCGACACTAAAAATCTGAATACACAAGTCCACATGTATTTGTTTTTTGTATGGGTTGTATAGGCTCCACCAGTCCTTGTTTCAGTATCCCCAGGCCTGTACCAGGAACAAAATTCATAGGAAGCATTTGATGAGTCACCATGGAATTGGGACTGGTGAGAATAACTTCCAATGACTCAAAATATCTCCACCCTATACGTTAACAGGGAGGTCAGAATCAACGAAAGGAGAGACAGTTGATTTATTACCATCTTTATCAGTGCAGGTAATAGACCGAGAGCTGACCAGAGGATTTTTTAATTTTCCTATCCCTTTAAGGTCAGTCAAGGATGGAGTGAGGGGCCAACCTGATGGCTAGTATTTTTGAGAAATAATTGCAGCATCAGCTCCAATATCTAGAACTCCTTGGAATTCCTTTTCCTCAGTAAGTAAGGTAAGGGTGGGTCTATTGTGAGAAATGGGTTGAACCCAATACACATCAGAGAAGCCCAAGAAGGCAGCCCCCCGAGGTAGCTTTGGGTGGTGGAAATGCCTCCTGAATCCAAGGGATGGAGAATTAATTGTGCAAGTCTTGTTCCTGCTGGGATGGCGGCAACTCCATTAATAGCAGTGGCCAGTATTTTTATTTCTCCAGTGAAATCATTATCATTAATGCCAGCGAACACCTGAACACCTTGTATGGTAGTCGAGGCTCTTCCAAGAATAAGGGCACATGTATGAGATGAAGGGGGACCCATAATTCCAGTGGGTATTATCTGGGGCCCTTGCATTTAGTCTAATATTGTAACTGTGGCGGCACAGAGGTCCAATTTTGCGCTGCCTGGGGTGGCTAGTTGGAGGGAGGCAATTGTGGAGAAGGATTTTGTGGTAGGTTGGAAGTTTGGGAGGGAACAAACCTTATTGCTCCTGTGTTTGTCCTGGGGGATGTTGTGGCCAGGGGCTGGCCCCGCAGGGAGCTCCCGAGAAGCAGGAAGAAATAGGCTGTCTGAGGGCATTTGTCTTAGATTTACACTCACTGCCCCAGTGATGACCTTTACCACTTCTATGGAAAAGGGTAGCTGGTGGCGGTTAAGCCCCAGTTTGAGGAGACGCTATTCCTAGGCTTCGTTTGCCTGTCGGACACCCACATGCAAAATGGCCAGGTTGTTTACAAGTAAAGCAAGTACGTGAGCCAGGATTGTGAAACGCCTTGGTAAAGGCGGCCCCTAAAGCGAGACCCATGGCATGGGCTGCACCCACGCCTGCACAGAGTCTAATAAATTTAGAAAGTTTCCCTTTATCCTTATGTGGTTGAAGAACATCCTGACATGCTGGGTTGGCATTTTCAAAGGCAAGATGTTTTACATAGGTGCTTTCACCTTCGCTTGGTTCATGCAAGCATTCCGCAGCTAGGTTAACCCGGGGAACAAACTACCTATTAGGCTCATCGGGCACTTGTCAAATTTTTGCCAGGGAATTGGTAGCCGAGGCCTTTTGAGGGAGGTGTCACCAAGCAGGGAAACCAGCCATCTGAGTCTGCGCCAAGAGTCCAGGAGGGAAAAGTGCCTGTTATTTTTAGTGTCAAAAGGCGCATTGCCCACTAGCTAAACTTAAGTCCCAGATTCAGAGGAGGCCTTAGTTAAAATTATTTGAGCAGTTTCCCGACATTGCTCTTCGAAATCTGCATTCCATAACAGGAAGTCTCCGGCAGTGAAGGTAGCTTGGTCTAAAAATTTCCAATCTTTGGGAGTAAGCCATTGTGCGCTGTGGATTTCTAATAAAGCCAACGTGTAGGGCACAGTGGGGCCATAGTGAGCACAAGCCTTATTAAGTTTTTCAAGAAAACATAGGCTTAATTTTTTGTAGACTCTGGGTTCCTTCCTGCCCAGGGGTGAACTCCTCATCCTCTGAGTCCTGATCTCCTTGATCCATTTCCCCCGCTTCCTCCTCTTGTTCCTCATCGAAGTCTTTGACCTCAGCCTGGGCAGGCTTATCTATCTGACTGGTGGTGACTGGGAAGGTGAGAACAGGCCGATGGAGTGGCTTTGCCTTTGTATTAGACCGCTGTGGGCCAGCTTGCATTGACTCCGTAGCTAAGGCTAATGAAGAGAGCTCAGAGTCAAGGGAATTTAATTCTTATAAAAGTTGCATCTGTTCCCGTCTATGTTGGAAGGATGCTGGCAAGGGAGCGAGGTTAGGCAGGGGAAGTAGGGAAAAAATATCTGGGGGGGCACTTGGCCCCTGAAGGGCCAGAGCACAAAAGGCAGGAGGGATATAGGAGGGAGGTGGATGTGTAAATCCTATAGGCTGTGGCAGGTTCCTGAGAAGTCGCGGGTCTTCTGAATGGTAGAGAGCTGCTTCCTTCTCCAAGATAGCGTCCTTCCCAGGGGTCAATGTGTCTCTGGGATTTAAAACTGGATAAAAGTGGTTTTTAATCATTGGAGCCTTATTAATTAGGGTCGTATTTTGAGGGGGACCAGGAAGGTTCTCAGGGTCCTGGGAAGACTGAGAAGGGTCTATGTCTATACTAATGATGGTCATGCAGAGGAGGGACGAGAGGTCTTTTGCATAATATCTTCCCCAATGCTGACAAGTTGTAAGGTACCATTGTCAAAGCGAAAACTTTTAAAAATTTCATTAATTAAGTTCCAGTAAGAAAAGGTTCGAACTGGCATTTTTTCTGGGCCAAAGGATTCATAATAATCTTTTAAACAGTCTCCTACTCTAAGCCATTTTTGCCATCAATGGTCCCTTCAAGAGGAAACCATGGACACAATTCTCCTAGGTATGAAAAGAAAAATTTTAAGTCCTTTTTCTTAACATGTGCCCCCCATGTCTTGAAGGACTCCTTGAGGCCTGAAATATACAAATCATGTGACGATACTGCTTGTCACATGGTGGGTCACTCACCGTGCATCATTCCCACCCTCCTCCTGGATATGTCTCCGGGTGGTGTCTGCTGAGGTGATCGCGAGCTCCTCTTGACCAAGTCTTCCAGGAGGAAGGGGTTCCCCCTCAGTCAAAGGCTTGAGCCCCAGTCGGTGGGCGCCAGATGTCCCGGCCGGGAGGACACATCAACGTGGGCAGCGAACCTAGATGGGGAGGAATGAAGGGACAAGAGACACGAGAGATGAGAGCAACACAGGAGTTCTGATCAAGCTGGAAAATTTTATTGTTCACACATGGGTATTAATATGCTGAATTTGGGAAAGCTCTCTTATCGGCAGTTCCTGGATGTCTTCACAAGGTGAGATAACTTCAGGATGTTTGTGGAAGAAAGATGGCCACAGGATGTCTCAGGGACACATATGGCTACAGGATGTCTTCCAGACAGGATGTCTCCTGGGGGCTGTTTCTTGTAAGTGTCAGGCTGTTCTTTGAAAAAGAATTCCTTCTACCCTTGACAGTCAGGGATTCAGTATTTCGAATGGAAAATTGGAAAATGAATCCAATGTGTAGGCAAATATGTGCTACTCAAAAATCTTCCAACTCTCATTCAGAACAATGCCTTGACATTTCCTTCACCCCAAGTAAGACACAATTAGAGGAGAAGAGTTAGAAAATCTGTGAATACATATCAGTAATGGAAAATGCTCAGGAGTTCACAACCTTGGAGGTTGTAGAGGAGTTTCAAAAAGTAAGGGACCAGGGAAAAACTCCAAAAACATGGAGCTCTGCTGGCCTAAAGACTTCTTGAAAAACTGCCTCTGAGGTTGGGCACCTGAAATATATGTTGATGACAGGAGCTTTAGCTTCCTTTGTAGTGAGACCATCAAACCTGGGTCTGCATCTATATGACCTGGAGGACATTGTTTCTTTTTTTCCTATGAACATGAGGCAGCAGGGCTGAATTCTCTCTTTATAGGTAAACTGCTGCCACTGGGGGCTAAGTGTCTTCCAGTGTGGACTGTGAAGCCATTTGGTCATCCTCCACTTTTTGTGGTGTTTCTTGCAGCTGCACTGGGAGTTTGGTATTTGCTTCATAAAATATGAGAAGTTCAACTGGGACACAGTGATAGAGGGAGTTCTGTCACGTGTGGTGGGTACGGGTCTGCAGGAGAATGCACCAACCTGGCTTATATCCCACATAGCTTGCCCCCTTGACCATAGCAATCTGATTCTAAACATTGCCCTGCAACCTCTCCATATAACAAGATGCCTTTACATACAAGGGTATGGGGGCTGCACCATATCAGTCACAAGGCATTTGGAAGCCAATGGCATATCCACATCACCCCACCACAGATGTTTTAACACACACCTGCACACCACTGCTCTAGGCCGACTACTCATCATGCTCCAAGTTACTGGCATCTCTGTTCTATACCATTTTCATGAAACCCAGTCAATCAAGGCACTGTCTGGTACACTCATGATCAGCAATAGGACACCCAAAGGTTCTCCAGTGCCACCAGGTGATGGGAATTTCGAAACTTTAATGATATTTATCTAGGCATTTTTCATGGATGAAGTTGAAGGCACTGTGGGTTTCAATTCATTCAGGAACCATTAAATGGAGAAGAAGCTCATTTCAATGAAAGCTCTGGAGAATTCTAACAGGCTTCCCAAAGACAGGCTAAAAGGTCACATTAAGCCAGGCATTTGAGGTCTACAATGTGAGGTCCATGTGTGTTTTGACTTGCAACGATGGCTGCCAAGTCTTTAAGAATAAAATCATGTGATTTCCTTCCTGAAATTTCCAGTGCTCTTCCGAAAGCCTCCCTGGGCCTAGATCTCAGTTTCCAAGGGCGACTCTCATGCGTGGCCTCCTAAAATCCCAGCACAATACATGGCAATACTTCTTTGAGGTCAGTTCCAGAACTCAGTCTCTAAGGGGAATCACATAAGTGTTCAAGCCCAGGTGGACATAGTCATCTCTTCCAACGGCCACAAAAATGACCACAATTAAAACCAAAACACTCCCACATGACCCACCTGATGCAAAGACCTTCCTGACTTTCAGGGCAACAGAAGAATAGGTAAGCAAAATGTCCAAAGCAGGGTTTTTCCACTGAGGCATTCCTGGTCACACTGATATCTGAGCTTTCTGAGATGCTCGCCATTCCCTTCAGCTATCCAGTACATGGCCATGTCACAGAGATTTGAGGTGGTACATATGTTGGACACAAAACCATGAGCCTATTCTGGAGAGTGCACACAATTCAGGAAGAAACCAGGAACTTAAGAAGTTAGCAGGTGTTCCCCATCGATAAGTCAAGCCGCAGTCCATTCATAAATTGGGCAGGATGAAAGCTGAGAAGCTTTCTACTAGACAGGACTCACCCAGTGATGCATTTTCTTTTCTAATGTCTACAACCAGGGACACAGTGGTATAAACAGACATAGAAACACTCGCCTTGTCAAATGACTTACTAGAAACAGTTCCTTCCAAACCAATCAAACGGCCATTCCTACCTATTCTCAGAATATGAGACAAAACCACAAACCCACACCCACTCCCGCAAAGACACATCCTTCCCCCAAGTAGGTCTGTGACTATCCGGAGTGTCCTCTGACTGGTGGGCCATACTATGTTCCAATGAAATGGCCTGTCCTGTCTCAGATCTGGTCTCCTTGGCCAACTCTGTGAAGTTGTCAGGAGCCAGCAGTGAGCCACTACCTACTTTCTCAGGAAAAGCCCCTCTTCAGAGCTTTCCTGGTTTTGGCCGTCCTCACATCAGTAGGTACCAAGAATGACTGACTCTGTCCTTGGTAAATCCAAACAAGTGAGACCACTGGGACTGGGACTGCCTCTTGGTGCCTGGCTTCTTGGATACCAAGTTCAGAGAGTTCCATCAACAAAGAAGTGAGGTGAGGTCACTTCCTTAAGGAACTGAATCAGATCACTGCCTTGGTAACCACTTTGTCCTAACAGTTGCTTCCAAGACTACCATGAGATGGAGGCTGTCCCTACTTTCTGTGACACTTTCGCAAGGTAGAATGGTATATCAACCATAGGCACCTAGGAACAGCTCTCCACACCAACCTGGTTTGGTCCATCTTCTCTACATTAAGAAGAGAGAGGCTGATTCATAAACAACCCTTCATCCTGACCAGGTTGTTTGCCATGGATGCTGACTTTTGCTCTCTCAGGTCCTTCATAGTTGTTTACATCTTCTCCAGGGATCATTTCTGCATGGACTTTGAGGTTCTCAGGAGGTGGAAGATCCCCTATATTCCTGTATTTTAAGACCAACTCTGTCCCTGCTCTTCTGTAAAGTTAGATTGAGGGAACAGTGTATGGTTAGGGTTAATAATATGTTCAATTTGAATTAGGAATCATTCTGCTGGATGAATAATGGTACTGGGAACCTGCGACATTTATAAGTATATATAGGTGAAATATATGTATGAAAACAGAATCTAAGTAAGATTTGAAGCGCAGAATGGGGATGGGCCCTTGATTGTGATACTTAGCTTTGAATTATGTTCTGCACAGATGTCTGAGATAGATCGATATACAATGGCATTAGACCCTGTACCTTGGATTATTGAATGTATAATAGAACATCCAGTCAAAAAGGGATAATGGGTAGGATTAGGAAGATAGTCAGTAGGTTTAAGAAGAAGAGTGAGTATAGGATTTGGAACAAATGTTCCTTAGCAATAGGGTTTGGATTAGAGTGTGAATGTAAATGTCAGCACAATTGAAGAGTCAGTCACAATGATGAACTGTGGAAAGTATGTAGGAAAGCTGATATAAATAGAGACATTATGAAATCAGGAAAAGTATAAAGTGAGAGATAGGATTAGATATTTTCAACAGGGTTGAGTTTGAATATATAATCTTAGCAAGAAACAAATATGTTGTCACAAATAGGATTGACTTTTGAGAGCATTAGCCAAACTTGACATGGATGGTTTTAGTAATCCATGTTCACTTTACATTTAGGCTTTGGTGCAAACATAAGTGTGACCTTTTCTTTTTGTGTCCAGAATATTACTGTGATAAAATGTATATGTAGATCAGACGACGTGAGTATTTCTTCCACCATTACTGGGAGCAAAATTTTGAAGTCGTATAAATTAGTATTGGGTTTACAAAGAGGTGTACCCTGTGTCTATGAATATAGAGACAATGCATGAATAGACAATAGTGTTAATAAATAATATAACTGGTTCCACTTTAAATAATGGATTTATTTGATATCTGAAAATATATAAGAAATCTTATATTGATATACAATCATTCATTCCAACCAGTCATACTTCTAATAGTAATATTAGGGTTACAGTTTATCATGAAGGGTGTGTGAGTTTTGCTTCAAATATGATTATGGAAATCCAAAATAATATGTTTGGAATGAAGTCTCATAAACAAACCAGTCAAGAAACATGGAGGATTACATGTGTTCTAAAGCAGAAAATGATTGAAAGTGAAACACATGCCTATAATTTTGCTAACGTATGGATGAAGTATATATCCTATAATGTGCATAAACTGAAGAAATTGTAACATACCAGTGGTGAATAAGAATGAACATCAAAATACACATCATGTCCCATAGGAATCTACTTGCATTGATGAGAAACTGGATCAATTATTGTAGAAAAATTAAGATTTGGATCCACCATTCACTGAAGTTAGTTTTCATTTCTAGGAAAAAAAAAATATGTATTTCAGGTGGATGAATATTTCCGTGAATAATCTTGTGAAATGTTAACTCTAAATCCACATACATGAATATGAATGAATTTAGGGAGTGTATAATAAGACACATATATTTTATATTTAAAAAAAATTTAGAGTGTGTATATATATATATGTATATATATATATATATATATATATATATATATATATATATATACACACACACACACACACAGACATTAAAAATTAGCAATACATATGCCAATCGAAATTCACCATGAAATATATATCATTCACAGATCCAAAAATATTCATTTTACTGAACATGGATTTATGTATAATGTTGTTCAACTAGGAAGCTCACCCATAGTTTGAAATTTCAGTTTCAACAGCGTTTAAGCTGAGTGATCTATTCTCACAATTTCTATTTGCCAAGTCAGCCACCTCACAAGAATGTACCTGTGGTACCAGGTAGAATTCTATATGTGCATATAAAAATACATGTACTGAATAGGCTACAGAGAAAGGGTGACAGGAATTCACATATTTGTTAACTTTAAGTACACATGGAACTATTTCAATTAAAAATTAACTAGATTCATAACACCTACACTTTATCATGCAAAAGAAAAGTCCAAAAATACACCATGCCTCCTCTGACCTCCTTGTATTTCTGTTCTATTTGGGTTATTTTTCTCCATCATATTAGGATTAGTAGTAAGAGTCTATTAGGGTATGGGTTACTGTCAGTTATTAAGTATTTAAAATGGAAAATAGGAAAATGAATCCAATGTGTATGCAAATATGTGCTACAAAAAATTCCCACTTTCATCCAGAACAATGCCTTGACAATATCTTCGCCCCTAGTAAGACACAATTAGAGAAGAAGAGTTAGAAAATCTGTGAATACATACCTGGAATGGAAAATGTTCAGGAGGTGGTAGAGGAGTTTCCAAAAGTAAGGGACAGTGTAAACACTCCACAAACATGGAGCTATGCTGGCATTAAGACTTCTTGAGAAACTGCCTCTGAGGTTGGGCACTTGAAGTATATGTTGTTGTCAGGAGCTTTAGCTCCCTGTGTACGGAGACCATCAAAGCTGGGTCTGAATCTATGTGACCTGGAGGATATGGTTTCTTATTTTCTAATGAACATGAGGAAGCAGTGATGAATTCTCTCTTTGTAGATAAACTGTGGCCACTGGGGGCTAAGTGTCTCCCTGTGTGGAGTTTGAAGCCATTTCGTCATCCTCCAATTTTCGTGGTGTTTCTTGCTGCTGCACTGGGTGTTTTGTATTTGCTTCACAACATACAAGCATTTCAAATGGGTCACAGTGCTGGTGGGAGTCCTGTAAGGTGTGGTGGGTCAGGGTCTTCAGGAGAATGCACCAACCAGGCTTCTATCCCACATTGCTTGCTCCCTTGACCATAGCAACCTGATTCTGAACATTGCCCTGAAACCTGTCCATATAAACAGATGCCTTTTCATATAATTTTCTGCTGGCTGCACCAAGTCAGTCACAAGCCATTTGGAAGCCAACGACACACCCACATGGCCACACCACAAATATATTATCAGACAACTGCACACCACTGCTCTAGGCTCACTACTCAGCAGGCTCCAACTTACTGGCATCTCTGTTCTACACCATTTTCAAGAAATCCAGTCAATCAAGGCACTGTCTTGTACACTAATGAGCAGCAATAGGACATCCAATGGTTCTCCAGTGCCACAAGGTCATTGGGAATTTCAAAAATTTCATGGTATTTATCTATCCATTGTTCAAGAATGAAGTTGGAGGCACTTTGGGGTTTCCATTCATCCAAGAACCATGAAATGGTGAGGAAGCTCATTTCAATGAAATCTCTGGAGAACTCTCACAGGCAAGGCTTTCCAAAGAGTGGTCAAATGTCACATGCAGACAGGCCCATTGAGGTCTAAAATGTGAGGTCCATGTGTGTTTTGACTCTTAACTATGGCTGCCAAGTCTTTCAGAATAAAATCATGTGATACCCTGGCTGAGATTCTCAGTTCTCTGTGGAAAGCCACCCAGGGCCCAATCTCAGTTTTCAAGGGTGACTCTCATGCGTGGCCTCCTACAATCCCAACACAATTAATGGCAATACTTCTCTGAGGTCAGTTCCAGAACTCAGTCTCGAAGGAGAATCACACCAGAGTTCAAGCCCATGTGGACCCAGTCATCTCTTCCAACCGCCACACAAATGACCACAATTGAAACCAAAACATTCCCACATGACCCTCATCTTCTTCCATATAGACACTCATCATAAACTCTTGCTGGAGGTTTCCATGAGGAGCGCAGCCCAAGACAATGTCCAAAATATGCACCCTTGCCCGTCATTTGCCTAAAGTGAGGGTGGCCTTGACACCCTTCCTGTGAACCATGAGTGATCAAATAGGCCTGCCTTTAATACTGCTCTGCTTCTCCAATTTGAGGCCTACTGACTGTCAGGTATAGATTCTTTATGTGATTTGGCATCATGGGAGAACCCAAGCACTTCTTCAGGAGTTCAAAGAACTCATTTGACCCAGAGGATCCTATTCTCACTTGATGGAGGTCAGGAACCTAACAGAGGAAGGCAGGAAACTTCATCCACAATGACTGATATTTTTACCATTTTTGTTTTCAATACACACATGGGAACTTTCTTTATATCCATCAGGTGCTGAGAATCTAATCCATAGCCTGACCCAGAGCCAAGTGGCTGATTCAGACACATCCCTTTTGAAAGCAATTAAGCAAAGCACCACAGGTGATGCCCATTCATTTGCATTTAAAAACTGTTTACTTCAGGCTTCAAAAAGGAGTGGCCTGAGGTAAGGACCTTCCTGACATTCAGGGCAACAGAAAAATAGGTAAGCAGAATGCCCAAAACAGTGTTTCTCCACTGAGACTTTCCTGGTAACACTGATATCTGAGTTTCCTGAGATGCTCGCCATTCCATTCAGCTATCCAGTACATGGCCATGTCACAGAGCTTGGAGGTGTTACATATCTTGGACACAAAACCATGAGCCTATTCTGGGTAGTGGCCAAAATTTAGGAAGAAAACAAGAACTTAGGACGATAGTAGGGGTTGCCCATCCATAAGGCAACCTGCAGTCCAGTCATAAATTGGGTAGGATGAATGCTGGAAAACTTTCTTCTAGACAGGACATATCCATTGATGCATTCTCTTTTCTCATGTATACAACCACGGACACAGTGAGATACACAGATATAGAAACACTCACCTTGTCAAACGACTTTTTAGAAACAGTCCACTCCAAACCAAACAAACCGCCTTTCCTACCTATTCTCAGAACATTAGACAAAACCACAAACTCACACCCACACCCACAAAGGCACTTCCTTCCCCCAATATGTCTGTGATTATCCGGAGTGTTCTCTGACTGTGGACCATATTGTTACCCCGAACTGGCCTGCCCTGTCTCAGATCTGGTCTCCGTGGCCAAATCTGTGAAGTTGTCAGGAACCAGCAATGATCAACTACCTGCTTTCTTAGGAAAGGACCCTCTTCAGATCTGTCCTGGCATTTGACCATTCTCACATCAGTAGGTACCAAAAAAGGACTCTCTGCCCTTGGTAAAACCAAACATGTGATCCCACTGGGACTGTGACTGGGACTGGCTCTGGATGCCTGGCTTCATGGATCCCAAGTTCAGAGAGTTCCATCACCAAGTAAGTTAGGTGAAGTCACTCTCTTCATGAAATGAATGAGGTCACTGCCTTGGCAACCACTTTGTCCTAACAGTTGCTGCCAAGGGTCCCATGAGATGGAGGCTGTTCCTACTTTCTGTGACACTGTCACAAGTTAGAATGGTATATCAACCATATGCACCGGGGAACATCTCTCCATACAGGCCTGCTTTGGTCCATCTTCTCTACATTAAGAAGAGAGAGGCTGATTCAGACACATCCTTTCATGTGTCAGAAGACTTTTGCTCTTTTTGGTACTACATAGCTGCCTACAACTTCTCCAAGGATCATTTCTGCATTGACCTTTGAGGTTCTCAGCAGGTGGAAGATCCCCTACATTCCTGTATTGTAAGACCAACTCTGTCCCTGCTCCTCTGTAAAGTTAGATTGAGGGAACAGCGTATGGTTAGGGTTAATAACAGGTTCGATTTCGGTTAGGAATCATTCTGCATGATGAATAATGTTATTGGGAACCTGCGATATTTAAAAGAATATAAAGGTGAAATATAAGTTTGAAAACCCAAATCTATGTAAGTTTTGAAGCCCAGAAGTGTATTGGGCCCTTGGGTAGGATACTTAGCTTTGAATTATGTTCTGCAGAGATGTCTCTGATTAATCGCTATACAATGGCATAGGACCTTTACATTGGATGATTGAATGTTGAAGAGAACATGCAGTCAAAAAGGGATAGTCAGTAGGATTAGGAAGATAGTCAGTAGGTTTAGAAAGAAGAGTGAGTATAGGATTTGGACCAAAAGTTTTTTAGCAATAGGGTTTCGGGTAGAGAGTGAATGTAAATGTCAGCACATGTGAAGAGTCATTCACAATGATGAACTGGGGAAAATATGTAGGAAAGTAAATATCAATTGAGACAAAAGGAAATCAGGCAAAGTATAATGTGAGTTATAGGATTAGACATTTTCAACAGGGTTGAGGTTGAATATATAATCTTAGCAAGAAACAAATATGTAGTCACCAATTGGATTGACATTTGAGAGCATTAGGCAACCTGGACATGGATGTTATTACTCACTTTATGCAGTCCATAGGGCAACACCTAATATCTTCCTAAGTTTCAGATTTCTTCCTGAATTCTGACCAATCTGCAGAATAGTCTCATGGTTTTGTGTCCAAGATAGGTACCACCCCAAGCTCTGTCACATGGCCATGTACTGAATAGCTGAAGGTAATGGCGAGCATCTTAGAAAACTCAGATATCAGTGTGACCAGGTAAGTCATAGTGGAGAAACCATGCTTTGTGCCTTTTGCTTACCTATTTTTCTGTTTCACTGAATGACAGGAAGGTCTTTGCCTCAGGCCACCCCATTGTGAAGCATGAAAAAAACAGTTTTCATATGGAAATGATTGGGCATCACCTGTGGCTCTTTGCTTAATTGCTTTGAAAGGTATGTGTCTGAATCAGCCTCTTGGCCCTGTGTGAGGCTGTGGCTTAGATTCTCATCACCTGATGGATCTAAAGAAAGATCCCATGTGTGCATCCAAAACCAAAATGCAAAATTCAGTCATTGTGGATGATGTCTCTCTCCTTCCTCTATTAGGTTGCAGACAATCATCAAGTGAGTATAGGGATCCTTTGGGTCAAATGAGTTTTTCAAAGCTATGCAGAGGTGCGTGGGTTTTCTCATGATTCCACTTCACATAAAGAATCTAAACCCAACAGTCAGTAGACCTCAAATTGGAGAAGCAGAGCTTCTGTAATGGCAGGCCTATTTGATCACTCCTGGTTCACAGGAATGGTGTCCAGGCCACCCTGACTTTAGGCAAATGAGGGCCAAGGGAGCTTATTTTGGACACTCTCCCGCGCTGTACCCCTCATGGAAATCTGCAGCCAGAGGTTATAATGAGGGTCTATGTGGAAGAAGATGAGGGCCATGTGGGAATGTTTTGGTTTTAATTTTGGTCATTTGTGTGGCAGTTGGAAGGGATGACTGGGTCCACCTCGGCTTGTACTCTGTTGTAATACTCTTAGAGACTGAGTTGTAGAACTGACCTCAGAGAAGTATTGCCATGAATTGTGTGGAAATGTTAGGAGGCCACGCATGAGAGTCGCCCTTGGAAACTGAGACCTAGGCCAAGGGTGGCTTTCCACAGAACACTGAGAATCTCATCCAAGATATCACATGATTTTATTATGAAAAACTTGGCAGCCATAGTTGAGAGTAAACCACACATGGACCTCACATTGTAGACCTCAATGGTCCTGGCTTCATATGACTTTTGGCCACTATTTAGGATGCCTTGCCTGTGATTGTTCTCCAGACCTTTAATTGAAATGAGCTTCCTTAACATTTAATGGTTCCTGAATGAATTGAAACCCACAGTGACTACAACTTCTTCCTTGAATAATGGCTAGATAAATACCATGAAATTTTTGAAATTCCATGACCAGGTGGCACTGGAAAACCTTTGAATGTCCTGATGCTGATCATGAGTATACCAGACAGTGCCTTGATTGACAGGGTTTCATGAAAATGGTGAAGACAGAGATGCCAGTTAGTTGGCACCTGCTGATTAGTGGGCCTAGAGCAGTGGTGGGCAAATGTGTGACAAAACATCTGTGGTGGGGCCACGTGGATCTGCCATTGGCTTCCAAATGGCTTGTGACTGATATGGTTACAGCCAACAGACCCAATAGGTAAAGGCATCTTGTTATATGGAGAGGTTTCAGGAAAATGTTCAGAATCAGGTTGCTATGGTCAAGGGGCAAGCTATGTGGGATAGAAGCCTGGTTATTGCATTCTCCTGCAAACCCTCACCCACCACACGTGACAGAACTCCCTCCAGCAATGTGTCCCAATTGAACTCCTTTATTTCGTGAAGCAAATACAAACTCCCAATGCAGCAGCAAGAAACACACTAAAAGTGGAGGATGAACAAATGTCTTCCCATTAACACAGGGAGAAACTTAGCCCCAGTGTCCACAGTTTAGCTACAAAAAGAAGAATTCAGCACTGCTGCCACATGTTCAATGAAAAATAAGAAACCATGTCTTACAGGTCATATATATGCAGAACCAGCTTTGATGGTCTCTCTACAAAAGAACTAAATCTCCTGAAAACAACATATATTTCAAGTGCCCAACCTCAGAGGCAGGTTTCTCAAGAATTCTTTCGGCCAGCAGAGCTCCATGTTTGAGGAGAGTTTACCTTTTGCTTTACTTTTTGAACTCTGCTACCACCTCCAAGGTTGTGAACTCCTGAGCATATTCCATTCCAGATATGTATTCACAGATTTTCTAACTCTTCTCCTCTAACTGTGTCTTACTTTGGTAAAAGATAATGTCAAGGCATTGTTCTGGATGAGAGTGGGAAGATTTTGGGTAGCACATATTTGCATAGACATTGGATTCATTTTTCAATTTTCCTTCAAAACACTGAATCTCTGACCCTAACCAATTCCAACTAGACTCTGACTACTAATCCTAATATGATGGAGAAAAATAACAAAAAACAGAAAAGAAGTACAAGCAGTTCAGAGGAGGCAAGGTGTATACTTGGGACTTGCCTTTTGCATAATATAGGATAGGAGTTATAAATCTTGCAAATTTTTTTTTGAAATAGTTTCCATGTGTTTTTAAAGTTAACAAATATGTGAATTCCTTTCTCCCTTTCTCTGTAGCCTATTAAGCACATGTAATTTTATATGCACATATAGATTTCTACCTGGTACCACACGTACATTCTTGTGAGGTGTTTGACTTGGCAGATACAAATTGAGAGAAGAGATCACTCCTTGTAAATGCTGTTGGAACTGAAATTTCAAACTATGGGTGAACTTTCTAGTTGAACAACATTATACATAAATCCATGTTCAGTATAATGCATATTTTTGGATCAGTAAATGATATATATTTCATGATGAATTTTGATTGGCATATATATTGCTAGTTTTTAATGTCTCTCTCTCTCTCTCTCTCTCTCTCTCTCTCTCTATATATATATATATATATATATATATATATAATATATATACTCTCCAGATTTTTCAAAATATGTAATATATGTGACTTATTATACACTCCATAAATTCATTCATATTCATTTATGTGGATTTATAATCAACTTTTCACAAGATTATTTTCTAAAATATTCATCCACCTGAAATTCATATTTGTTTCCTAGTACTGACAACTAACTTCAGTGAATGGTGTATACAAATCCTAATATTTCTACAGTAACTGACCCAGTTTAACATCAATGCAAGTAGATTCCTATGGGACATGATATATATTTTGACATTCATATTTATTCAACAATGGGACATTATTATTTCTTCAGTTTATGCACATCATAGTATATATATTTCATCCAAAAGTTCAAAAATATATAGGAATTTGTTTCACTTTCAATCACTTCCTGCTTCTGAACACATGTATTCCCCCATGTTTCTTTACTGGTCTTTTCATGAGACTTCTTTCCAAACACATTATTTTCGATTTCCAAAATCAATTTTGAAGCAAAACTCACACACTCTTCATGAAAATCCTAATACTAATATTATCATTGATGTATAACTGGTTGTAATGAATGTCTGTATATCAATATTTGATTTCCTGTATATTTTCAGATATCAATTTAATCCATTATTTATAGTGGAATGAGTATATGTTTTATTCAGAGTATGTTCTATTCATGCATTATCTGTATATTCATAGAAACAGGGTACACCTCTTTGTACCCCCAATACAAATTTATACGTCTTCAAAATATTGCTCCCAGAAATGGTGGAAGATATACTCATGTCACCTGATCTATATATATATTTTATCACAGTAATATTATGGACACAAAATGCAAAGGTCACACTTATGATTGTACCAAAGCCTAAATGGAAAGTGAGCATGGTCATTAAATTGCAGTCATAAATTGGGCAGGATGAATGCTGGGAAGCTTTCTACTAGACAGGACACATTCATTGATGCATTCTCTTTTCTAATGTCTACAACCACGGACACAGTGTTATACACAGACATAGAAACACTTGCCTTGTCAAACGACTATCTAGAAACAGTCCACTGCAAGACAGACATACCAGCTTTCCTACCTATTCTAAGAAAATGAGACAAAATCACAAACTCACACCCACAAACACAAAGGCACCTCCTTCCCCAAGTAAGTCTGTGAATATCCAGAGTGTCCTCTGACTGGCGGGCCCTACTATGTTCCCCCGAAATGGCCTGTACTGTGTCAGATCTGCTCTCCTTGGCCAACTCTGTGAAGTTGTTAGGAGCCAGCGGTGAGCCACTACCTACTTACTAAGGAAAGGCCCGTCTTCAGAGCTCTCCTGGCATTTGGCCATCCTCACATCAGTAGGTACCAAGAAAGACAGAATCTGTAATTGGTAAAACTAAACAAGTGAGCCCACTGGGACTGGGACTGAGACTGGCTCTGGATGCCTGGCTTCCTGGATCCCATGTTCAGAGAGTTCCATCACCAAAGAAGTAAGGTAGGTCACTTCCTTCAGGAACTGAATAGACCAATGCCTTGGCAAACACTTTGTCTTAATAGTTGCTTCCACGGGTCCCATGAGATGGAGGCTGCCCCTACTTCCTGTGACACTGTCACAAGTTAGAATGGTATATCAACCATAGGCACACGGGAACAGCTCTCCACACAGACCTTGTTTGGTACATCTTTTCTACATTAAGAAGAAAGTGACTGATTCAGACACACCCCTTCATCCTGACAAGGTTGTTTGCCATGGAAGATGACTTTTGCTCTCTCAGGTCCTTCATAGCTGCCTACCTCTTTTCCAGGGATCATGTCTGCATGGACCTTTGAGGTTCTCAGCAGGTGGAAGATCCCCTACATTCCTGTATTGTAAGACCAACTCTGTCCCTGCTCTTCTGTAAAGTTAGATTGAGGGAACAGTGTATGTTTAGGGTCAATAACATGTTGGATTTAGTTTAGGAATCATCCTGCAGAATGAATAATTGTATTTGAAACTAAGATATTTACCAGAATATATATGTGAAATATAAGTGTGAAACCAGAAATCTAGGTAACATTTGAAGCCCAGAAGGGCATTGGACCCTTGATTGTGATACTTAGCATTGAATTACATTCTGCACAGAGGTCTCAGATAGATCAATATACAATGGCATAAGACCTTGTACCTTGCTTGATTGAATGTAGAAGAGAACATCCAGTCAAAAAAGGATAGTCGGTCAGATTAGGAAGATAGTCGGTAGGTTTACAAAAAGAATGAGTATAGGATTAGGAACAAAAGTTTATTAGCAATTGGTTATCGATTAGAGTGTGAATGTAAATGTCAGCACATGTGAAGAGTAAGTCACAATGATAAACTGGAGAAAATATGTAGGAAACAGATAGAAATAGAGCCATAATGAAATCAGGCAATGTATAAAGTGAGGGATAGGATTAGACATTTTCAGTAGGGTTGAGTTTGAATATATAATCTTAAGAAGAAACAAATATGTAGTCACCAATAAGATTGACATTTGAGAGCATTAGGCAACATGGACATGGATGTTTTTAGTAATCCATGTTCACTTTCCATTTAGGCTTTGGTACAAACATAAGTGTGACCTTTGCATTTTGTGTTCCGAATATTTCTGTGATTAAATGTATAAGTAGATCAGGTGACATGAGTATTTCTTCCACCATTTCAGGGAGCAATATTTTGAAGACGTATAAATTAGTATTGGGGGTATAAAGAAGTGTACACTGCATCTATGAATATAGAGATAATGCATGAATAGACCATACTGTGAATAAATAATATAACTCTTTTCACTTTAAATAATGGATTGAATTTTTATCTGAAAATATATAAGAAATCCTATATTGGTATGCAATCATTAATTCCAACCAGTTATACATCTAATGGTAATATCAGAGTTATAATTTATCATAAAGTTTATGTGAGTTGTGCTTCAAAAGTGATTATGGAAATTGAAAGTAATGTGTCTTGAAAGAAGTCTCATGAAAAGACCTGTCAAGAAACATGGAAGAATACCTGTGTCCTGAAGCAGGAAGTGATTGAAAGTGAAACAAATTCCTATAAATTTGCGAACTTGTGGGAAAATCTTAAGAGCCCCTCCCAGCTCTCCCTTGAGAGTGATATCCAGACCGAGGGAATTAGGAGTGGCACGGGACTCGTGGTGCAGACCTCCAGGCCACCGCTCCCACCAGTGCTGAAAACTGAAGTCTCTTGCTCCAGCTTCCGGGGGCATGGCTTCCGGAGTGCAAGAAAATTCGCTGGGGGTTCTCAGGCCTAAGCTCTACAAACTTAGGGTCTGAGGGAGACAAATAGGGAGAGTGTGCCCAGGCGTTCATGAAAACATGGCTCCTAGGAGCAGCAGACCTGGCATGTAGCCAGTATTGTGGTGAGTGTCACAGGTGAGCGGGGCCTGAGGAAACACAAAAGAAGGCCCTAGGCACTCAGGTTTGGACACCCACCCAGTGTGGGAGGAAGAGCTGCTGCACAGTGATTGGTTCCCACCTATTGAAAGGAGAAGCTTGGCCCAGTGGGCACAGCTCTACCTACTGGAAAAGAAGTTTATTGCAATCTATGACTGCATTTATTATTATTATATTAATTTGTTGTTTTTGTTTTTGTTTTATTTTTTTTTGTTTTCTTTTATTTTCGTTTTTTTTGTTGCTGTTCTTTAACTTTTTTAAAATGTTTTTAATTTTTTAATTTTTTATTTTGTTATTATTTCTTAAAATTTTAATTGTAATTTTATATTATCATTATCATTTTTTTAAAAAAATCATTTTCTTTCTTTATTTTCTATTTTTTCTATTGTCTTTTCATTTCTTTTCAATTTTCTTATTTCCCATTTTTTGCATTCTACCTGCCTACTCTCATTCTCTTTAGTGACTTTTTCCCTTCCCTTCTAAAATCTTTCCTCCCAAGCATCAAATAAATTTATAAGAGTAAACAGTAACTCAGCAGTCAAACAGAACAAGAAGTAACATGAGCAGCATAAACAAGCAAGGAAGAAAAGGAGTACAAACAACGAAGGACACCCTAAATATTCAGGAAGACCTAGAGTCATCAGAAAAATGGTCATATAAAGAACTCAAGGAATACCTTAGATAGATGGAATGGAAACTTAAAGAGGATACGAGACAGAAAATCCAAACAGTAAAAGAAAACATTGAAAATGAATTACATCAACAGATAAAAGAAAAAGTTAAGCATCTTTTTAAGTGGATAGAGATTATAAAAAAATCAAACAATAATTCTAGAAATGAAGGAAATGATAAACCAAATTAAGAACTCCATTGAGAGTATCACTAACAGAGTGGAGCAAGTAGAAGCCAAAACGTCAGATAATGAAGACAAAAGATATCATCTTGAAACAAGTCCAGCCAACTCAGAAAGGCTGGCAAAAAATCACAAGAAAAACATCCAAGAGATTTGGGATAACATAAAAAAAAAACCACACTTATGAGTCATTAGGATAGAGGAAGGTCCAGAGACTCAAACCAAGGGAATGAGAAAACTGCTGAATGAAATAATTACAGAAAACTTTCCAGAAATAAAAAAGGAAATGGATATACAAATTGTAGATGCATACAGGACAAGAGCACACAAAATCACAGTAGACCAATGCCAAGACACATTGTTATGAAGATATCCAATATACAGAACAAAGAGAAAATAATAAATCTACAAGAGAATGGAGGCAGAATGCATTCAGTGGTAAACAAATAAGGTTAACAACGGATATTTCATCACAGACGCTGAAAGCGAGAAGATCCTGGAAAAACGTATATCAAACACTGAAAGACAATGGATGCCAACCAAGAATTATGTATCCAGCATAATTAACCATCAGGTCCAACAAGGAAATAAGAATCTTTAAGAAAGCTAAAAGAATTTGAAGCCAGAAAACAAGCATTGCAAAGTGTCTTGAGCAAAACACTACACAAGAAAGAAATGAAAAACAACAACCAAAACCATCAGTAGGAAGTACCTTGGTAATGACAAAGGCAGGGTGAAAGCGTATCATGGAGAAACAAACTAAATTTAAAAAAATATAAATAATCAAATATGGCTGGCATACAAACCATACATTAATAGTAACTCTGAATGTAAATGGCTTAAAGTCTCCAATAAAGCGACATAGGCTGGTAACTTGGATTAAATAAACAAATCCAACAATATGTTGCCTCCAGGAGACACATTTGAAATGCAAAGACACACAGGCTGAAGGTGAAAGGTTGGGAAAAAATACACCATGCACACTTATCCACATAAGCAAGCAGGGGTGGACATCCTCATATCGAATAAAATCGACTTCAAGACTAAGTTAATCAAAAGGGATAAGGAAAAACATTATATACTGTTAAAAGGAACCATTCACCATCAAGACATAACAATTATCAATATTTATGCACTAAATAATGGTGCTACGTTGTTCATGAAACAAATTCTCCTCAAACTCCAGAATGAAATAGACACAACACAATAATTATGGGTGACTTCAACACACATCTATCATCATTGGACAGATCCTCCAAACAAAAGTTGAATAAAGAAAGTATAGAACTCAATATCACAATCAATAACCTACATGTAACTGACATATATAGAATATATCAACCATCATCAAGTGGATATAATTTTTTTCTCAGCAGCACATGGATCCTTCTAAAAAATAGACCATATATGATGCCATATAGCAACCCTCAGTAAATATAAAGGTGTGGAGATAATACCATGCATTTAATCTGATCATAATGGAATGAAACTGGAAATCAATGATAAAAGAAGGAAGAAAAAATTCTACATCACATGGAAAATGAACAATATGTTACTCAATGATCAATGGGTTACAGAAGACATAAAGGAGAAAATCAAAAAATTCTTAGAGATAAATGAAATTACAGACACAACATATCAGAATCTATGGGACACAATGAAAGCAGTTTTAAGAGGGAAATTCATCTCCTGGAGGTCATTCCTGAAAAAAAGGAAAAACCAACAAATAAGTGAGCTCACACTTCATCTCAAAGCCCCACAAAAGGAAGAGCAAAACAACAGCAAATTTAGCAGAAGGCAAGAAATTATTAAAATCAGAGTGGAAATCAACGAAATTGAAACAAAAGAAACTATTGAAAAAATTAACAAAACTAAAAGTTGGTTCTTCGAAAAAATAAATAAGATCAACAGACCCTTAGCCATGCTAAAGACGAAAAGAAGAGAAAGAACTCAAATTACTAACATATGGGATGAAAAAGGCAATATCACAACAGATGCTGCAGAAACACAGAAGACAATTAGAAATTATTTTGAAAACCATTATTCCAATAAAAGAGAAAATAGTGAAGACATCGATAAATTTCTTAAGTCATATGATTTGCCCAAACTGAGTCAGGAGGATACACACAATTTAAACCGACCAATATCAATGGATGAAATAGAAGAAGCAATCAAAAGACTACCAACCAAGAAAAGCCCAGGAACGGATGGCTATACAGCGGAGTATTACAAAACCTTTAAAGAAGAATTAATACCAATACTTTTCAAGTTATTTCAGGAAATAGAAAAAGAGGGAGCTCTGCCAAATTCATTTTATGAGGCCAAAATCACCCTAATTCCAAAACCAGAAAAAGACACCTCAAAGAAAGAGAACTACAGACCAATATATCTGATTAACCTAGATGCAAAAATCCTCAATAAAAATCTGCCTAATCGAATACAAAGGCACATCAAAAAAAATTTTCACCAGGATCAAGTAGGATTCATCCCTGGGATGCAACGATGGTTCAATATACGAAAATCAATAAATGGTATTCATCACATCAATAGACTTAAAGATAAGAACCATATGATCATCTCGATAGACGCAGAAAGCATTCGACCAAGTACAGCATCCCTTTATGTTCAAAACATTAGAAAAATAGGGATAACAGGAAATAACCTCGACATTGTAAAAGCTATCTATGCTAAGTCTCAGGTTAGCATCATTAAGAATGGAGAAAAATTGAAGGCATTCCCTCTAAAATCTGGAACAAGACAGGGATGCCCTCTGTCACCAATTCTATTCAATATGGTTCTCGAAACACTGGCCAGAGCAATTAGACAGACGAAAGAAATCAAAGGCATAAAAATAGGAAAATAAGAACGTAAATCATCACTATTTCCTGGTGACATGATTCTATACATAGAAAACCCAAAAGGGTCGACAAAAAAAAAACTACTAGAACTAATAAATAAATTCAGCAAAGTGGCAGGATATACAATCAAAACGCACAAATCAAAGGCATTTCTGTATATCAGCGAAAAAACTTCTGAAACAGAAATGAGGAAAAACACTCCATTCACAATATCCTCCAAAAAATTAAATACTTGAAAATCAACCTAACAAAAAAGGTGAGTGACTTATACAATGAAAACTACAGAACCCTAAAAAGAGAAGTAGAAGAAGATCTTAGAAGATGGAAAAATATACCCTGTTCCTGAATAGGCAGAACTAACATCATCAAAATGGCGAAATTACCAAAAGTTTTCTATAGGTTTAATGCAATGCCAATCAAAATCCCAAAGAGATTTCTTGTAGAAATAGATAAAGCAATCATGGAATTCATATGGAAAAATATAAGACCCAGAATAGCAAAAGCAATTCTAGCAGGAAGTGTGAATCAGGCGGTATAGCGATACCAGACTTAAAACTATACTACAGAGCAATAGTAACAAAAACAGCATGGCACTGGTACCAAAACAGGCGGGTTGACCAATGGTACAGAATAGAGGACACAAAGACTAATTCACAAAGCTACAACTATGCTATATTTGATAAAGGAGCTAAAAGCATGCAATGGAGGAAATATATCATCTTCAACAAATGGTGTTGTAAAAAATGGAAATCCATATGCAACAAAATGAAACCGAATCCCCTCCTCTTGCCATGCACAAAAATTAACTCAAAGTGGATCAAGGAGCTAGATATCAAATAAGAGACTCTGCATCTGATAGAAGAAAAAGTTGGCTCTGATCTACATAATGTGGGGTCGGGCTCCAAATTCCTTAACAGGACACCCATAGCAGAAGAGTTAATAACAACAATCATCAAATGGGACTTACTTAAACTGAAAAGTTTTTTTCTCAGCAGGATAAAAAATGAGAGAGGTAAATAGGGAGCCTAAATCATGGGAACAAATTTTTACTCCTCACACTTCAGATAGAGCCCTAATATCCAGAGTATACCAAGAACTCAAAAAATTAGACAATAAGATAAGTAACCCAATCAAAAAATGGACCATGGACCTGAACCAACACTTCTCAGAGGAGGACATACAATCAATCAGTAAGTACATGAAAAAATGCTCACCATCTCTAGCAGTCAGAGAAATGCAAATTAAAACAACCCTAAGATACCATCCTACTCTAGTAAGATTGGCAGCCATTATGAAGTCAAACAACAACAAGTGCTGGCGAGGATGTGGAGAATAGGGTACTCTTGTACATTGCTGGTGGGACTGCAAACTGTTGTGGCAAATTTGAAAAGCAGTATGTAGATTCCTGGGAAAGCTGGGAATGGAACCACCATTTGACCCAGCTATTGCCCTTCTCAGACTATTCCCTGAAGACCTTAAAAGAGCATATTACAGGGATACTGCCACATCGATGTTCATAGCAGCACAATTCAAAATTGCTAGACTGTGGAACCAACCCAGATGCCCTTCAGTAGATGAATGGATAAAAAAAATGTGGCATTTATACACCATTGAGTATTATGCATCATTAAATTTGCAGGGAAATGGATGGCACTAGGGCAGATTATGCTTAGTGAAGCTAGCCAAACCCTAAAAAACAAATAAAAATGTCTTCTTTGATATAATGAGAGCAACTAACAACAGAGCAGGGAGGAAGATCAGGAAGAAAAGATCAACATTAAACAGAGACATGAGGTGGGGGGCGGAAAGAGAGAGATAAAGGAAATTGCATGGTAATGGAGGGAGACCCTCATTGTTACACAAAATTACATTTAAGAGGTTGTGAGGGGAATGGGAAAATAAACAAAGATATAAATGTATTACAGTAGATGGGGTAGAGAGAGAAGATGGGAGGGGAGCGGGGATAGTAGAGGATAGAAAATGTAGCAGAATACAACAGTTACTAATAGGGCATTATAAAAATGCTGATCTGTAACAGATATGATTCTGCAATCCGTATTTGGGATAAAAATGGGAGTTCATAACCCACTTGAATCTAATGTATGAAATATAATATGTCAAGAGCTTTGTAATGTTTTGAACACCCAATTAAAAAAATAAAATAATAATATGAAATAAAATAATTCAAAAAAAAACACATGGAGAAATATTTCACTCTCATCCAGAACAATGCCTTGACATTACCCTCGCCCCAAGTAATACATCATTAGAGGAGAAGAGTTCGAAAATCTGGGAATACATAGCTGGAATTTAATATGCTCAAAAGTTCACAACCTTGGAGGTGGTAGAGTAGTTTACTAAAGTAAGGGACAGGGTAAACACTCCACAAATATGGAGCTCTGATGGCCTAAAGACTTCTTCAGAAAGTGCCTCTGAGGTTGGGCACTTGAAATATATGTTGTTGTCAGGAGGTTTAGACTCTTTTGTAATGAGAGCATCAAAGCTGGGTCTGCATCTATGTGACCTGGAGGACATGGTTTCTTATGTTCCAATGAACATGAGTCAGCAGTGCTGAATTCAATCTTTGTAGGTAAACTGTGGTCACTGGGGGCTAAGTGTCTCCCCGTGTGGACTGTGAAGCCATTTGGTCATCCTCCACATTTTGTGGTGTTTCTTGCTTCTGCACTGGTAGTTTGGTATTTTCTTCACAAAATACAAGGAGTCCAACTGGGACAAAGTTTTGGAGGGAGTTTCTCACGTGTTGTGGGTCAGGGTCTGCAGCAGAATGCACGCACCAAGGTTCTATTCCAAATAGCTTGCCTCTTGACCATAGCAACGTGATTCTGAACATTGCCCTGAAACCTCTCCAAATAAAAATACGCCTTTACATATAAGGGTCTGCTTGCTGCACCATGTCAGTCACAAGCAATTTGGAAGCCAATGGAAGATCCACATGGCCCCACCACAGATGATTTATCACACACCTGCCGACTGCAGCTCTATGCCCACTACTCAGCAGGCTCCAAATTACTGGCATCTCTGCTCTACACCATTTTCTTGAAACCCAGTCCATCAGGCACTGTCTGGTATACTCATAGTCAGAAACAGGATATCCAAAGGTTCTCCAGTGCCACCTGGTCTTGGAAATTTAAAAAAATTTCACGGTATTTATCTAGCCATTTTTCAAGGATGAAGTTGAAGGCACTGTGGGTTTCACTTCATTCAGGAACCATTAAATGGTGAGGATGCTCATTTCAATGAAAGCTCTGGAGAACTCTCATAAGCAAGGCTTCCCAAAGAGTGGCCAATGATCACATGAAGCTAGGCGCATTGAGGTCTACAATGTGAGGTCCATGTGTGTTTTGACTCGCAACTATGGCTGCCAAGCCTTTCAGAATAAAATTATGTGATACCCTGGCTGAGATTCCCAGTGCTCTGTGCAAAGCCAACCTGGGCCTAGATCTCAGTTTCCAGGGGCAAATCTCATGCGTGGCCTCCTAAAATCCCAAAACAATTCATGGCAATACTTCTCTGAGGTCAGTACCACAACTCAGTATCTAAGGGGAATCACACCAGAGTTCAAGCCCAGGTGGACCCAGTCGTCACTTCCAACCGCCACCCAAATGACCACAATTAAAACCAAAACACTCCCACATGACCCACATCTTCTTCCATATAGACACTCATCATAACTTCTGGCTGGAGGTTTCCATAAGGGGCTCCGCCCAAGCCAGTGTCAAAAATAAGCTCCATTGCCCCTTAATTTGACTAAACTCAGGGTGGCCTGTACACCCTTCCTGTGAACCAGATGTGATCAAATATGCCTGCCATTAATACTACTCCGCTTCTCCAATTTGAGGACTACTGACTGTGGGTTTTAGATTCTTTATGTGAACTGGAGTCATGATAAAACCCAAGCACCTATGGGAGAGAAGCTGCAGGGCATTGAGGAACTCATTTGACACAAAGGATCCCTATTCTCACTTGATGGAGGTCACGAACCTTACAGAGGAAGACGAGAGACTTCATCCACAATGACTGCTCTTTTTGCCACTTTGGTTTTGGATTTGCACATGGAATCTTTCTTTAGATCCATCAGATGATGAGAAACTAAGCAACAGCCTCACACAGGGCCAATGATCTGAATGAGACACATCTTTTTCAAAGCAATTAAGCAAAGAGCCACAGGTGATGCCCATTCATTTCCATTTGAAAACTGTTTTCTTCAGGCTTCACAAAGGGGTGGCCTAAGGCAAAGACCTTCCTGACATTCAGGGCAACAGAACAATAGGTAACCAAAAGGCCCAAAGCAGGGTTTCTCCACTGAGACTTTAATGGTCACAGTGATTTCTGAGTTTTCTGTGATTCTCGCCATTCCCTTCAGCTATCCAGTACATGGACATGTCACAGAGCTTGGAGGTGGTATATATCTTGCAAAAAACCATGAGCCTATTCTGGAGAGTGGCCAGAATTCAGGAAGAAAAGTGGAACTTAGGAAGATAGCAGGTGTAGCCAATTGATAAGGCAAGCCGCAGTCCATTCATAAATTGTGCAGGATGAATTCTGGGAAGCTTTCTACTAAACAGGACACATCCATTGATCCAATATCTTTTCTATAGTCTACAACCATGGATAACAGTGGGATACACAGACATAGAAACACTCGCCTTGCCAAACGACTTACTAGAAACAGTTCACTCCAAACCAAACAAACCGCCTTCCTTGCCTATTCTCAGAACATGAGACAAAACCACAAACCCACAACCAAACCTACAAAGGCACCTTCTTCCGCCACGTAGGTCTTTGACTATCTGGAGTGTCCTCTGACTTTTGGGCCATACTATGTTCCCCCGAAATGGCCACTCCTGTCTCAGATTTGGACTCCATGGCCAACTCTATGAAATTGTCAGGAGCCAGCTGTGAGCCACTACCTGCTTTCTCAGGAAAGGCCCCTCTTCAGAGATTTCCTGCCATTTGGCCATCCTCACATTAGTAGGTACCAGGAAAGACTGACTCTGTCCTTGGTAAATCCAAACAAATGAGACCACTCGGACTGGAACTGGCCCTGTCTTTTGTGCCTGAATTCCTGGATCCCAAGATCAGAGAGTTCCATTACCAAGAAAGTGAGGTGAGGTCACTTCTTTCAGGAACTGAAAAATCTGTGGAAAGCAACCCTGGGCCTAGATCTCAGTTCCAAGGGTGACTCTTATGCGTGGCCTCCTAAAATCCCAACAAAATTCAATGCAATACTTCTCTAAGGTCAGTTCCACAACTCAGTCTCTAAGGCGAATCACACCAGAGTTCAAGCCCAGGTGGACCCAGTCATTTCTTCCAACCGCCACACAAATGACCAAAATTAAAACGAAAACACTCCCACATGGCCCTCATCTTCTTACATATTGTCATTCATCGTAATGTCTGGCTGAAGATTTTCATGAGGGGCGAAGCCCAAGAAAGTGTCCAAAATAAGCTCACTTGCCCCTCATTTGCCTAAAGTCAGGGTGGCCTGGACACCCTTCCTGTGAACCAGGAGTGATCAAATAAGCCTGTCATTAATAATGCTCTGTTTCTCCAATGTGAGGCCTACTGATTTTCAGGTATAGATTCTTTGTGATTTGGAGTCATGCGAAACCGCAAGCACCTCTGCAGGGCTTTGAGGAACTCATTTGACCCAAAGAATCCATTTTCTCACTTGACGGAGGTCAGGAACTTAACAGAGGAAGGCAAGAGACTTCATCCACAATGACTGATTTTTGCCATTTTGGTTTTTGATGCACACATGGGATCATTCTTTAGATCCATCAGGTGCTGAGAATGTAAGTCACAGCCACACACAAGGCCAAGAGGCTAATTCAGCCACATCCCTTTCCAAAGCAATTAAACAAAGAGCCACAGGTGATGCCCATTCATTTCCATTTGAAAACTCTTTTCTTCAGGCTTCACAAACAGGTGGCCTGAGACAAAGTCTTTCCTGACATTCAGTGCAACAGAACAATAGGTAAGCAAAAGGCCCAAAGCAGGGTTTTTCCACTGAGACGTTCCTGTTCACACTGATATCTGAGTTTTCTGAAAGGCTGGCCATTCTCTTCAGCTATCCAGTACATGGCCATGTCACAGAGCTTGGAGTGGTACATATCTTGGACACAAAACCATGAGCCTATTCTGGAGAGTGGCCAGAATTCAGGAAGAAAACAGGAACTTAGAAAGATAGAAGGTGTTGCCTCTCGATAAGACAAGCTGCAGTCCATTCATAAATTGGGCAGAATGAATTATGGGAAGATTTATACTAGACTGGACGCATTCATTAATGCATTCTCTTTTCTAATTTCTACAACAACGGACACAGTGGGATACACAGACATAGAAACACTCGCCTGGTCAAACGACTTACTAAAAACAATCCACTCCAAACCAAACAAACCAACTTTCCTACCTATTCTCAGAACATGGCCTGACCTCTCTCAGATCTGGTTTCCTTGGCCAACTCTGTGAAGTTATCAAGAAAAAGGGGTGAGCCACTACCTGCTTCTTCTGGAAAGGTCCCTCTTCAGAGCTCTCCTGGCATTTGGCCATCCTCACATCAGTAAATACCAAGAAAGACTGACTGTGTCCTTGGTAAATCCAAACAAGTGAGCCCACTGGGACTGGGGCTGCCTTGGGGTGCCTGGATTCTTGGATACAAAGTTCAGAGAGTTCCATCACCAAGGAAATGAGGTATGTCACTTTCTTTGGAACTGAATGAGGTCACTGCCTTGGCGACCACTTTGTCCTAACAGTTGCTCCCAAGTGTCCCATGAGATGGAGGCTGCCCCTACTACCTGTGACACTTTCACAAGGTAGAATCGTATGTCAACCATAGGCTCCCAGCAGCAGCTCTCCACAGAGGCCTGGTTTGGTCCATCTTCTCTACATTAAAAAGAGAGAGGCTGATTCAGACACATCCCTTTATCCTGACCAGGTGGTTTGCCATGGAAGATGACTTTTGCTCTCTCAGGTCCTTCATAGCTGCCTACATCTTCTGCAGGTATCATTTTGAATGGACCTTTGAGGTTCTCAGCAGGCGGAATGTCCCCTACTTTCCTGTATTGTAAGAACGACTCTATCAATGCTCTTCTGTAAAATGAGATTGAGGGAACAGTGTATGTTTAGGGTTAATAACAGGTTCGATTTGGGTTAGCAATCATTCTGTGCGATAAATAATGGTATTGGGAACCTGAGATATTTACATGAATATCGAGGTGAAATATAAGTATGAAAACAGAAATCTAGGTATGATTTGAAACCCAGAAGGGCATTGGGCCCTTAATTTGGATACTTAGTTTTGAATTATATTCTGCAAAGATGTCTCAGACAATTTGATATACAATGGCATAGAACCTTGTACCTTGGATGTTTGAATGTAGAAGAGAACATCCAATCCAAAGGGATAGTCGGTAGGATTAGGAAGATATTCGGTAGGTTTAGGAAGAAGAATGAGTGTAGGATTGGGACTAAAAATTCTTTAGCTATAGGGTTTCAGTTAGAGAGTGAATGTAAATGTCAGCACATATGAAGAGTCAGTCACTATGATGAAATTGGGAAAATATGTAGAAAAGCAGATATCAATAGAGACATTATGAAATCAGGCAAAGTATTAAGTAAGTGATAGGAGTAGACATTTTCACCAGGGTTGAGTTTGAATATATAAACTTAGAAAGAAACAAATATGTAGTAACCAATAGGATTGACATTTGAGAGCATTAGGCAACCTGGACATGGATGTTTTTAGTAATCCATGATCTCTTTCCATTTAGTCTTTGGTACAATCATAAGTGTGACCTTTACATTTTTTGTCCAGAATATTACTGTGATAAAATGTATATGTTGATCACGTAACATGAGTATTTCTACCATCATTTCTGGGAGCAATATATTGAAGACATAAAATTAGTATTGGGGGTACAAATAGGTGTACCCTGTGTCCATGAATATAGAGATTAAGCATGAATACACCATACTGTGAATAAAAAATATAACTCGTTCCAACTTTAAATAATGGATTGATTTGATATCTGAAAATATACAATAAATCTTATATTGATATACATTCATTCATTCCAACCAGTTATACATCTAATGGTAATATTAGTGTTTTGGTTTATCATGAAGAGTGTGTGAAGTTTGCTTCAAAAGTGATTATGGAAATCGAAAATAATGTGTTCGGAAAGAATTCTCATGCAAAGACCAGTCAAGAAATATGGAGGAATACATGTGTTTTGAAGCAGGAAGTGATTGAAAGTGAAACAAATGACTATAAATTTGCTAAATTGTTTATGAAATATATATCCTATGATGTGCATAAACTGATGAAATTGTAATGTACCAGTTTTGAATAAAAATTAACGTAAAAATACACATCATGTCCCATTGGAATCTACTTGCATTGATGCTAAACTTGGTCAGTTACTCTAGAAATATTAGGATTCGCGTGCCTCATTCACCGAAGTTAGTTTTCTTTTTTTTTTTAATTTTTTTATAGTTGTTCTAAACATTACATATTTCTTGATATATCATATTTCACACTTTGATTCAAGTGGGTTATGAACTCCCATTTTTACCCCGTATACAGATTGCAGAATCACATCAGTTACACATCAATTGATTTACACATTGCCATACTAGTGTCTATTTTATTCTGCTGCCTTTCCTATCCTCTACTATCCCTCCTCCCCTCCCCTATCTTCCCCTCTTCTCTCTCTACCCCCTCTACTGTAATAAATTTCTCCCTTTTTGTATTTTTTTTCCCTTTCCCCTCACATCCTCTTTTATGTAATTTTATATAACCCTGAGGGTCTCCTTCCATTTCCATGCAATTTCCCTTCTCTCTCCCTTTCTCTCCCACCTCTCATCCCTATTTAATATTAATCTTCTTCTCATGCTCTTCATCCCTACTCTGTTCGTAGTTACTCTCCTTTTATCAAAGAAGGCATTTGGCATTTGTTTTTTAGGGATTGGCTAGCTTCACTTAGCATAATCTGCTCTAATGCCATCCATTTCCCTCCAAATTCTATGAATTTGTCATTTTTTAAAGCAGAGTAATACTCCATTGTGTATAAATGCCACATTTTTTTATCCATTCTTCTATTGAACTGCATCTAGGTTGGTTCCACAGTCTTGCTATTGTGAATTGTGCTGCTATGAACATCAATGTAGCAGTGTCCCTGTAGCATGCTCTTTTAAGGTCTTTAGGGAATAGAACAAGAAGAGGAATAGCTGGGTCAAATGGTAGTTCCATTCCCCGCTTTCCAAGAAATCTCCATAATGCTTTACAAATTGGCTGCACCAATTAGCAGTGCCTCCAATAATGTACAAGTGTACCTGTTTCTCCACATCCTCACCAGCACTTGTTGTTGTTTGACTTCATAATGGCTGCCAATCTTACAGGAATGAGATGGTATCTTAGGGTGGTTTTGATTTGCATTTCTCTGACTGCTGGGGATGGCGAGCATTTTTTCTTGTACTTGTTTTTTGATTGTATGTCCTTCTCTGAGAAGTGTCTGTTCTGGTTCTTGGCCCATTTGTTTATTGGGTTATTTGTTATCTTATTGTCTATTTTTTTGAGTTCTTTGTATACTCTGAATATTAGGGCTCTATCTGAAGTGTGAGGAGTAAAGATTTGTTCCCAGGATTTAGGCTCCCTATTTACCTCTCTTATTGTTCCTTTTGCTTAGAAAATACTTTTTAGTTTGAGTAAGTCCCATTTGTTGATTCTAGTTATTAACTCTTGTGCTATGGGTGTCCTATTGAGGAATTTGGAGCCCGACCCCACAGTATGTAGATCATAGCCAACTTTTTCTTCTATCAGACGCCATGTCTCTGATTTGATATCAAGCTCCTTGATCCATTTTGAGTTAACTTTTGTGCATGGCGAGAGAAAGGGATTCAGTTTCATTTTGTTACATATGGATTCCAAGTTTTCCCAGCACCATTTTTTGCAGATGCTATTTTTCCTTCATTGCATGCTTTTAGCCCCTCCATCAAATATAAGATAGTTGTAGTTTCCTGGCTTGGTTTCTGTGTCCTCTATTCTGAACCATTGTTCCACCCTCCTGTTTTGGTAGCAGTACCATGCTATTTTTGTTACTATTGCTCTGTAGTATAGTTTGAAGTCTGGTATCGCTATGCCTCCTGATTCACACTTCCTGCTTAGTATTGTTTTTGTTATTCTGTGTCTTTTATTTTTCCATATGAATTCCATGATTGCTTTCTCTATTTCTAGAAGAAATGCTGTTTGGATTTTGATTGGCATTGCATTAAACCTATTGAGAACTTTTGGTAATATCACCATTTTGATGATGTTAGTTCTGCCTATCCATGAACAGGATATATTTTTACATCTTCTAAGATCTTCTTCTATTTCTCTCTTTAGAGTTCTGTAGTTTTCATTGTATAAGACTTTCACATCTTTTGTTAGGTTGATTCCTAATTATTATTATTATTTTTTTTTAGGATATTGTGTATGGAGTGGTTGTCCTCATTTCCATTTCAGAAGATTTGTCGCTGATATGCAGGAATGCCTTTGATTTATGCATGTTGATTTTATATCCTGCCACTTTGCTGAATTCATTTATTATCTCCATTAGTTTCTTTGTAGACCCTTTTGGGCCTGCTAGATATAGAATCATGTGATCTGCAATAGTGATAATTTAAGTAATTCTTTTCCAATTTTTATGCCTTTTATTTCTTTCGTCTGTCTAATTGCTCTGGCCAGTGTTTCGAGTACTATGTTGAACAGAAGTGGTGAGAGAGGGCATCCCTGTCTTGTTCCAGATTTTAGAGAGAATGCCTTCAATTTTTCTCCATTCAGAATGATGCTAGCCTGAGGCTTAACATAGATTGTTTTTACAATATTGAGGTATGTTCCTCTTATCACTAGTTTTTCTACAGTGTTGAACATAACAGAATGCTGTACTTTATTGAATGCTTTTTTTGCATCTTTCGAGATGATCATATGGTTCTTATTTTTAAGTCTATTGATGTGGTGAATAACATTTATTGATTTCCGTATATTGAACCAGCCTTGCATCCCAGGGATGAATCCTACTTGATCAGGATTCACAATTTTTTTGATATGTTTTTGTATCCAATTCGCCAGAATTTTAATGAGGATTTTTTCATGTAGGTTCATTAGAGATATTGGTCTGTAGTTTTTTTTCTTTGAAGTGTCTTTGTCTGCTGTAATAATCAGGGTGATGTTGGCCTCGTAGAATGAATTTGGAAGATCTCCCTCTTTTTCACTTTCCTGAAATACCTTGAAAAATATTGGTATTCGTTCCTCTTTAAAGGTTTTGTTAAACTCTGCTGTATAACCATACGGACCTGGGCTTTTCTAAGTTGGTAGTGTTTTGATGGTTTCTTCTATTTCCTCAATTGATATTGGTCTGTTTATGTTGCTATATCCTCCTGACTCAATATGGGCAGATCATATGACTTAAGAAATTTATAGATGCCTTCACTGTCATCTATTTGATTGGAGTATAAGGATTCAAAATAATTTCTTATTATCTTCTGTATTTCTGAAATATCTGTTGTGATATTTCCTTTTTTAATCCCTTATGCTAGTAATTTGAGTTCTCTCTCTTCTTCTCTTTGTTATCATGGCTAAGGGTCTGTCAATTTTATTTATTTTTTCAAAGAACCAACTTCTACTTTTGTCAAGTTTTTTCAATTTTTTCTTTTGTTTCAATTTCATTAATTTCAGCTTTGATTTTAATTATTTCTTGCCTTCTACTTCATTTGCTGTTGCTTTCGTCTTCTTTTTCTAGGATTTTGAGATGAAGTATGAGATCATTTATTTGTTGGTTGTTTCTTTTTTTAAGGAATGAACTCCAAGCAATGAATTTTCCTCTTAGAACTGCTTTCAATGTGTCCCATAGATTCCGATATGTTGTGTCTGCATTTTCATTTATCTCTAAGAATTTTTAAATTTCCTCCTTGATGTCTTCTATAACCCATTGATCACTCAGTAACCTATTGTTCATTCTCCAAGTGAAGCATGATTTTTCCTTCCTTCTTTTATCATTGATTTTTAGTTTCATTCCATTATGATCAGCTAATATGCATGGTATTATCTGTACTCCTTTATATTGTCTAAGAGTTGCCCTGTGACATAATATATGATCTATTTTTTAGAAGGATACATGTGCTGCTGAGAAAAACGGTAACTGCTTGAGTTTGGGTGTTATATTCTACATATCTCAAATAAGTCTATGTTATTAATTGTGTTATTGAGTTCTATAGTTTTCTTATTCAACTTTTGTTTGGAAGATCTGTCCAGTGGTGAGAGAGGTGTGTTCATGGCGCCCATGATTACTGTATTGTGGTCTATTAGACTATTGTAATTGAGAATAGTTTCTTTGATGAACATAGCTGCACCATTGTTTGGGGCATATATATTAACGATTGCTGTGTCTTGTTGGTGTATGGTTCCCCTGAGCAGTATGTAGTGTCTCTCTTTATCCCTTTTGATTAACTTTGGCTTAAAATCTATTTTATTTGATATGAGTATGGACTCTCCTGCTTGTTTCCGAAGTCCATATGAGTGATATGATTTTTCCCAAACTTTCACCGTCAGTCTATGTATGCATTTTCCTATCAAATGCTTCCCCTGTAGGCAGCATATTGTTGGGTCATGTTTTTTGTTCAATTCTACTAGCCAGTGTGTCTTCATTGGTGAGTTTAAGCCATTAACATTTAGGGTTATTATTTAGATATGGGTTGTTCTTCCAGCCATATTTGTTTATTTATGTTACTAAACATGGTTTGTTTTCCTCTTTGATTATTTTCCCCCCTTTAATGTCCTACCTCCCACTGTTGGTTTTCATTGTTATTTTCCATTTCCTCTTCCTGCAATGTTTTGCCGAGGATGTTTTGAAGAGATGGTTTTCTAGCTTCAAATTCTTTTCACTTTTGTTTATCATGGAAGGTTTTAATTTCATCTTCCATCCTGAAGCTTAATTTTGCTGGATACACAATTCTTGGTTGGAACCCATTTTCTTTCAGTGTTTGAAATATGTTATTCCTGGATCTTCTAGATTTCAGAGTCTGTTTTGAAAGATCAGCTGTTATCCTGATTGGTTTACCCCTAAATGTAATCTGCTTCCTTTCTCTTGTAGCTTTTAAAATTCTCTCCTTTTTCTGTTTGTTGGACATCTTCATTATAATGTGTCTAGTTTTGGCTCTCTTATGATTTTGCACATTCGGCATTCTGTAGGCTTCTAGGACTTGGGATTCTGTTTTATTTATCAAGTCTGGGAAGTTTTCTCGTATTATTTCATTGAATAGGTTGCTCATTCCTTAGGTTTGGACCTCTATACCTTCCTGTATCCCAATGACTCTTAAGTTTGGCCTCTTTTTGTTATCCCATATTTCTTAGATGTTCTGCTAGTGGTTTCTTAACAGTCTTGCTGAGCTGTCTATGTTCTTTTCAAGTTGAAATACTTTGTCTTCATTGTCTGATGTTCTATGTTCTAAGTGTTCTACTCTGCTGGTAGTATTCTCAATTGTGTTTTTAAGTTGGTTTATTGCTTCCTGCAATTCTAGGATTTCTGTTTGTTTTTTTTTACAACCTCTATGTCCCTACATAGTTGATCTTTTGCTTCTTGGATTTGTTTATGTAATTCATTGTCGAAGTGATCTTTAATTGTCTGATTTTGTTGTCTAATGTCTTCCTTGAGACTCCAGATCATCTAAAGAATGAGTATCCTGAATTCTTTATCTGACATTCCATCTGATGCAGCTATTACCTCTTCTAAAGTTGTGTTGACCTGCATTTCTTGTGGTCCTTTCTTTCCTTGTATTTTCATACTGCTCGCGTTTATCTCTGCTTGTTGAAACTGTTGTGTTTTTGAAATTTTCCCCCTATATATTTATATTGCTCTTGTATAGTTGAAAAGTCTCTCTTGAAGGAGCAGGGGGGGCTGTTCTGCTCCTCCAATTGGGGTGATCTATCTACCACGCTGACGGGCTGCTGGGCCTGTTCTGCTGGTCGGTCGCAGGTCTGTCTACAATGCGGGCGAGGGCAGTGGCTCTGCTCTGCCCCTCCTCCATTTGGTGTGACGTGTCTACAACGCCCGCGGACCCCTCGGCCTGTTCTGCTCATCCATTGCAGGTCTGCCTACCTTGCAGGCGTGGGCGGCAGCTCTACTCTGCCCTTACTCCAATTGGGATGATGTGTCTACCATGCCGGCAGGACGCTGGGCCTGTTCGCTGGTCGGTCGCAGCTCTGTCTATTTTGTGGGCACGGGCAGTGGATCTGCTCTGCCCCTACTCCAAATGGGGCTATGTGTCTGCCGTGCCGGCAGGCCACTGGGCCTGTTTCGCTGTTCAGTTGCCTACGTTGTGGGCAAGGTTGGTCGCTCTGCTCTGCCCCTACTCTAATTGGGGTGTCGTGACTAGCATGCCGGCCGGTCGCTGGGACGGTTTTGGGCACGGGCAAAGGCTCTGCTCTGCCCCTACTCCAATAGGGGTGATGTGACTACCTCGCCGGCGGGTCGATGGGCCCGTTCTGGGCATGGGCGGTGGCTCTGCTCTGCCCCTATTCCTATTGGGGTGACCTAACAACCACGCTGGTGGGCCACTGGGCTTGTACTGGGCGCAGGAGAAGGCTCTGCTCTGCCACTACTCCAAAAGGGGTGCCATGTATACCACACCGGCGGGTCGTTGGGCCTGTTCTGGGCATAGGCTTTGGCTTTGCTCTGCCCCTACTCCAATTGGGGTGACATGACTACCACGCCTGCTGGTCGATGGGCCTGTTCCAGGCACGGGCGGCGGCTCTGCTCTGTCCCTACTCCAATTGGGATGACGAGACTACCATGCCTGCGGGTCGCTGGGCCAGTGCCGGGCATGGGCGGCGGCTCTGCTCTGTCCCTCTGGCTTGAAGACAAACTGAGAGAGACTCGGGTGTTTGTGACTCACTTTTTTTACCAGGAGAAAAACTGTTTCTCTCACCGCTGGTATCGATGAAGTTATCTCCTCCGCCACTTTGTGATGACTTCAGATCTCTAACATGTTCGTATCCCATGCGAATGGCAGCATTTCGTTCCCTTTGCTGGATGACCAAAGCAATGGGTGAGTCCTGACCGGCCCTCACAAGCCCCGTCTCAATCCTGTTGCCACTGCCTATGAAGGCTCGGTAGGTATTTACCTCCACAGTATTCAGCAAGACCTAGACCGAGAAGGAGTTTCCATGGGTTCTTTAGCCCTGGGCCTGATCAGTTCCAGGAGCCAGAATTCGGCCGCTCTGGGCTTGGTGTATGTTCTGATAGGAGCAGGCCTGAGTAATTTGTCTCCAAGACACAGGCGAATGGCAGCCTGAGATTACCTGTTCTATAGCTGAATGAGCTGCTATCAGTTGAAAACAGGAATGGTGACGTCAGCTCTCCAAGATGGTGGCCCCTGGCTTCCTCTGTGGTCTGACTGGTGTGGAAAGCCGAATTGGACCGCGTATTTTCCCGGACTCAAACCCAGAATTCAGCAATGAGCACAGTGATTGTACAGCTGGCAGGAGCCCACAGAATCTGCACCACTGAATATTTGTGTTGCTATCTCATTGCTTCGCAGCACGCGCCACAGACTCTAGCCGCAGGGCGATTTGCTGAATAAGCAGCATGACGCTCCATGTGGACAAATCACTCACGTTTGAGCCCCGTAGCTGATCCACGTGAGATGGAAATACTTCCACTAGGTTTTGGAGCACCCAAATTTTGCTGGAAATTCGTCATTCTCCTGCACATTGACGCTGTACATGGGGTTGATGCACTCCTTTCGCTGTCATCATATGATCCCCTGAAGTTAGTTTTCAGTACTAGGAAACGAATATGTATTTCAGGTGGATGAATATTTCTGAGAATAAACTTGTGAAAAGTTGATTATAAATCCACATACATAAATATGAATGAATTTAGGGAGTGTATAATAAGACAAATACATTTCATATTTTGAAAAATCTGGAGAGTGAATATACACACACACACACACACACACACACACACACACACAGACATTAAAAAGTAGCACTATGTATGCCAATTGAAATTCACCATGAAATATATATCATCCACAGATCCAAAAATATTCATTTTACTGAACATCAATTTATGTTGTTCAACTAGAATGCTGACCCATATGTTGAATTTTCAGTTCTAACAGCGTTTAGTAGGAGTGATCTTTTCTTACAATTTGTATCTGCCAAGTCAGCCACTTCACAAAAATGTACGTGTGATACCTGGTAGGATTCTATATATGCATATAAATATACAAGTGTGAATAGGCTAAAGAGAAAGGGATACAAGAATTCTCATATTTGTTAACTTTAAAATCTCAAGGAGAATTTTTTCTATTAAAAATTGACTAGATTTATAACTATATGTGAAACTAAAAAATACATGTGCTAAATAGGCTTCAGAGAAAGGGAGACAGTTATTCACATATTTGTTAACTTTTAAAACACAGAGAACTATTTCAATTAAAATTGGCTAGATTTATAACACCTACCATTTATCATACGAAAGGCAAGTCCAACTATACACCATGCCTCCTGTGAACCTCTTGTATTTCTATTTTGTCTGGGTTATTTTTCTGCATCATATTAAGATTATAAGTAAAAGTCTAGAAGGGAATTTGTTAGTGTCAGGGATTCAGTATTTCGAATGGAAAATTGGAAAATGTATCCAATGTGTATGCAAACATGTGCTACACAAAAATCTTCCCACTCTCATTCAGAACAATGCCTTGGCATTACCTTCACCCCATGTAAGACACAATTAGAAGAGAAGAGTTAGAAAATCTGTGAATACATATCTGGAATAGAAAATGCTCAGGAGTTCACAAATTTGGAGGTGGTAGAGGAGTTTCCAAAAGTAAGGGACAGGGTAAACACTCCACAAACATGAAGCTCTGCCGGCCTAACATCTGGAGAAACTACATCTGAGGTTGGGCACTTCAAATATATTTTGTTGTCAGGAGCATTAGCTTCCTTTGTAGTGAGACCATCAAAGCTGGGTCTGCATCTATGTGACATGGATGACATGGTTTCTTATTTTCCAATGAACATGAGGCAGCAGTGCTGAATTTTCTCTGTGTAGGTAAACTGTGGCCACTGAGGGCAAGTGTCTCCTCATGTTTACTGTGAAGCCATTTGGTCATCCTCCACTCTTCATGGTGTTTCTTGCTGTTGCACTAGGAGTGTGGTATTTGCTTCATGAAATAAAAAGCGTTCACCTGGGACACAGTGCTGTAGTGAGTTCTGTCAGTTGTGGTGGTTCGGGTTCTGTTGGAGAATGCACCAACCAGGCTTCTATCCCACATAGCTTGCTCCATTGACCATAGCAACCTGATTCTGAACATTGCCCTGAAACCTCTCCATATAACAAGATGCTTTTACATATAAGGGTCTGCTGGCTGCAAAATGTCAGTCACAAGCTATTTGGACACCAATGGCAGATAAACATGGCCACACCAGAGATTTTTTATCACACACCTGCCCACCACGGCTCTAGGAACACTACTCAGCAGGCTCCAACTTACTGGCATCTCTGTTATACACCATTTTCATGAAAACCAGTCAATAAAGGCAATGTCTTGTATTCTCATGATCAGCTAGAGGACATCCAAAGGTTCTCCTGGGACACCTAGTCTTGGGAATTTCAAAAATTTCATGGTTTTTATCTGGCCAATTTTCAAGGATGAAGTTGGAGGCACTGTGGGTTTCAATTCATTCATTAACCATTAAATGTTGAGTAAGCTCATTTCAATGAAAGCTCTGGAGAACTCTCACAGGCAAGGCTTCTCAAAGGATGGCCAAAAGGTCACATGAAGCCAGGCCCATTGAGGTCTACAATGTGAGGTCCATGAGCCTTTGACTCTCAACTATGGCTGCCAAGTCTTTCAGAATAAAATCATGTGATATCCTGGCTGAGATTCCCTTTGCTCTGTGGAAAGCCACCTTGGGCTTAGATCTCACTTTCCAAGGGCGACTCTCATGCATGGCCTTCTAAAATCCCAACACAATTCATGGCAACCCTTCTCTGAGGTCAATTCCAGATCTCAGTCGCTATGTTGAATCAGACAAGAGTTCAAGCCCAGGTGGACCCAGTCTTCTCTTCCTACCGCCATACATATGTTCACAGTTAAAACCTAAACACCCCAACATGGCCCTCATCTTCTTCCATGTAGACACTCATAATAACCTCCGGCTGGAGGTTTCCATGAGGTACACAGCCCACGTCCGTGTTCAAAATAAGCTCCCTTGCCCCTCATTTGCCTAAAATCAGGGTGGCCTGGACTCCCTTCCTGTGAAACAGAAGTGAAAAAAATAGGCCTGCCGTTAATACTGCTCTGCTTCTCCAACTTGAGGCCTACTGAGTGTGGGGTTTAGATTCTTTATGTGAATTCATTTTTTTGTTGTTGTTGTACTTTAACGTTTTAAAATGTTTTCATTTTTAAAATATTTTTATTTTATTATTATTATTATTATTTTAAATTTTAATTTTCATTTTTTAAATGATCATTATTTTTAAATTTTTTTTCTTTCTTTCTTTCTTTTCTATTTTTTTTTCTTTTGTCTTATCATTTCTTTTCAATTTTCTTATTTCCCCTTCCTTTAATTCTACCTGCCTACTCTCATTCTCTTTAGTGACTTCTTTCCTTTCCTTCTAATATCTTTCCTCCCAAGCATCAAATAAATTTATAAGAGTAAACAGTAACTCAGCAGTCAAACAGAGCAAGAAGTAACATGAGCAGCACAAAAAATCAAGGAAGAAAATAAGTACAAACAATGAAGGACAGCCTAAATATTCAGGAGGACCTATAGTCATCAGAAAAATGGTCATATAAAGAACTCAAGGAATACCTTAGACAGATGGAATGGAAACTTAAAGAGGATACGAGACAGCAAATCCAAACAGTGAAAGAACACATTGAAAATGAATTACATAAACAGATAAAAGAAGAAGTTATGAATCTTTATCAGTAGATAGAGATTATAAAAAAATCAAACAATAATTCTAGAAATGAAGGAAACGATAAACCAAATTAAAAAGTCAATTGAGAGTATCACTAACACTGTGGAGCAAGTAGAAGACAAAATGTCAGATAATGAAGACAAAATATATCATCTTGAAATGAATCTAGCGAACACAGAAAGGCTGGTAAAAAATCATGAGTAAAACATCCAAGAGATACGGGATAACATAAAAAAACAAATTTATGAGTCATCTGGATAGGTACACAGATTCAAACCAAGGAAATGAGTAATCTATTGAATGAAATAATTACAGAAATATTTCCAGAAATACAAAGTAAACGGATATACAAATTGGACATGCTTACAGGACACCTAGCACACAAAATCACAGTAGACCAACACCAAGACACATTGTTATGAAGATATCCAATATACAAAACAAAGAGAAAATATTAAAAGCTCTAAGAGAAAGGAGGCAGATTACATTAAGGGGTAAACCAATATGGTTGAGAATGGATTTTTTATCACAGTCGCTGAAAGAGAGAAGATCCTGGAACAACGTATTTCAAACACTGAAAGACAATGAATGCCAACCAAGAATTCTGTATCCAGCAAAATTAAGCTGCAGGTACGACAATGAAATAAAAATATTTCAGGATAAACAAAAGCTAAAAGAATTTGTAGCCAGAAAACCAGCATTGCAAAGCATCTTGAGCAAAACAATACACGAAGAAGAAATGAAAATCAACAACCAAAACCATCAGTGGGAAGTGCCTCAGTAATGACAGAGGGTGGGGGAAAAGCTAATCATGGAGAAACAAACTAAATTAAAAAAAAAAGATGAATCATCAATCATGGGTGGCAGTACAAACCATATATCAATAGTGACTCTAAATGTTAATGGCTTAAACTCTCCAATAACGCGACATAGGCTGGTAACTTGGATTAAAAACGAATCCAACAATATGTTGCCTCCAGGAGACACATCTGAATGGAAAAGACATACACAGGCTGAAGGTGCAAGTTTTGGAAAAAATATACCATGCAATGGTCCTCGTAAGCAAGCAGGGGTGGCCATCCTCATATCGAATAAAATCGACTTCAAGACTAATTTAATCAAAAGGGATAAGAAAGTGCATTATATACTGCTAAAAGGAACCATTCACCAACAAGACATAAAAATTATCAATATTTATGCACCAAATAATGGTGCTGCAATGTTCAAAAAACAAATTCTCTTCAAGTTCCAGAATGAAATAGACCACAACACAATAATTATGGGTGACTTCAACACACCTCTCTCACCATTGGACAGATCCTCCAAACAAAAGTTGAATAAAGAAAGTATAGAACTCAATATCACAATCAATACCCTACATGTAACTGACATATATAGAATATATCAACCATCATCAAGTGGATATACTTTTTTCTCAGTAGCACGTGGATCCTTCTCAAAAATAGACCATATATTATGCCATAGGGCAACCCTCAGTAAATATAAACGTGTGGAGATAATACCATGAATTTTTTCTGATCATGATGGAATGAAACTGGAAACCAATGATAAAAAAGGAAGGAAAAATCCTACATGACATGGAAAATGAACAATATGTTACTGAATGATCAGTGGGTTACAGAAGATATAAAGGAGAAAATCAAAAAATTCTTAGAGATACATGAAAATACAGACGGAACATATCGGAATCTGTGGGACACAATGAAAGCAGTTTTAAGAGGGAAATTCATTTCCTGGAGGTCATTCCTAAAAAAAAGTAAAAACGAACAAATAAATGAGCTCACACTTCAACTCAAAGCCCTAGAAAAGGAAGAGCAAAACAACAGAAAATGTAGCAGAAGGCAAGAAATAATTAAAATCAGAGCAGAAATCAACGAAATTGAAACAAAAGAAACTATTGAAAAAATTAACAAAACTAAAAGGTGGTTCTTCGAAAAAATAAATATGTTCGACAGACCCTTAGACATGCTAATGAAGAGAAGAAGAGAGAGAACTCAAATTACTAACATATGGGATGAAAAAGGCAATATTACAACAGATGCTTCCGAAATACAGAAGACAATTAGAAATTATTTGGAAAACCTATATTCCAATAAAATAGAATATATTGAAGACATCGATAAATTTCTTAAGTCATATGATTTGCTCAGACTGATTCAGGAGGATACACACAATTTAAACAGACCAATGTCAATGGATGAAACAGAAGAAGAAATCAAAAGACTACAAACCAAGAAAAGCCCAGGAACGGATGGCTATACAGCGGAGTTTTACAAAACATTTAAAGAAGATTTAATACCAATACTTTTCAAGTTATTTCAGGATAGAGAAATAGAGGGAGCTCTGCCAAATTCATTCTATGAGGCCAACATCACGCTGATTCCGAATTCAGAAAAAGACACCTCAAAGAAAGAAAACTACACACCAATATATCTGATGAACCTACATGCAAAAATCCTCAATAAAATTCTGGCGAATCGAATACAAAGGCACATCAAAAAAATTATGCACCATGATCAAGTAGGATTCATACCTGGGATGCAACGATGATTCAATATACGGAAATCAATAAATGTTATTCACCACATCAATAGACTTAAAGATAAGAACCATATGATCATCTCGATAGAAGCAAAAAAAGCATTTGACAAAGTACAGCATCCCTTTATGTTCAAAACATTAGAAAAACTAGGGATAACAGGAAATTACCTCGACATTGTAAAAGCTATCTATGCTAAGCCTCAGGCTAGCATCATTATGAATGGAGAAAAATTGAAGGCATTTCCTCTAAAATCTGGAACAAGACAGGGATACCCTCTCTCACCACTTCTATTCCATATAGTTCTTGAAAAACTGGCCAGAGCAATTAGACACACTAAAGAAATAAAAGGCATAAAAATAGGAAAATAAGAACGTAAATTATCACTATTTTCTGGTGACATTATTCTATACATAGAAGACACAAAAGGGTCTACAAAAACTTCTAGAACTAAAAAATGAATGACCTGCGACCCACTGGCAGGTCAGGCCCAGCAACCTGCGGAGGGGCACAGCTGCCCCACGTACCTGCAAGGTAGGCGGTACCGTGACCACTGACAAAACAGGCCCAGTGTCCCGTCTGACACATCACCCCGGTTGGGGGAGGGGTAGAGCCGCCACCAGCGCCTGTTAGGTAGACAGACCTGCAAATGACAGACAGAACAGGCCTAGTGGCCAGCGGAGGGGCAGAGCCGCTGCTCACGCCTGCAAGATAGGCGGGCCTATGACAACCGAAAGAACAGGCCCACCGAAAGTACAGGCACAGCGACCTGCCAGCGTGGTAGGCACATTGCCCCAATTGGAGGAGGGGCAGAACCACCGCCAAAGCCTGTGAGGGAGACTTTGCAACTATACAAGAGCAATATAAATATATAGGGGAAAAAATCAATAACACAACAGTTTCACCAAGCAGAAAGAAACGCGATCAGTATGAAAAGACAAGGAAAGAAAGGACCACAAGCAATGCAGGTCAACTCAATTTTAGAAGAGGTAATATCTGCAGCAGATGGAATGTCAGATAAAGAATTCAGGATATACATGCTTCAGATAATCTGGAGTCTCAAGGAAGACATTAGACAGCAAAATCAGACAATGAAAGACCACTTCAACCACTTCGAAAATTAATTACATAAACAAATCCAAGAAGCAAAAGATCAATTATACAGGGAGATTGAGGTTATAAAAAACAAACAAACAGAAATCCTGGAAATGCAGGAAACAATAAACCAACTTAAAAACTCAATTGGGAATACTACCAGCAGAGTAGAACACTTAGAAGATAGAACATCAGACAATGAAGACAAAGTATTTCAACTGGAGAAGAACATAGACAGGTCAGCAAAGCTGTTAAGAAACCATGAGCAGAACATTCAAGGAATATGGGATAACATAAAGAGACCAAACAAAAGAGTCATTGGGATACAGGAAGGTATAGAGGTCCAAACAAAAGGAATGAGCAATCTATTCAATGAAATAATACGAGAAAACTTCCCAGACTTGAAGAATGAGACAGAATCCCAAATCCTAGAAGCCTACAGGATGCCGAATGTCCAAAATCATAAGAGATCCACACATAGACACATTATAATGAAGATGCCCAACATACAGAAAAAGGAGAGAATTTTAAAAGCTACAAGAGAAAGGAAGCAGATTACATTTAGGGGTAAACCAATCAGGATAACAGCTGATCTTTCAACTCAGACTCTGAAAGCTAGAAGATCCTGGAATAACATATTTCAAACACTGAAAGAAAATGGGTTCCAACCAAGAATTGTGTATCCAGCAAAATTAAGCTTCAGTATAGAAGATGAAATTAAAACCTTCCATGATAAACAAAAGTGAAAAGAATTTGCAGCCAGAAAACCATCTCTTCAAAACATCCTCGGCAAAATATTACAGGAAGAGGAAATGGAAAATATCAATGAAAACCAACAGCGGGAGGGAGTACAGTAAAGGGGGGGGGGTAATCAAAGAGGAAAACAAACCATGTTTATAACATAAATAAACAAATATCGCTGGAAGAACAACCCATATCTCAATAATAACCCTAAATGTTAATGGCTTAAACTCACCAATTAAGGGACACAGGCTAGTAGAATGGATCACAAAACAAGACCCAACAATATGCTGCCTTCAGGAGACACATTTGATAGGAAAAGACATACATAGACTGAAGGTGAAAGGTTGGGAATAATCATATCACTCATATGGACTTCGGAAACAAGCAGGAGTGTCCATACTCATATCATATAAAATAGATTTCAAGTCAAAGTTAATCAAAAGGGATAAAGAGGGACAATACATACAGCTCAAGGGAACCATACACCAACAAGACATCACAATCATAAATATATATGCCCCAAACAATCGTGCAGCTATGTTCATCAAACAAACTCTTCTCAAGTTCAAGAGTCTAATAGACCACCATACAATAATTATGGGAGACTTCAAGACACCTCTCTCACCACTAGATAGATCTTCCAAAGAAAAGTAGAATAAGGACACTATAGAACTCAATAACATAATTTATAACCTGGACTTAATTGACATATATAGAATATACCACCCAAGATCAAGCAGTTACACTTTTTTCTCAGCAGCACATGGATCCTTCTCAAAAATAGATCATATATTATGTCACAGGGCAACTCTTAGACAATATAAAGGAGTAGAGATAATACCATGCATCTTATCTGAACATAATGGAATGAAATTGAAAATCAATGATAAAAGAAGTTAGGAAAAATCATGCATCCCTTGGAGAATGAAAAATAGGTTACTGAATGATCAATGGGTTATAGAAGACATCAAGGAGGAAATTGAAAAATTCTTAGAGATAAATGAAAACACAGACACAACATATCGGAATCTATGGGACACATTGAAAGCAGTTCTACGAGGAAAATTAATTGCTTGGAGTTCATTCCTTAAAAAAAGAAAAAAAACCAACAAATAAATGATCTAATACTTCAACTCAAAGTCCTAGAAAAAGAAGAGCAAATCAACGGCAAAAATGTAGAAGACAAGAAATAATTAAAATCAGAGCTGAAATTAATGAAATCGAAACAAAAGAAACAATTGAAAAAATTGACAAAACTAAAAGTTGGTTCTTTGAAAAAATAAATAAAATTGACAGACCCTTAGCCATGCTAAAGAAGAGAAGAAGAGAGAGAACTCAAATTACTAGCATACGGGATGAAAAAGGCAATATCACAACAGACACTTCAGAAATACAGAAGATTATCAGAAATTATTTTGAATCCTTATACTCCAATAAAATAGAAGATAGTGAAGGCATCGATAAATTTCTTAAGTCATATGATTTGCCCAGATTGAGTCAGGAGGATATTGACAACCTAAACAGACCAATATCAATTGAGGAAATAGAAGAAACCATCAAAAGACTACCAACTAAGAAAAGCCCAGGACCGGATGGGTATACAGCAGAGTTTTACAAAACCTTTAAAGAGGAACTAATACCAATAATTTTCAAGCTATTTCAGAAAATGAAAAAGAGGGAGAACTTCCAAATTCATTCTAAGAGGCCAACATCATCCTGATTCCTAAACCAGACAAAGACACTCAAAATAAAGAAAACTACAGACCAATATCTCTAATGAACCTAGATGCAAAAATCCTCAATAAACTTCTGGCAAACCGGATACAAAAACATATCAAAAAAATTGTGCACCATGATCAGGTAGGATTTATCCCTGGGATGCAATGTTGGTTCAATATACGGAAATCAATAAATGTTATTCACCACATCAATAGGCTTAAAAATAAGAACCATATGATCATCTCGATAGATGCGGAGAAAGCATTCGTCAAAGTACAGCATCCCTTTATGTTCAAAACTCTAGAAAAACTAGGGATAACAGAAACATACCTCAATATTGTAAAAGCAATCTATGCTAAGCCTCAGGCTAGCATCATTCTGAATGGAGAAAAACTGAAGGCATTCCCTCTCAAATCCGGAACAAGACAGGGATGCCCTCTCTCACCACTTCTGTTCAACATAGTTCTCGAATCACTGACCAGAGCAATTAGACTGACGAAAGAAATTAAAGGCATAAAAATAGAAAAAGAAGAACTCAAATTATCACTATTTGCAGATGACATGATTCTATACCTAGCAGAGCCAAAAAGGTCTACAAAGAAACTATTAGAGCTAATAAATGAATTCAGCAAAGTGGCAGGATATAAAATCAACACGCATAAATCAAAGGCATTCCTGTATATCAGTGACAAATCCTCTGAAATGGAAATGAGGACAACCACCCCATTCACAATATCCTCAGAAAAAAATAAAATACTTGGGAATCAACCTAACAAAAGAGGTGTAAGACTTATACAATGAAAACTACAGAACCCTAAAGAGAGAATTGAAGAAGATCTCAGAAGATGGAAAAATATACCCTGTTTATGGATAGGTAGAACTAACATCATCAAAATGGCGATATTACCAAAAGTTCTCAATAGGTTTAATGCAATGCCAATCAAAATCCCAATGGCATTTCTTGAAGAAATAGAGAAAGCAATCATGAAATTCATATGGAAAAATAAACGGCCCAGAATAGCAAAAACATTGCTAAGCAGGAAGTGTGAATCAGGCGGTATTGCTATACCAGACTTCAAACTATACTACAGACCAATAGTAACAAAAACAGCATGGTACTGGTACCAAAACAGGCGGGGGGACCAATGGTACAGAATAGAGGACACAGAAACCAATCCACAAAACTACAACTATCTTATATTCGATAAACAGGCTAAAAGCATGCAATGGAAGAAGGCTAGCATCTTCAACAAATGGTGTTGCGAAAACTGGAAATCCATATGCAACAAAATGAAACTGAATCTCTTTCTCTCGCCATGCACAAAAGTTAACTCAAAGTGGATCAAGGAACTTGATATCAAATCAGAGACATGGCGTCTGATAGAAGAAAAAGTTGGCTATGATCTACATACTGTGGTGTCGGGCTCCAAATTCCTCAATAGGACACCCATAGCACAAGAGTTAATAACTAGAATCAACAAATGGGACTTACTCAAACTAAAAATTTTTTTTCTCAGCAAAAGAAACAATAAGAGAAGTAAATATTGAGCCTACGTCCTGGGAACAAATCTTTACTCCTCACACTTCAGACAGAGCCCTAATATCCAGAATATACAAAGAGCTAAAAAAAATTAGACAATGAGATAACAAATAACCCAATCAACAAATGGGCCAAGGACCTGAACAGAAATTTCTCAGAGGAGGACATACAATCAATCAACAAGTATATGAAAAAATGCTCACCATCTCTAGCAGTCAGAGAAATGCAAATCAAAACCACCCTAAGATACCATCTCACTCCAGTAAGATTGGAAGCCATTAGGAAGTCCAACAACAACAAGTGCTTGCGAGGATGTCGGGAAAAGGGTACGCTTGTACATTACTGGTGGGACTGCAAATAGGTGTGCCCAATTTGGAAAGCAGTATGGAGATTTCTTGGAAAGCTCGGAATGGAACCACCATTTGATCCAGCTATTCCCCTACTCGGTCTATTCCCTAAAGACCTAAAAAGAGCACACTATAGGGACACTGCTACATCCATGTTAATACCAGCACAATTCACAATAGCAAGACTGTGGAACCAACCTAGATGCCATTCAATAGAAGAATGGATAAAAAAAATGTGGCATTTATACACAATGGAGTATTACTCTGCATTAAGAAATGACAAAATCATAGAATTTGGAGGGGAATGGATGGCATAAGAGCAGGTTATACTAAGTGAAGCTAGCCAATCCCTTAAAAACAAATGCCAAATGTCTTCTTTGATATAAGGAGAGTAACTAAGAACAGAGTAGGGACAAAGACCATGAGAAGAAGATTAACATTAAACAGGGATGAGAGGTGGGAGGGAAAGGGAGAGAGAAGGGAAATTGCATGTAAATGGAAGGAGACCCTCAGGGGTATAGAAAATTACATACAACAGGAAGTGAGGGGAAAGGAGGAAAAATATAAGAGGGAGAAATGAATTATAGTAGAGGGGGTAGAGAGAGAAGAGGGGAGGGGAGGGGGAGGGGGGATAGTAGAGGATACGAAAGGCAGCAGAATACAACAGTCACCAGATTGGCAATATGTAAATCAATGGTTGTGCAATTGATGTGATTCTGCAATCTGTATATGGGGTAAAATTGGGAGCTCATATCCCACTTGAATCAAAGTGTGAAATATGATATATCAAGAACTATGTAATGTTTTGAACAACCTACAATAAAATTAATTTAAAAAAACAAAACAAAACAAAATAAAACAAAAAAACCAGCATGGTACTGGTACAGAATGGAGGACACAGAGACTATTCCAAAAAGCTAGAACTATCTTATATTTGATAAAGGAGCTAAAAGCATGCAATGGAGGAAATATAGTATCTTCAACAAATGGTGTTGGGAAAAATGGAAATCCATATGCAACAAAATGATACTGAATTCCTTTCTGTCGCAATGCACAAAAGTTAACTCATAGTGGATCAAGGTGCTAGATATCAAATCAGAGACTCTGTGTCTGCAGAAGAAAAAGTTGGCTCTGATCTACATATTATGGGGTTGGGCTCCAAATTCCTTTATAGGACACCCATAGCACAAGAGTTAATAACAAGAATCAACAAACGGGACTACTTAAACTGAAAAGTTTTTTCTCAGCAAGAGAAAGAATAAGAGAGGTAAATAAGGAGCATACATCATGGGAACAAATTTTTACTCCTCACACTTCAGATAGAGCCCTAATATCCAGAATATACAAAGAACTCAAAAAATTAGACAATAAGATAACAAATAACCCAATAAAAAAATGGGTCAAGGACTTGAACAGACACTTCTCAGAGGAGGACATACAATCAATCAACAAGTACATAAAAAATGCTCACCATTTCTAGCAGTCAGAGAAATTCAAATCGAAATCACCCTAAGATACCATCTCACTCCAGTAAATTGGCAGCCATTATGAAGTCAAACAACAACAAGTGCTGGCAAGGATGTGGGGTAAAAGATACTCTTGTACATTGCTGGTGGGACTGTAAACTGGTGTGGCCAATTTGGAAAGCAGTAAGGAGATTCCTGGGAAAGCTGTGAATGGAACCACAATTTGACTCAGCTATTGCCCTTCTCGGACTATTCCCTGAAGACCTTAAAAAAGAGTAATACAGGGATACTACCACATCGATTTTCATAGCAGTGCAATTCACAATTGATACACTGTGGATCAACCCAGATGCCCTTCAATAGATGAATGGATAAAAAAAAATTGTGGCATTTATACACTATGGAGTATTACGCAGCACTAACAAATGACAAAATCATAAAATTTGCAGAAAAATGGATGGCACTGGAGCAGATTATGCTTAGTGAAGATAGCCAATCCCTAAAAAATAAATACCAAATGTCTTCTTTGATATAATGAGAGCAACTAAGAACAGAGCAGGGAGCAATAGCAGAAAGAAAAGATTAACTTTAAACAGAGACATGAGGTGGGAGGGTAAGTGAGAGAAAAGGGAAATTGCATGGTAATGGAGGGAGACCCTCATTGTTACACAAAATTACATATTGTTGTGAGTGGAATGGGAAAATAAACATGGAGTGAAATGAATTACAGTAGATGGGGGAAAAGAGAAGATAGGAAGGGAGGGGAGGGGAGGGGAGATAGTAGATTATAGGAAAGGTAGCAGAATACAACAGTAACTAATAGGGCATTATGTAAAAATGTGGATGTGTAACCGATGTGATTCTGTAATCTCTATTTGGGCTAAAAATGGGAGTTCATAAGCCACTTGAATCTAATGTAAGAAATATTATATGTCAAGAGATTTGTAATGTTTTGAGCAACCAATAAAAGAAAAAAAAGTAGCAATATATATGCCAATCGAAATTCATCATGAAATATATATAATCCACAGATCGAAAAATATTCATTTTACTGAACATGGATTAATGTATAATGATATTCAACTAGGAAGCTCACCCATAGGTTGAATTTTCAGTTCCAACAGCATTTAGGAGGAGTGATCCTTTAGCACAATTTGCATCTGCCAATTCAGTTACCTCACAAGTATGTACGTGTGGTACGAGGTAGAATTCTATATGTGCATATAAAAATACATGTGCTGAATAGGCTACAGAGAAAGGGAGACAGGAATTCACATATTTTTTAATTTTGAAAACACATGTAGAACTATTTCAACAAAAAAAATTGACTAGATTTATAACTCCTACATTATATAATGCAAAAGCCAATTGTAACAATACACCATGCCTCCTCTGAACTGCTTGTATTTCTATTCTGTTTGGGTTATTTTTCACCATCATATTAGAATTATAAGTCAGAGTATAGTAGGGTATGTGTTAGTTTCAGGGCTTCAGTATTTCAAATAGAAAATTGAAAAATGAATCGAATGTGTATGTAAATATGTGTTACACAAAAATCTTCCCACTCACATTCAGAACAATGCCTTGATATTAGCCCCAAGTAAGACACAATTAGAGTAGAAAAGTGTGAAAATCTGTGAATACATATCTGGAATGGAATATACTCGGGAGTTCACAACCTTGGAGGTGGTAGAGCAGTTTCCAAAAGTAAAGAACAGGGTAAACACTCCACAAACATGCAGCTCTGCTGGCCTAAGACTTCTTGGGAAATTGCCTCTGAGGTTGGGCACTTGAAATATATGTTGTGGTCATGAGCTTTAACTTCCTTTGTAGTGAGACCATCAAAGATGCGTCTGCATCTATGTGACCTGGAAGACATGGTTTCTTATATTCCAATGACCATGAGGCAGCAGTGCTGAATTCTCTCTTTGTAGGTAAACTGTGGCCACTGTAGGCTAAGTGTCTCCTCGTGTGGACTCTGAAGACATTTGGTCATCCTCCACTTTTTGTGGTGTTTCTTGCTGCTGCACTGGGAATTTGGTATTTGCTTCACCAAATACAAGGAGTTCTACTAGGATACAGTGCTGGAGGGAGTTCTGTCACGTGTGGTGGGTCAGGGTCTGCAGGAGAATGCACCAACCATGCTTCTATCCCACATAGCTTGCCCCAATAACCATAGTTAACTGATTCTGAACATTGCCCTGAAACCTCTCCATATAAAAAATGCCTTTACATATAAGTGTCTGATTTCTGCACTATGTCAGTCATAATCCATTTGGAAGCCAATGGCCGATCCACATGGCCCCACCATGGTGTTTTATCACACACCTGCCCACCACTGCTCTAGGCCCACTACTCAGCAGAGTACTAATTACTGGCATCTCTGTTCTACACCATTTACATAAAACCCAGTAAAACAAGGCATTCTCTGGTATACACATGATCAAACACAAGACTTCCAAAGTTTCTCCAGTGCCACCTGGTCATGGGAATTTCAAAAATTTCATGGTATTTATCTAGCCATTTTTCAAAGATTAAGTTGGAGGCACTGTGGGTTTCAAATCATTCAGGAACCATTAAGTGTTGAGAAAGCTCATTTCAATGAAAGCTCTGGAGAACACTCACAGGCAAGGCTTCTCAAAGGGTTGCCAAAAGGTCACATGAAGCCAGGCAAATTGAGGTCTACAATGTGAGGTCCATGTGTGTTTTGACTCTCAACTATACCTGCCAATCTTTCAGAATAAAATAATGTGATATCCTGACTGAGATTCCCATTGTTTTGTGGAAAGACACCCTGGGCCTAGATCTCAGTTTCCATGGGTGAGTCTCATGCATGGCCTTCTAAAATCCCAACACAATTCATGGCAATACTTCTCTGAGTTCACTTCCAGAACTCAGTCTCTAAGGGGGATCACACCAGAGTTCAAGCCCAGGTGGACCCAGTCATTCCTTCCAACCACCACAAAAATGACCACAATTAAAATCAAAACACTCCCTCAGGGCCCTCATCTTCTTCCATAAAGAAATTCATCATAACCTCTGCCTGGAGATTTCTATGAGGGGCACAGCCTAAGAAAGTGTCCAAAATAAGCTCACTTGCCCCTCATTTGCCTAAAATCATGGTGGCCTGGACACTCCTCCTGTGAACCAGGAGTTATCAAATATTCCTGCTGTTAAAGTGTTCCGCTTCTCCAATTTGAGGTCTACTGGCTGTGAGGTATGGATTCTTTAAGTGATTTGGAGTCATGAGAAAACCCAAGCAAATACGGGCTAGCCTCTGCAGAGATTTGAAGAACTCATTTAATCCAAAGGATCCTTATTCTCACTTGATGGAGGTCAGGAACCTAAAACAAGAAGGCAAAAAAATTCATCCACAATGACTTCTCTTTTGGCCATTTCGGTTTGGGAAGCACATGGGATTTTTCTTTAGATCCATTGGGTGCTGAGAATCTAAGTCACAGCCTCACACAAAGACCAGAGACTGATTCAGACACATCCCATTCCAAAGCAATTAAGCAAAGAGCCACAGGTGAAGCCCATTCATTTCCATATGAAAACAGTTTTCTTCAGGCTTCACAAAGGGTTGGCATGAGGCAAAGACCTTCCTGACATTCAGGGTAATTGAAACAGAAGTAAGCAAATGGCCCAAGAAGGGTTTCTTCACTGAGACTTTACTGGTCACACTGATATCTGAGTTTTCTGAGATGCTCTCATTCTCTTCAGCTATCCAGGACATGCCCATGTCACAGAGCCTTGTGGTGTTACATATCTGGGACACAAAACCATGAGCCTATTCTGTAGAGTGGCCAGAATTCACGAAGAAAACAGTAACTTAAGAAGACAGTAGGTGTTGCCCATCCGTAAGGCAAAGTGAAGTCCATTAATCAATTGGGCAGTATTAATGTGGGGAAGCTTTCTACTAGAGAAAACAAGTCCATTGATGCATTCTCTTTTCTAATGTCTACAACCACGGATACAGTGGGATACACAGACATAGAAACCCTCACAATGTCAAAGGACTTACTTGAAACAGTCCGCTCCATACCAAAAAAAACGCCTTTCCTACCTATTCTCAGAACATGAGAAAAAAACCACAAACTCACACCCACAACGGCAAAGCCACCTCCTTCCCCCAAGTAGGTCTGTGACTATCCAGAGTGTCTTCTGACTGGTGGGCCATATTATGTTCCCCCGAAATGGCCTGTCCTGTCTCAGATCTGGTCTCCTTGGCCAACTCTGTGAAGTTGTCAGGAGACAGCGGTGAGCCACTACCTGCTTTCTCAGGGAAGGTACCTCTTCAGAGATCTGCTGGCATTTGGCCATCCTCACATCAGTAGGTACCAAGAAAGACTGACTCTGTCCTTGGGAAAAGCAAACAAGTTAGCCCAATGGGACTAGGACTGGGTCTGGCTCTGGGTGCCTGGCTTCCTGGATCCCAAGTTCAGAGAATTCCATCACCAAGGAAGTGAGGAGAGGTCACTTCCTTCAGGAACTGAATGAGGTCACTGCCTTGAAAACCACTTTGTCCTAACAGTTGCTTCCAAGTTTCCCATGAGATGGAGGCTGCCCCAACATCCTGTGACACATTCAGAAGTTAGAATGGAATATCAACCTTAGGCACCCGGGAACAGCTCTCCACACAGGCCTGGTTTCTTCCAACTTCTCTACAATAAGAAGAGAGAGGCTGATTTAGACCCATCAATTCATCCTGACCAGGTTGTTTGCCGTGGAAGATTTCTATTGCTCTCTCAGGTCCTACATAGCTGCATAAATCTTCTCCAAGGATCATTTCTCCATGGATCTTTGAGGTTCTCAGAAGGTGGAAGATCACCTACATTCCTATATTGTAAGACCAACTCTGTCCCTGCTATTCTGTAAGTTATATTGAGGGAACAGTGTATGTTTAGGGTTAATAACATGTTTGATTTGGGTTACGAATCATTTTGCGAGATGAATAATGGTATTGGCAACCTTCGATATTTACAAGAGTATATAGGTGAAATATAAGTATGAAAGCAGAAAATTTGGAAAGATTTGAAGCCCAGAAGGGAATTGGACCCTTAAGTGGTATACTTATCTTTGAGTTATGTGCTGCACAGTTGTCTCAGATAAATCAATATACAATGGCATAGGACCTTGTACCTTGGATGATTGAATGTTGAAGAGAACATCCAGTCAAAAAGCGATATTCAGTACGATGAGGAAGGTAGTCGTTAGGTTTAGAAAGATGAGTGAGTATAGGATTTGGACAAAAAGTTCTTTAGCAATAGGGTTTCGGTTAGAGAGTGAGTGTAAATGTCAGCACATGTGAAGAGTCAGTCATAATGATGAACTGGGAAAAATATGAGGGGAAGCAGATATCAATAAAGACATTAGGAAATCAAGCAAAGTACAAAGCGAGTGATAGGATTAGACATTTTCAACAGGCTTGAGGTTGAATATATAATCTTAGGAAGAAACAAATATGTAGTCACCAATAGGATTGACATTTGAGAGCATTAGGCAACCTGGACATGGATGTTTTTAGTAATCCATGCTCACTTTCCATTTAGGCTTTGGTACAATTGAAAGTGTGAACTTTGCTTTTTGTGTCCAGAATATTTCTGTGATAAAATGTATATGTATATCACGTGACATGAGTATTTCTTCCACCATTTCCAGGAGCAATATTTTGAAGACATATACATTTGTATTGGGGTACAAATAGGTATACCCTCTGTCTATGAATATAGCAATAACGCATGAATAGACCATACTGGGAATAAATAATATAACTGGATCCACTTTAAATAATGGATTGAATGGATATCTGAAAATATATAAGAAATGTTATAATGATACACAATCAATCATTCCAACCAGTTATATATCTAATGGTCATCTTAGGGTTATGTTTTATCATGAAGGGTGTGTGAGTTTTGCTTAAAAATTGATCATGGAAATCGAAAATAATATATTTGAAAAAAAGTCTCATGAAAAGACCAGTCAAGAAACATAGGGAAATACATGTGTTCTGGAGCAAGAAGTGATTGAAAGTGAAACAAATGCCTATAAATTTGCTAAGTAGTGGATGAAATATATATCCTATGATGTGTATAAACTGAAGAAATAGTAATGTACCAGTGTTGAATAATAATTAATGTCAAAATACACATCATGTCCCATAGGAATCTACTTGCATTGATGTTAAACTAGGTCAGTTAATGTAGAAATACTAGGATTTGTTTGCACCTTTCACTGAAGTTAGTTTTCAGTAGTAGAAAACAAATATGTATTTCAGGTGGATGAATATTTCTGAGAATAATCTTGTGAAAAATTGAATATTAATCCACATACATGAACATGAATGAATTTAGGGAGTGTATATAAGACACATATGTTTCATATTTTGAAAAATCCGGAGATTTATATTGTGTCTGTGTGTATATATATATATATATATATATATATATATATATATATATATATATATATACAAACACACACACAAAGACATTCAAAAGTAGAATTATATATGCCAATCGAATTTCACCATGAAATATATATCATCCACAGATCCAAAAATATTCATTTTACTGAACATGGATTTATGTATAATGTTATTCAACTAGGAAGCTCACCATTAGCTTGAATTTTCAATTCCAACAGCGTTTAGGTGGAGTGATCTCTTCTCACAATTTGTATCTGCAATGTCAGGCACCTCACAAAAATGTACGTGTGATATCAGGTAGGATTCTATATGTGCATATAAAAATTAATGTGCTGAATAGGTTACAGCGAAAGGGAGATAGGAATTCACATATTTGTTAACTTTAATACACATATAAAACAATTTCAATTAAAAAATGACTAGATTTATAACACCTACCGTTTATCTTGCAAAAGGCAAGTCCAGTATACACCATGCCTCCTCTGAACTGCTTGTATTTCAATTCCATTTGGTTTATTTTTCTCCATCATATTAGTATTTGTAGTTAGCGTCTAGAAGCGTATGGGTTATTGTCAGGAATTCAGTATTTCAATTGGAAAATTGGAAAGTGAATCCAATGTGTATGCAATTATGTGCTGCACAATATTCTTCCCACTCTCATCCAGAATAATGGCTTGACATTACCTTCGCCCCAAGTAAGACACAATTAGAGAAGAAGAGTTAGAAATTCTGTGAATACATATCTGGAATGGAAAATGCTCAGGAGTTCACAACCTTGGAGGTGGTAGAGGATTTTCCAAAAGTAAGGGACAGGGTTGATCACCCAACATGATCTTTCATAAAAATTGTGAGCCATCTTGCCACAAAGCCATGAAAAGATAATTTTTGCTCTACTATAAATTACTGCAAATTCTGAACCTGCTTAGAATGCCTGACCATGTTTTGAACTCAACCATGCCTGGCTCTCTGACCAGATAACAGCCCTCTCTGAAACTTTAATGACACCTCATAAATATTCGCCTTCCCTGGCCAGACAACGACCCTCTCTGAGGCTCTAATGGTCCTCATAATTTCTGATGCTGGGGCCAGAAAAAAATGTAAACTACAATTAGTGTGATGCTTGTCAAAGTTCTGTTTTCTGTAACCCTCCTTTTGTGTAACTTTCTGGGCTATAAAGCTGGGCTGTAGGAAAGGTGGGGTTGCTGTCTTGTTCCCGCCATTTTGAGAGGGAGAGGCAGCCCGGCTGGTTGAAATATTAAGCTTGCCTTTATTTGATTTTAATTGGAGTCAGTGGTCTTTTATTGTGTCCTGGACTAACATTTTGGAGTTCCCCAGCAACATGACCCGACCAGATCACAAAGCCAGACTGCTGGAAATTCTGAAGCTGGCCTATCCTCCAGGACTCCGGGCTGGAGAGCCAAGTTCCAAGGATTTGGAATGAGCCTTCAGTCCGTGGATCACTGCAGTGAACCATCGCACTAAAACTATTATCAAGCACCTGGTGGAGGAGGCCTTCATAGGTAAGAGGCGCCTTTATAACATCTGATATCCGGTTAAGGGAGTACTCTTCTGATGACAGAGAGGTGGCCTGGGAAGGCTCACATATACTCCTGTCTGGGACAGTAATAGGAATCCTTCTTTCCTCTGTTCTGTTCTGTAGGGAATACCTCTGAAAGTGTAGAGAGGTGCTGACTGGCACGCAGGAGCTCCTACCCTGGAGCTTTAGCAAGACGCTGCATTGCTCCACTGGTTTTCTGTTTATTCGCCGAGTTTCTGTTTTTTTTGTGTGTGTGTGTTTTGTTCTGTGTTCTAAATGTTTTTTATTTGTTTGTTTTTGTGCATTTTGTTGTGTGATTTCTGTGGTAAAAACTTAAGGATATTGGACTTGAAAATGGGTAATAAAGCATGTAAGCCTGACACCCCTTTGGACTGTGTTTTAAAGAAATGTGATGCACTATACCCCCCTTTGTTAAGCAGGATGAGAGAAGCCCCTAGCTGGCTGTCTGGAGCACACCCACTGGAGAGGGCAATGCCTGCTGGGGACCTAAAAACTGAGTATCTCCCAGGTTAACAAGTGAAACTCCTTTAAAACCCCTTGTCCCTCCAGATCAAGAGAGTCACAACTTTGGACAGAGTCCCCTGTTTTTCTCCTTTGTTAGCAAAGCAGTAAACCTCCCTTTTACTTTTTTCTCAAACCCTGTCCTTATATTAAATTGGTATTAATTGGCTTCAAGGTCCGGAACCGAAATTTAAGTTACAAATTTTGATACCCCCCTGACCCTGGAATTTTTGAGAGCTGACTACTGAAATGTTAGGAGATTCAGCGTGCTTGGGGTGGATCCGAACCAGAGGAGCTAATCCTGTAAGTAAAAGATGGGACTGAGGGACTCCCAGCAGCTGCTGAAGTCCTGTTGCTTCAGTGAATTCCCTCCTTCCTTCCCTGCACTGTAAGTATTATGCCACCTCTGTCTTCTTAAAAAAGAGAAAAAGAAAAAGGAGACACTAAATGCAGTAAAGTCACCATGGAGACCTTTGATATTACATTTCAGGTTGCCCCTCTGTGAAAACATCTGATGCCCTTGTGGGGAAATCTATCGTGCCACTGGTGTAGGAGATTTTTCTCTTATCTGCTGTTTTAAAGGCTTCTGTCCTGTCAGCCATAGTCTGGAGCTCCTTTCTGTCTGTCTTTTGTCTTTGTTTCTGGCCATTTAAGACATGTGCAATAATGTGTTGATATTATAAATTGTTTCTTGGGAATGATCTTAGCTGAATGTGTGTCTAAAGGATGATGTTTTATTGTAACAATATGGTATCTGAATGGGTTTTTGAAGCATTGCACAATCTTGCAGTTAAAAGTCGGGTTTAGGTAATTTTTTAGTTTATGATTTCAGATAATTCATGCCAGAGAACTTAAATACTTAAAATGGAAAACTAAAGAATTCTACTTCCAAGTTGGCAAGTAACTTCCCAATCATTCAGTCTTTTTTTCACCAATTTTTAATTGGGTAGCCTGGGAAAATGTCACAGTGTGTATCAGTGCATTAATTTGGACAAGGATAGTAAATCATAGTATGGTACCTGTTGACAAAACAAGATGTTAAGGTATAAAATTTTGTGAATTGTATCTTAAAATTGTATCATAATTTTCAACATCCTCACCTGAAAATTATTTTTAAAGTGCCTTAGGCCTGAGGTGTCAGCTCAGAATAGCAGTTTTGTCCAGCTCCTTCCAGAACTCAGCCAGGACTTATGTTGAAATGTAAATGAAAGAAGCCTGCAAGCTCAGTAGGAGACTGATCTGATGTCTAAGTGGGAAAAAAAAAGGTAAATTGAATGGTATTTACTAATTACTGGCCAGTCATTTTTTCTAGGACTCTCATTTTTTTCCTTAGATTCTGTATTTTTTTTGAGCTAATTATTTTGATCCTACAGAACTAGGTTAATATTTTTCTGATCAGTTCTATCTTTGACCAACTGTGGAGTTTTGAAACATTGCAATGGAGATTTCTCCTGCGAAAAGCTACAAGGCCTTACTATTATTATTTGTCCCCACTTTTGTTATGTGTTGTATGTCTATATATCCATATGTTCGTATATGATATATGTGATATACAAATTAACATATATAAGGAGCGATCATTAAAAAAAAGCACTCATAAAAACAAATTTTAAAAAGTGGATTCAAAGATCTTCAATTCACGTGATTTAAATGGTTCACTTTAAATTTGGATAAGCAAATAACAATAAATGTCTTTAAATTTAAGCTTACAAGTTTTTCTAGCTGCTCAAAAATCTAATGAAATATTAATGTCTATAAAGTGTCTAATATGCCTTGGTTCTAGGACTTTTCCTTTAACAAAAAAATGGTTTTCACTGTTCAATACATTTCTCTAATATTTTGATAAATAAGTGAAGTAAATTTGATATGGGATTACTCATTCATGAGTACTTTTGTTAGATATCTGATTGATTTAGTAAGGTCTGTATAAGTTTGTTGTAAAGTCTGTATAAGATTGTAAAAATCAGTCATGTGATAAAGCGACACAAATTTCTTAAAACAAAAGTTTACCCATAACATTGTGTTTATAAAGTTTTATTTTTCTAGAGCAAGCAACCATAAAAATTAAACAACTGATTAAATAAGAACTGTTATTTTAGAGCACTGTACTGCCATTTCTTTAAAAGCTAAACTTGGTTAATGTAAAAACATCAATGTCATTGTGATGCTATTAATGTGCTCATATCTTCCAGGTATACAATTCTGTAAGGTAGAAACTTTAAAAGAGCATTACATCAAGCTGGTTTTCTGAAGTTGTATGGTAAATATATATATATATATATATATATATATATATATATATATATATATATATATATATATATAGGATTTATTTACTTGTTATCAATAAGATATGTAAAGTTTTATGTTACTTTTTACATTGGGGAAAAATTTAAATATATTTTTAAGTTAATGAGCGCCTAATCTATGTAAAGGTTAAAAACTTTCAGCATTTCTTTAATTCATGTTTTAAATGTGATATCATATGGTGTTAGCTAATGTTCATGTGACCTCAATCAATTTATGTAAACTGTGTAAAATGATATTTAAAAAACAAAGATCAGCTTTAGAACTAAAACACTTAAGATTTATATAGAGCCCTGCCTTACCTGAGATAAGGCTCTGTGTCTCATCTTACAACATGTGAGAATAACTACGAAAGCAGTAGGTCAGATGTTATTTAATTTAAAGTTATGTTTTTCTGTCAAGAATACTAGGATCTCAAAAAGGGGATATAATGTATAACTCAGCCAAAAATTCAGGGTAGCTATTACACGAACTAAGTATTTTTACTCTTGTTAATTTTATTTTGTAATTTTCTTATAAGTTAACTAAAGATTCCCTGTTAGTGTTTTACAAAAGAGTTGCTTTTAGAACACAACATTGGTTAATTTAAGATAATAAGTCATCACCTTCAAGACAGACAGAAAAATACAGATCCCAAATAATAAAAAGAAATAATTTTAAATTATAGACATTAAAGCACAGTACTCTTAGTATAAGGCTTTTAAAATTTATTTGCTGGATGTTTAAGATTAGGATTTAAAATTTAATTTAAATGAAAAGGGACAATAAAACAAATATTTGGCTCTTGCCCTCTGAGTCAGTCTGTATCCAGGGAACAGGAGACTTTTCTAAAGAACTTTGCAACTCTGAGCCACATAACCTCCTGATCAGGAAGATTAATGAGACCACTGGAGAACAGAAAGCCAATCAGTGCATTTTCTACGAAGAAGAGAGTCATCAGAGAAGGGAGATATTCCTGATGCTTCCGAGAGAAGCCACATGGTCAAGCAAGACCTACACTCACCTAGCGCAAATGGCACTAGCAGAACTGAGAAGCTGCTCTCAAGTTTCCCCAGGAATGACTCCCATAAAATCTCAGCTGACTGTTAACAATAGATAGAAACAAAAGTCAGTTTTACTGCTTCATCTTAAACTCTTAGCAAAGACAGATAAACCCAAAATACAGCCATTCCTGGGCCTTTTAAATAATAATAGTTATAATAATATTTTAATGTATACACTTTATGGTAGCCTCCCAAAATAAGTAAGACTGGAGGCTACAAAGAAAGATTCTCAGACAGTAATGCCTGATGAGTATAAAAAGAGACTATCAAGAGGAGCTACCAGAGGCTGAAGTTTTTTGTTTAAGGCCTACAGATATTCCTAACCTACACAGGTAGGCTTGGTGTTTTCTAGTACGATTATCCAGCCCTGACTAACAGAATTAAAGGTTTCTCTATTACACACAGAGGTCATACTAGTAAAAGGAATTTGCAAGATCAGATGACATTAAATTATTAAACTGTATCTTATGGGGTGAAACAACTGTGACACTAAAAGTTAAATATTAATTTGAAAGTCCTGATAACTGGGGATATTGAAAACAGATGAGGGGACATCTATACAGTGACATGTTTCAGCTGCTGCAACATTTATTCAGTACTCAAGGTTTTTGTTTCTCTCATAGAAGAACCCATCCCCAGATGACTTTACAAACTGTTCTACCACAACCAGACTTCAAACCGAACTGACTTCTAAAAGGCAACTCATGTCCCTCATGCTGTGCCCCCTCGTGTCACCCTCTCTCAGGTCAGAAGAAGCCAAAATGAGTGACGCCTCTCTTCTTACAACAATGGAGCCAAAAATAAATAGACTTTCATTTTAAGCAATTAATTAAGTCAGGTAAAATCAGGGAGACTGGTTTTGTGTGAGTTTAAAAAATATGGAGACTGTTACCTGAGGTATTAAAATTCCCTCAGTGCTCTTCCCCTACCCTATGAAAAATTTGAAAGGGACACATTAGAAAAGGGGGGAATGATAGACCCAACCTGATCTTTTATTAAAATTTGGATCCATCTTGCCACAAAGCCATGAAAAGAAAATTTAGCTTAACTAAAATTACACCAAATTCTGAACCTGCTTGGAATGCCTGCCCGTGGCCTTGAACTCACCCATGCCTGTCACTTTGACCAGGAACAGCCCTCAATGAAACTTTATTGACACCTCATAAATATTGGCCTTCCCTGGCCAGACAATGACCCTCTCTGAGGCTCTAATGGTCCTCATAAATTCTGATGTTGGGGCCAGCAAAAAAAAAAAAAATATATATATATATATATATATATATATATATATATATATATATATATATATATAAACTACGATTAGTATGATGCTTGTCAGAGTTCTGATATTTGTAACCCCCCTGTAGTGTAAAATTCTGGGTTATAAACCTGGGCTGTAGGAAATTTGGGTGGCTGTCTTGTTCCCACTGTTTTGGGAGGGAGAGGCCACCTGGGCAGTGGAAATTATAAGCTTGCTTTAACTTGATTTTAATTGGAGTCAGTGGTCTTTTCTTGCATCCTGGTCTAATAGGTAAACGCTATCAAACATGGAGCTCTGCCAGCCTAAAGACTTCTTTAGAAACTGCCTCTGAGGATGGGCACTTGACATATATGTTGTTGTCAGGAGCTTTAGCTTTCTTTCTAATGAGACCATCAAAGCTGGATCTGCATCTATGTGACTTGGAGGACATGGTTTCTTATTTTCCAAAGGACATGAGGCAGCAGTGCTGAATTCACTCTTTGTAGGTAAACTGTGGCCACTGAAGGCTAAGTGACTCCCCGTGTGGACTGTGAAGCCATTTGGTCATCCTCCACTTTTCGTGGTGTTTCTTGCTGCTGCACTGGGAGTTTGTTATTTGCTTCACAAAATACAAGGAATTCAGCTGGGACACAGTGCTGGAGGGAGTTCTGTCACATGAGATAGGTCAGGGTCTGCAGGAGAATGCATCAACCAGGCTTCTATCCCACATAGCTTGTCCCCTTGACCATAGCACCTGATTCTGAACATTGTCCTGAAACATCACCATATAACAAGATGCCTTATATGGAGAGTTATCAGACATATAAGTGATTCCTGGCTGCACAATGTCAGCCACAAGCCATTTGGAAGTCAATGGCAGATACACATGCCCCGACCACAGATGTTTTATCACACACCTGCACACCACCACCACAGCTCTCGGCCCACTACTCAGCAGGCTCCAACATACTGGCATCTCTGTTCTACATCATTTTCATGAAACCCAGTCAATCAAGGCACTGTCTGGTACACACTTCATCAGTAAGAGGACATTGAAAGGTTCTCCAGTGCCACCTGGTCATGAAAATTTCAAAAATTTCACGGTATTTTTCTAGCCATTTTTCAACGATGAAGTTGGAGAAATTGTGGGTTTCAATTCATTCAGAAACCATTAATGTTTGAGGAAGCACATTTCAAGGAAACTCTGGAGAACTCTCAGAGGCAAGGCTTCCCAAAGAGTGGCCAAAAGGACACATGAAGCCAGGCCCATTGAGGTCTACAATGTGAGGCCCATGTGTGTTTTGACTGTCAACAATGGCTGCCAAGTCTTTCAGAATAAAATAATATGATGCCCTGGCAGCGATTGACAATGCTCTGTGGAAAGCCACCCTGGGCATTGATCTCAGTTTCCAAAGGCAACTCTCATGCGTGGCCTCTTAAAATCCCAACACAATTCATGGCAATACTTCTCTGAGGTCAGTTCCAGAACTCAGTCTGTAAGGGGAATCACACCAGAGTTCAAGCCCAGGTGGACCTAGACATCTCTTCCAACCACCACACAAATGACCACAATTAAAACCAAAACACTCCCAAATGGCCCTCATCGTCTTCCACGTAGAAACTCTTCATAGCCTCTGGCTGGAGGTTTCCATGAGAGGCACAGCCCAAGACAGTTTTCCAAATAAACTCCCTTTCCCCTCATTTGCCTAAAGTCAGGGTGGCCTGTACTCCCTTTCTGTGAACCAATAGTGATCAAATAATCTTGCTGTTAATACTGCTCTGCTTCTCTAATTTGAGGCCTACTGACTGTCTGGTATAGATTCTTTATGTGAATTGGTGTCATGAGAAAACCCAAGCCCTTATGTGCTGGCCTCTGTAGGGCTTTGAAGAACTGATTTGACACAAAGGATCCCTATTCTCACTTGATGGAGGTCAAGAAGCTTACAGAGGAAGGCGAGAGACTTCATCCACAATGACTGCTCTTTAGGCCATTTTCGTTTTGCATACACACTTGGAAACTTTCTTCAGATCCATCAGGTGCTGAGAATCTAAGCCACTGCCTCACACAGGGCAAAGAGGCTGATTCAGACACTTCTCTTTCCAAAGCAATTAAGCAAAGAGCCACAGGTGATGCCCATTCATTTTCATTTGAAAACTCTTTTGTTCTGGCTTCACAAAGGGGTGGCCTGAGGCAAAGATCTTCCTGACATTCAGGACAACAGAACAATAGGTAAGCAAAAGGCCCATGCAGTGTTTTTACACTGAGACTTTAATGGTCACACTGATATGTGAGTTTTCTGAGAAGCTTCTATTCTCTTCAGCTATCCAGTACATGGCCATGTCACAGAGCTTGGAGGTGGTACATATCTTGGAAAACAAACCATGAGGCTATTCTGGAGAGTGGCCAATATTCAGGAAGAAAACAAGAACTTAGGAAGATAGTAGGTGTTGCCCATCCATAAGGCAAGCCTCTCTCCATTCTTAAATTGTGCAGGATGAATGCTGGGAAGCTTTCTACTAGACAGGACACAACCATTGATGCATTCGCTTTTCAAATGTCTACAACGACAGATACAGTGGAATGCACAGACATAGAAACACTCACGAAACGACTTTCTAGAAACATTCCAGTTCAAACAAACAAACAGTCTTTCCTACCTATTCTCAGAAAAGAGACAAAACCACAAACTCACACCAACACCCACAACGGCACCTCCTTCCCCCAAGTATGTTGGTGAATATCTTGAGTGTCCTCTGACTGGTGGTCCATACTATGTTCCCCAAAAATGGCCTGTTCTGTCTCAGATCTGGTCTTCTTCGCCAACTCTGTGAAGTTGTCAGGAGCCATGGTTGAGCCACTACCTGCTTTCTCAGAAAAGGCTCCTCTTCAGAGGTATCCTGGCATTTGCCCATTCTCACTTCAGTAGGTACCAACAAAGAATGACTCTGTCCTTGGTAAATCCAAACATTTGAGACCACTGGGACTGGGACTGGGACTGACTCTGGGTGCCTGGATTCCTGGATCCCAAGTTCAGAGTGTTCCATCACCAAGGAAGTGTGTACTGATATTTGCTTCTAAGGGTCCCAGGAGATGGAGACTGCCCCTACTTCCTGTGACAGTTTCACAAGTTAGAATGGTATATCAACAATAGGCACCTGGGAACAGCTCTTCTCACAGGCCTGGTTTGGTCCATCTTCTCTACATTAAGAAGAGAAAGGCTGGTTCAGATACATCTCTTTATCCTGACCCGGTTGTTTAACATTGAAAATTACTTTTGCTCTCTCAGGTCCTTCATAGCTGCCTTCTTCTTCTCCACGTATCATTTCTGCATGGACCTTTGAGGTTCTCATCAGATGGAAGATACCCTACAATCCAGTATTGAAATATCAACTCTCTCCCTGCTCTTCTGTAAAGTTAGATTGAGGGAACAGTGTATGGTTAGGGTTAACAACATGTTCGATTGGGTTAGGAATAATTCTGCAAGATGAATAATGGTTATGGGAACATGTGATATTTACAAAATATACAGTTGAAATATAAATATGAAAACAGAAATCTAGGTAAGATTTGATGCCCAGAAGGGCATTGGGCCCTTGATTGGGATACTTAGCTTTGAATTAATTTCTGCACAGATGTCTCAGATAAATCAATATACAATGGTATAGGACATTGTACCTTGGATGATTGAATGTCGAAGAGAACATGCAGTCAAAAAGGGATAGTTGGTAGGAATAGAAAGATTGTCGGTAGTTTTAGAAAGATGAGTGAGTATAGGATTTGGACAATATGGTCTTTAGCAATAGGGTTTCACGTAGAGAGTGAATGTAAATGTCAGCACATGTTAAGAGGCAGTCACAATGATGAACTGGGGAAAATATGTATCAATAGAGACATTAGGTAATCAGGCAAAGTATAAGGATTAGACATTTTCAACAGGTTTGAGGTTGAATATATAATCTTAGAAAGAAACAAATATGTAGTCACCAATAGGATCGACATTTGAGAGCAATAGGCAACCTGGACATAGATGATTTTAGTAATCCATGTTCAATTTCCATTTAGGCTTTAGTACAATCATAAGTGTGACATTTGCTTTTTGTTTCCAGAATATTACTGTGATAAAATGTATATGTAGATCAGGTGACATGAGTATTTCTTCCACCATTTCTAGGGACAGTATTTTGAAGACGTGTAAATTAGTATTTTGAATACAAATAGGTGTACACTGTGTCTATGAATATAGAAATAATGCATGAATAGACCATACTGTAAATAAATAATATAACTGGTTCCAACTTAAATAATGGTTCGAATTGATATCTGAAAATATACAGGAAACCTTATACTGATATATATCCATTCATTCAAACCAGTTATAAATCTAATGGTAATATTAGGGTTATGGTTTATCATGAAGAATGTGTGAGTTTTGCTTCAAAGGTAATTCTGGAAATCGAAAATAATGTGTTTGGAAATAAGTCTCATGAAAAACCACTCATGTAACCTGGAGGAATACATGTGTTCTGAAGCAGGAAGTGATTGAAAGTGAAACAAAAGCCTTTAAATTTGTGAACTTGTGGATGAAATATATATCTTATGATGTGCATAAACTGAGGAAATAGTAATGTACAAGTGTTGAAAAAAAATGAACGTCAAAATACACATCATGTCCCATAGGAATCTACTTGCATTTATATTAACCTGGGTCAATTAGTGTAAAAATATTAGGATATGTATGCACAATTCACTGAACTTAGTTTTCAGTACTAGGAAACAAATCATATTTCAGGAGGATGAATATGTCTTAGAATAATCTTATGAAAAGTTGATTATAAATACGCACTTAAATATTAATGAATTTAGGGAGTACATAATAAGATACATTTATTTCATATTTTGAAAACTCTGGAGATATATATATATATATATATATATATATATATATATATATATATATATATATACAGACATTAAAATACACACACAGATATTAAAAAGTATTAATATACAAGCCAAATGAAATTCACCATGAAATATATATCATCCACAGATCTAAAAATATTCATTTTACTGAACATGAATTTATGTATAATGTTGTTCAGCTAGAATACTCACTCATAGGTTGAATTTTCAATTCCAACAGTGTTTAACAGGAGTGATCTCTTCTTACAATTTGTATCTGCCAAGTCAGCCACCTCACAAGAATGTACGTGTGGTACCAGGTAGGATTCTATATGTGCATATAAAAATATATGTGCTGAATAGGCTACAGAGAAATGGAGACATGAATTCACATATTTGTTAACTTTAAAAACACATGGAGAAGTGTTTCAACAAAAAATTGACTAGATTTTAAACTCCTACCATATATAATGCAAAAGGAACGTCCAAATGTACACCTGGCATCCTCTGAACTGCTTGTATTTCATTTTGGTTTGGTCTATTTTTATCCATCATATTAGGATTTGTAGTCAGAGTCTAGTAGGGAGTAGGTTACTATGAGGGATTCAGTATTTTGAATGAATAATTGGAAAATGAATCCAATGTGTTTGCAAATATGTGCTACAAAAAAAATCTTCCCACTCACATCCAGAACAATGCCTTGACATTACCTTCGCCCCAAGTAAGCTACAATTAGAGGAGAAGAGTTAGAAAATCTATGAATACATATCTGGAATGGAAAAAGCTCGGGAGTTCCCAACACTGGAGGTGGTAGAGGAGTTTCCAAAAGTAAAGGAGACTGTAAACACTCCACAAACATGGAAGTGTGCAGGCCTCAAGACATCTGGGAAACTGTCTTTGAGATTGTACACTTGAAATATATGTTGTTTTCAGGAGCTTTAGCTTCCTTTGTAGTGAGACCATCAAAGCTGTGTATGCATCTATGTTACATGGAGGACATGGTTTCTTATTTTCCAATGAACATGAGGCAGCAGTGCTGAATTCTCTCTTTGTGGGTAAGCTGTGGCCACTGGGGTCTAAGAATCTTTCCGTGTAGACTGTGAAGCCATTTGGTCATTCTCCAATTTTGTTGTGTTTCTTGTTGCTGCACTGGGAGTTTGGTATTTGCTTCACAAAATACAAGGAGTTCAACTGGGACACAGTGATGGAGGGAGTTCTGTCACGTGTGGTGGGTAAGGGTCTGCAGGAGAATGCACCAACCAGGCTTCTATGCCACATTGCTTGCCCCCTTGACCGTAGCAACTTGATTCTGAACATTGCCCTGAAAACTCTCCATCTAACAAGATGGCTTAATATACAAAGGTCTGCTGGCTGCACCATGTCAATCACAAGCATTTAGAAGCCAATGTAAGATCCACATGACCCCACCACAGATGTTTTATCACACAACTGCACACCACAGCTCTGGGCCCACTACTCAGCAGGCTCCACCATACTGGCAGCTCTGTTATACACCATTTTCATGAAACCCAGTCAAGGAAAGCACTGTCTGGTACACTCTTGATCAGCAACAGGACATCCAAAGGTTCTCCAGTGCCACCTGGTCATGGAAATTTCAAAAATTTCATGGTATTTATCTAGACATTTTTCAAGGATGAAGTTGGAGAAACTGTGGGTTTCAATTCATTCAGGAACCATTAAATTTTTAGGAAGCACATTTCAAGGAAACCTCTGGAGAATTCTCAGAGGCAAGGCTTCCCAAAGTGTGGCCAAAAGGCCACATGAAGCCAGGCCCATTGAGGTCTACAATGTGAGGTCCATGTGTGTTTTGACTGTCAACAATGGCTGCCAAGTCTTTCATAATAAAATCATGTGTTGTCCTGGCTGAGATTGACAGTGCTTGGTGAATAGCCACCCCAGGCTTATATCTCAGTTTCCAATGGCGACTCTCATGCATGGCCGCCTAAAATCCCAACACAATTAATGGCAATACTTCTCTGAGTCCAGTTCCAGAACTCAGTCTTTAAGGGGCATCACACCAGAATTCCAGCCCAGGTGGACCCAGGATTCTCTTCCAACCAACAACAAATGACCACAATTAAAACCAAAACACTCCCACATGGCCCTCATCTTCTCTAGCTAGAGGTTTCCATGACGGGCGCAGCCCAAGACAGTGTCCAAAATAAGCTCCCTTGCCCCTCATTTGCCTAAAGTCAGGGTGGCCTGGACACCCTTCCTGTCAACCAAGAGTGATCAAATAGCCCTTCTTTAATACTGCTCTGCTTCTCCAGTTTGAGGCCAACTGACTGTCTGGTATAGATTCTTTATGTGAATTGGTGTTCTGAGAAAACCCAAGCACCTATTGGCTAGCCTCTGCAGAGCTTTGAAGAACTGGTTTGACCCAACGGATCCCTATTCTCACTTGATGGAGGTCAGGAAGCTTACAGAGGAAGGCGAGAGACTTCATCCACAATGACTGCTCTTTTGGCCATTTTCGTTTTGCATGCACACTTGGAAACTTTCTTTAGATCCATCAGCTGCTGAGAATCTAAGTCACTGCCTCACACAGGGCAAAGAGGCTGATTCAGCCACATCCATTTCCAAAGCAATTAAGCAAAGAGCCACAGGTGACGCCCATCCTTTTTCATTTGAAAATTGATTTCTTCAGGTTTCACACAGGGGTGGCCTGAGGCAAACACCTTCCTGACATTCAGGACAACAGAACAATAGGTAAGCAAAAGTCCAAAGTAGTGTTTCTCCACTGAGACTTTAGTGGTTGCACTGATATCTGAGTTATCTGAGATGCTCTCATTCCCTTCAGCTATCCAGTACATGATCATGTCACAGAGCTTGGAGGTGGTACATATCTTGGAAATAATACCATGAGGATATTCTGGAGAGTGGCCAGTATTCAGGAAGAAAAGAGGAACTTAGGAAGATAATAGGTGTTGCCCATCCATAAGGCAAGCAGCTCTTTATTCTTTAATTTGGCAAGAAGAATGCTGGGAAGCTTTCTACTAGACAGGACACAACCATTGATGAATTAGCTTTTCAAATGTCTACAAAAACGAATTCAGTGGGATACACAGACATAGAAACACTCGTGTTGTCAAATGACTTTCTAGAAACATTCCAGTCCAAACAAACAAACCGCCTTTCCTACCTATTCTCAGAACATGAGACAAAACCACAAACTCACACCGACACCCACAATGGTACCTCCTTCCCCCAAGTATGTCTGTGAGTATCCTGAGTTTCCTCTGATTGGTGGGCCATACTATGTTCCACCAAAATGGCCTGTCCTATCTCAGACCTGGTCTTCTTTGCCAACTCTGTGAAGTTGTCAGGAGCCATGGTTGAGCCACTACCTGCTTTCTCAGAAAAGGCCCCTCTTCAGAGCTCTCCTGGCATTTGGCCATTCTCACTTCAGTAGGTACTAAGAAAGACTGACTCTGTCCTTGGTAAATCCAAACAAGTGAGACCACTGGGACTTGGACTGGGACTGGCTCTGGGTGCCTGGCTTCCTGGATCCCGAGTTCAGAGAGTTCCATCACCAAGGAAGTGTGATAGGTCACTTCCTTCACGAACTGAATGAGGTCACTGCGTTGGCAACCACTTTGTCCTAACAGTTGCTTCCAAGGGTCCCATGAGATGGAGGCTGACCATACTTCCTGTGACACTTTCACAAGATAGAATTGTATATCAACCATAGGCACCCGGGAACAGCTCTCCACACAGGCCTGGTTTGGTCGATTTAATCTACATTAAGAAGAGAGAGGCTTTCAGACACATCCCTTCATTTTGACCAGGTTGTTTTACATGGAAGTTGACTTTTGCTCTCTCAGGTCTTTCATAGGTGTCTACATCTTCTTCAGGGATCATTTCTGCATGGAACTTTGAGGTTCTCAGCAGGTGGAAGATCCTCTATATTCCTGTATTGTAAGACCAACAATATCCTTGTTCTTCTGTTAAGTTAGATTGAGGAAATATTGCATGGTAAAGGGTAATAACAGGTTCGATTTGGTTTAGGAATCATTCTGTGGGATGAATTATGGTATTGGGAACCTGCGATATTTTCAAGAATATACTGGTGAAATATAAGTTTGAAAACAGAAATCTAGGTAATATTTGAAGTCCAGAAGGGCATTGGGTGGCCTGAACACCCTTCCTTTGATTCAGGAGTGATCAAATAGCCCTGCCGCTAATACTGCACTGCTTCTCCAATTTGAGGCTTACTGACTGTCAGGTATAGATTCTTTATGTGATTTGGAGACATGAGAAAACCCAAGCACCTATTGTCTCATGTCACAGAAAATGGTTTATTGGGGGTCCAGCATGCTGGGGCACAAAGCTCACTTCAGAGGAGCAAAGAACAAAGATCCCCGAGAACAACTTGAGAAGAGATTATATACAATCTTTAGAGAGTGCAGGGACTTTATATACATCATAGCCTCCTTTAGCAAATCATCATATACTGTGAGAAAATCAAATAACAACTCTAAAACATGATTAGTACATTCATGTGCGGGAACAGTTCGGGCAGGGGGTGATTGGTCAGCCCTGAGAAGGGGTATATATTTAAACTGATTGGTTGAAGCCCTGAGATGTATACGTGCTGAGATGCACGGTTTCTGGGAAGGGGTTGTTAAGTAACTAGGTGGTCAGGGAAGATTTCAAGACATCTAATGGGCAGTTCCGGGAATTGTCTTCACTGACACAGAAATTTCAGGTTCTGAGCACAGCTTGTAAACTTTACAAAACCTGTTTCTTTACGTTTCAATTTCAATTTCATTAATTCTTTCATTTCTCACTCCTTTTTCTGCCTACTTTTAATCTTAAAACTAGTGAATCATAATTATTGTGGGGTCTCACATTCTATTTCTGCCAGTGAAGTGTATTTCTGTCTGATTACCATGAGTTTTACCTGCCCAATCTGAGCCTGGAGAAAGGAAACTATGCGGTTAAGTAAACGAGGTCCCACAGTTATCAACACCATAAGCATGATCAGGGGTCCAGCTAAGGCTGATAGGAGTGTAGTTAACCAGGGGGACTGGGTATATCTTGACTCAAAACACACTTGTTGAATCTCCCTTTCTCTCTGGTGCTCTTCAAGGCATTTTCTCAATTTACTCATGGATTATTTTACAACTCCAGTCTGGTCAGCATAAAAACAGCATTTTTCTCTCAGTACAGCACAGAGGCCCCCCTCCCTCATGAAATGAAGGTCTAATCCTCGCGTGTTCTGTAAAACAACTTTAGAGAGAGAGGTTAAGGATTCCTGCAAAACTGTGATGGAGGTCTCTAACGTCTTCAAGTCTTGATTTATTGCTGTTTCTAATCAGGCCATTTGTTGTGACCCATGGATCATATCAGCTGTTCCTGTTCCCACTCCTGCAGCAGCTCCTAGCCCCAATAGGATGGCTAGAGTAAGGGACACTGGCTCCCGGCAAAATCGGGTTGTTTGTCCCCGTAGTAGACCTTCAAAGGATTCTGCATCATGATAGAGCACCCTGGGGAGTATCTGCACCATTACACAATAATTTACAGAGCTGTCAAATACCTTGCCTGAAATGCAAGGAGTTCTGACTGTGTGGAGTTCAGTACCATAAAGGTTCCTTTAATTATTTCCCAGGGGGAGGAGTCAGCTGTACTCTGGACTGGGGAAGTAGGCAAAGATGCAAACTGCGAAGTATGAGATGGTAGAGGGGTTTTGGTAGATCTAGGCATGGGAGGTTTAGGAGGTTTACTTCCTGACTTGAGGGGATTGGGCCCTATTGCTGTGGGATTTTCTTCCTTTTTAAGCCGGATGGTGAACCAGAGACCAAAATCATAACCAGGGCCATTAATATAGAATCGCATTCCCCAAGTATTTCCCATAGGCCATGTTGTTCTGAGGTAGCCCCTTCCTTTGGAAGTGAAAGTTACATTGAGGGGGTAACATAGACTATTTTTTCCACAGCAAGTTTTTGACACCACTTGGATAGCGGCACATTTATTGGGATCAATCCAGATGTCATTTCATCCTACCCGAATCATACTGTCTGGGGAGTTTGGGTTTCACAATGTAGCTCCCGTGTGTTCACAACCCCAAGATCTACAATAAAAGTCACTGGGTCCTCCAGAGGTTTGGGCCTGTTTGCGACTTCAGAAATCAGCTGGGCACACTTAATACACAAGACTGGCTAGTTTACACCTGAGCTGGGGGAGATGACATCAATAATTCATGGGGTAAGTTGCTCTATGTTGCCCTGGTTTGGGTTTGAGTGGGATCTGTGTGGGGTCCACTATGTCAGGGAGATCCCAGTCAGAGAGGCCTATGGCAAGCTGACAAATATCCGGGTGGAGAGATAGCCACCAAGTCCATAAGGGGGCTGTATGTGAAATAGACCACACTACTTGCCCAGTAGGATTTATAAAACTTGCCATTGTTGCTGAACAGGCTGATGGGGATTAGGACAGCTGGTGGTCAGGGGAAGAATCCATAGCCCTACCCACACCACGGATATGCAACCTGAGAGGGTTACCAGTCTGTTTCAGTTTCCAGCCAGAGTCTGGACAGGGCGCAGGATTGAGATGGGAGGCATGGATCCAGGAAGTGATCCCATCCACTTTCACCACTGTAGGTGTTATAAGCAGCACCTGGTATGGTCCTTTCCAGCAGGGTTCCAGGGATGAAACCTGACACTGTCTCATGTAGACGAAGTCTCCCACTTGATATCGATGTGGAGTTCCCTCGTCTCCAGGATGATAAGCAGTGGCCAACTGTTTTCACAGGTATCGCTGGGTGCTGGGTTGTTCATGGGCTTTAAGTCTATCTAGCAAGGGGGTGTGAAAGGAATCATTAATATCAGAGTTGGGGTTAGGTCCCTTAATGGAGGAGGGGCACCGTAGAGAATTTCATAAGGGGTGAGGTTACACAAAGAGGCGGAGGGGTATTTCTTGCACGAAAAAGTGCATGAGGTAGGAGCATAGTCCAATTTTTTATGCCGGTCTCCAAGATTAATTTCATTAAGTCTCTTTGATGGTTCTATTCATCTTTTCTATCTGTCCTGAGCTCTGGGGTCTATAAGCACAATATAACTTCCAATTAATCCCCAGGGTCCTGGAAAATCCCTGACTTACCTTGGCCACGGATGCCGGTCCGTTATCAGACCCTATTACCTTAGGCAGGCCGAACCTTGGAAAACTGTCTTCTAGGATCTTTTTGACCACCATCTGAGCTGTTTCTTTCTTCATGGGGAAGGCTTCGACCCATCCTGAAAAAAGTATCTACAAAGACTAGGAGATATTTAAGTCCATTCCTTGCTGGCTTAATTTCAGTAATGTCCACTTCGCAGAATTGTCCTGGTCTGGTTCCTCGTATGCGCTTCCCTGCAGGAATCTTGGATGGGAAAGTATTAACTAATTGGAAGACTTGAAAAGCTCTAGTCACCTGCTCAGCTATTTTTTTCCTCTGTGAGTCAGTCAATAATAAGTCCTTTCTTCGGTCCTTTAAGAGTGCCTATAACTTCTTTGAGCCTAAGTGGTTGAGCTGGTGTACATCTTTGACATAAAGGTGGGCTTTTTGAAATTGTAAACTTGGCTCTGTAGGGTCCCAGAGTTCTGTATCTGTCTCCTCAGTTGATAAATTGCCTGAATGTTCCGGGGCCGCCAAGTCTCCTGATTTTTGTTCCCCCCGGTGTGGAAAAAGTTAACAGAGTCACTCCGTTTAGGGCTGCCAATTAAGCTTCCTCATCTGCCCTTCTGTTACCAACTGCCACGGGGTTGTTTCTCTTCTGGTGCCCTGGACAGTGCACTATAGCTAGTTCCTAATGGCCCTGCACTGCTGAGCGAAGGTGGAGGATCTCATCTTTATTCTTTATTTCTTTCCCGGCAGAGGTTAATAGCCCCCATTGTTGGTAAATAGTCCCGTGCATATGAACAGTGGCAAATGCATAGTGGCTATCAGTTTATATGGTGACCCTTTTGCCTGTTGCTAGTTCCAATGCTTTCATAAGGGCAATCAGTTCTGCTTTTTGGACTGATGTCCCTTCTGGGAGACCAGAGTATCAGATGAAATTAGTTTTGCTAACTGCTGCTGCTCCAGCCCGCTGCTTACCATCTTGGAGGAAGCTGCTGCCATCCGTAAACCATACGACTTCAGGGCGAGGCAGTGGCTGATCCTTCAAGTCTTGTTTTATACTGGTTTCCTTGCCAGTATGTGTTGACACTCATGAGTGACGGGTCCTGATGATTCTTCTGGCAGCAGTGTAGCTGGGTTGAGTGGAGCAGGGGGTCCCAGCGTTATTCTGTCTTTGTTAAGCAAGAGGCTCTGGTAGTGGTTTATTCTGGAGTTTGATAGCCACCTCTCTGGAGGCTAACAGATTATGCTCTCCAGGGCATGGGGGGCTATAATGGTTAGCTTCTGTCCCAACGTTAATTAATGAGCATCTTTTATTAGAAGGGCTGCCGCTGCTATAGCATTTAAGCAATGGGGCCACCCACTAGCCACTGGGTCCAGTTTTTTGGATAAATACGCTACCGGCTTTTTCCAAGGTCCCAAAGACTGAGTGAGCACTCCCCGTGCTATTCCTTTCTTTTTCTCGATGTAGAGAGTGAAGGGTTTTCTACATCTGGGAGTTCTAAGGCCGGAGCAGGTAGCAGCACCTTTTTTTGACATTATCAAAAGCTTGTTGGTGCTCAGGGGTCCATTGGAAGTGGGCATCCCCCTTTTTCAGCGGGTATAAAGGGGCAGGGAGAGATGCGAACCCAGGAATCCATAACCTGCAAAAGCTGGCAGTCCCAAGAAAATCTCTGAGTTTTCTCTTATTAGATTGGGGCAGTATCTGCACAACGGTTTTTTTTTCTGGGCTCAGGGAGCCATCGTTTGCCACCCCTAAGAGAATAACCCAGGAAGATTACTTCTTGCTGACAAATTTGGGCCTTTTGGCAGAAGCCCTATGTCCAAGCCGAGCAAGCTCGAATAATAGTGCTTGGGTCCCAGACTCATAGGTCTCCTTGGTGTCGGCTGCCAGTAGAAGATCATCCACTATAGGAGTAGGGTGACTTCGGGGTGTGCAGTTTTGAAGTCATTGATGTCTCTGTGGAGGGCTTCATCAAAGAGAGTGGGGGATTTTTTGAACCCCTGTGGGAGTCTAGTCCAGGTTAGTTGGACAGATGTTCCAGGTTCTGGGTCTATCCACTCTAAAGTTAACAGCAAATGACAGTCCTTATGTAGAGGCGAGCAGAAGTAAGCATCTTTTAGGTCCAGCACAGTGTACCATTTCCGCTCCGGATTCAGAGTGCTAAGAAAATTATATGGATTGGGTACTGTGGGGTGAATGTCCTGCACTCTGTTGTTGATCTCTCTTAGGTCTTGAATAGGACGGTAGTCCCCAGTTCCTGGCTTTCTTACTGGTACCAGGGGGTGTTCCAGGCTGATTGACAGGGCCTTAGGACCCCAAGAGCCAGGTATTTATGAATATGGGGCCTTATCCCATCCTTAGCTTCTTTGCTTAGAGGATATTGTTTAACACTAATTGGAGACGCAGAGGCTTTTAATTCTACTACTATTGGAGGTTGTTGATGGCTAGACCTAATCCAGCAGTTTCTGCCCAGGCATTAGGATAATCTTTTATCCATTTATGGGGTAGTTTGCCTGTTTGATCAGTCCTACGGGGCGCGAAGAGTTGATGTTCATCTTCTACGGACATAGGCAAAGATGTGACTATGGGAGTTTATACTGAAGGCTTCAGAACCTCCACTTGGGGACCATTAGGGTTAAAGGTTATTCTAGTCCGGAGTTTGGTAAGCAGATTCCTGCCCATCAATGGGGCCGGGCATTCTGGAATTACTAGGAAAGAGTGGTGGACTTTTCCCTTTCCGAGGTCCATGTTCATCTTAGTTGTCCAAGCCCGATATCTATTGCCATTAGCCCCTTGAACTAGGGACCATTTAATTGATAGCGGGGCCAGTGAAGTCTTAAGGGCTGAGTATACTGCTCCTGTAATCACTTCAAAGTTCACTGTGTTCTTCTCAACTTCAAATGTTACTCTGAGCTGGGGAAGGGGATCTGAGCCCCGAATTTCCTAGTCCTCTTCTAGAGTCAGCACGGCGGGCTGGCGTGGCTGCTTCTTTTGGGGGCACTCTTTAGCCCAGTGTTCTTTTTTATTACAGTGGGCACATTGATTTGAGGCCAGGGGCAGCCTTTGGCGTGGGCCCAGGTAACCCTTTATGTATCCCTGCTTTTTAACTTCTGGCCTATTTGCTGCTGTGACCAGAACCTTAGGCAATGCTTTACTCTGCCATTTGCTTCTTTCCTCCTTCTTTTGTTCCCTTTCCTTCTCTCTCCTCTATTCCCTTTTCTCCTCAGTTTCTCTCTTATAATATACTTTCTCAGCTTCTCTGACTAAATCTCTTAAGATCATATCTTATAATCCATCTAGACATTGTAACTTTCTCTTAATATCTAGGGCACTCTGCTCAATAAAGGCCATTGCAACAGATGCCTTTTGGTCTTCTGCCTGAGGATCAAAAGGAGTGTATTACCTATAGGCTTCCATAATTCTCTCCAGAAACATAGAAGGAGACTCATTAGGCCCTTGGATAATCTCTCTTACCTTGGCCAAATTAGTCGGCCCTCTGGCGGCCGCTCAGAGACCCACTATTAGAGAACGGCGATAAGTGGACAGATGCTACCTACATTTAAAGGTGTTGGGGTCCCAGTTGGGTCAGTTCATGGGCCCGTAGGGACAGAGAGGGAGCATCAGAGGGGCTTCTGAGTTTTCTATTATCCAATTCCTGCGGGTTCCTTTAGGTGGCCCAGCTTCCTTCAGGGGAGCAGGGGCTGCTGCTGCTGCGGGGAGTCCCCTGGAGGGCTTGGGTCTGGCCCAATTGCCTCTAGCGGCGGAGAGGCTGAGTCAGCGGCGGGAGGATCATCTGGAATATGTTGTGGGTTGGGGAGCGAGGGTAGAGGATAAGGAGAGAGATGAGTGTCCAGTCTTGTGACTCAGAATAAAGGGAAGAGGGGGAGGAGCAGAATGTTGGAATGATAGGATCATGGGGGAAGGGGTATATGGCTGTTGATCTGGGTGGCCACGTGGCCTCGGTGAAAGACAATATCTCTGACTTTTCGGATTAGATGGAAGTGGAAGGATTCTTCTGGGGGCCATCCGACTCCTAGGATGGGCCATTCTGAAGCACAGAGTGTCTGCCAGGTCCGGCATTTTACTGAAAAAGAAAGATTCTTGGTACTTGAGCGAACATCAGTCCAATGATCAAGGTTAAGGGACAGAGGCATGGAAGTGCTTTGTCCCATAATGTCCCATAATGGGAGTTACTCAAACAGGGACAGTGAATACACAAACGTGACACAGACAAAGACAAACAGTAAACGTTTAACATGAGTCCAAGACAAAGATTAGAACTGAGTGACTGGCAAAACTTGATGGGTTAGACAATAAAGACAGACAGTAAACTCAACATGCGTTCCTGACAATGAACAAAACTGAGTAGCCAGCAAAACCTGATGGGCTGGAAAACTGAATCGTGAAGCAAAAAATAACCGAGTTGAGGAAACTACTAATCCTCTATTTCCTGAGTCCTCTGGAGTGTCCCCCAGGGACGTGGCCTGTGGCTCTGTGACACATCTGTCAGCCACCATCGCAGAGAGCTAATGTTCTTCACTGACAGTCATTTTGCCAAGCCCTAACCTGAAACCTGAAACCAGAAAGAGGCACCTTACTTACTCTGAAAGGAGTCCGTTGGGTTCTTTTGTTCGCCACTGCTGGATTTCTCAGCTAGGGCCTCCAGATGAAAAGGTGGGCCGAACGTCGGAGGAAAAGACCACCAAGAGAATTTCTCATGAAACAGCAAAGGGTTTATTGGGGGTCCAGCATGCTGGGGCTCAGAGCTCACTTCAGAGGAGCAAAGAACAAAGAGCCCTGAGAACAACATGAGCAGATTTTATATACATTCTTTAGAGAGGGCAGGGACTTAACATACATCATAGCTTCCTTTAGCAAATCACCGTATACCGTGGGAAAATCAAATAACAACTCTAAAACATGATTTCCACATTCATTGGTGGGAATACTTCAGGCAGGGTGTTATTGGTCAGCCCTGAGAAGGGGTATACATGTAAAATGATTGGTTGAAGCCCTGAGATGTATATGTGCTGAGCTGCACGGTTTTTGGGAAGAGGTTGTTAAGTAACTAGGTTGTCAGGGAAGATTTCAACACACATCTAAAGGGCAGTTCCAGGAATTGTCTTAACTGCCACAGGAATTTCAGGCTCTGAGTGCAGCCTGGATACTTTACAGATCCTGGTTCTTTACGTTTCAATTTCAATTTCTTTTATTCTTTCAGAACCTTACAAAGGAAGGTGAGAGACTTCATCAACAATGACTGCAATTTTGGCCATTTTGGTTTTGGAAGCAGACATAGGATCTTTTTTTAGATCCATACGGTGCTGGTAATCAAAGCCACAGCCTCACACAGGGCCAAGAGTCTGATTAAGACACATCCCATTCCAAAGCAATTACTTCTCTGAGGTCAGTTACAGAACTCAGTCTCTGAGGGGAATCACACCAGAGTTCAAGCCCAGGTGGACCCAGTCATCTCTTCCAAACTCCACACAAATGACCACAATTAAAACCAAAACACTCCCCCATGGCCCTCATCTTCTTCCATATATACATTCATCATAACCTCTGGCTGGATGTTTCCATGAATGGCACAGCCTAAGAGAGTTTCCAAAATAAGGTCTCTTTCCCTTCATTTGCCTAACCTCAGGGTAGCCTGGACACCCTTTCTGTGAACCAGGATTGATCACATAGGTATGCCGTTAATACTGCTCTGCTTCTCCAATTTGAGGCCTACTGATTGTCAGGTATAGTTTCTTCATGTGATTTGGAGTCAGGAGAAAACCCAATCATCTCTGCAGGGCTTGAAAAACTCATTTGTCACAAAGGATCCCTATTCTCACTTGATGGAGGTCAGGAACCTAAAAGAGAAAGGTGAGAGACTTCATACACCACGACTGATCTTTTTTGCATTTTGGTTTTGGATGCACACATTGGATTTTTCTTTAGATCCAACTGGTGCTGAGAATCTAAGCCACTACCTCACACAGGGCAAAGAGGCAGATTCAGACACATCCCTTTACAAAGCATTTAAGCAAAGAGGCACAGGTGATGCCCATTCATTACTATTTGAAAACAGTTTTCTTCAGGATTCACAAAGGGCTGGCCTGAGGCAAAGACCTTCCTGACATTCATGGCAACAGGCAAATAGGTTAGCAAAAGGCCCAAAGCAGGGTTTCTCCACTGAGACTTTCCTGGTCACACTGATATCTGAGTTTTCTGAGATGCTCGCATTCCCTTCAGCTATCCAGTACATGGCCATGTCACAGAGCTTGGAGGTCGTACATATCTTGGACACAAAACCATGAGCCTATTCTGGAGAGTGGCCAGAATTCAGGAAGAAAACAGGATCTTGGGAAGATAGTAGGTGTTGCCCATCAATAATGAAACCTGCAATCCATTCCTAAAATGGGCAGGATGAATGCTGGGAAGCTTTCTACTAGACAGGACACATCCATTGATGAATTCTTATTTCTAATGTTTTCAATCACGGACACCGTGAGATACACAGACATAGAAACACTCACCTTGTCAAACGACTTTCTAGAAACAGTCCACTCCAAACCAAACATACTGACTTTCCTACCTATTCTGAGAACATGAGACAAATCCACAAACTCACACCCACATTCACAAAGGCCCCTCCTTCCCCCAAGTAAGTCTGTGACTTTCCAGAGTGTCCTCTGACTGGTGGACCATACTATGTTCCCCCGAAATGGCCTGTCCTGTCTCAGATCTGGTCTCCTTGTCCAACTCTGTGAAGTTGTCAGGAGCCTGGGCTGACCACTACCTGCTTTCTCCTGAAAGGCCCGTCTTCAGAGCTCTACTTGCATTTGGCCATCCTCAAATCATTAGGTATCAAGAAAGACAGACTCTGTCCTTGGTAAATCCAAACAAGTGAGCCAACTGGGACTGGGACTGGGACTGGCTCTGTGTGCCTGGCTTCCTGGATAACAAGTTCAGAGAGTTCCATCACCAAAGATGTGACTTAGGTCAATTCCTTCAGGAACGGAATAAGGTCACTGCCTTGGCAACCACTTTTTCCTAACAGTGGCTTCCAAGGGTTCCTTGAGATGGTGGCTGCCCCTACTTTCTGTGACACTTTCACAAGTTAGAATGGTATATCAACCATAGGGACCGAGGAGAAGCTCTCCACACAGGGCTGGTTTGGTCCATCTTCTTTATATTAAGAGGAGAGAGGCTGATTCAGACACATCGTTTCATCCTGACCAGGTTGTTTGCCATGGAAGATGACTTTTGCTCTCTCAGGTCTTTTATATCTGCCTACATCTTCTCCTGGGATCATTTCTGCATAAACCTTTGAGGTTCTCAGCAATTGGAAGATCACCTACATGCCTGTATTGTAAGACCAACTCTGTCTATGCTCTTCTGTAAAGTTAGATTGAGAGAACAGTGTATGGTTAGGGTTAATAACATATTCTATTTGGGTTAGGCATCATTCTGCGGAATAAATAATGGTATTGGGAACCTGCAATATTCACAAGAATATATCGGTGAAATATAAGTATGAAACCAGAAAATCTAGGTACGATTTGAAGCCCTGAAGGGCATTGGGCCCTTTAGTGGGATACTTAGCTTTGAATTATGTTCTGCACAGATGTCTCAGATAAATCGATATGCAATGGCATAGGACCTTGTACCTTGGATGATTGAATGTAGAAGAGAACATCCAGTCAAAAATGAATAGTCTGTAGGATTAGAAAGATAGTCGGTAGGTTTAGTAAAAAGAGTGAGTATAGGATTTGGACCAAAAGTTCATTAGCAATATTGTTACGTTTAGAGAGTGAACGTAAATATTAGCACATGTGAAAAGTCATTCACAATGATGAACTGGAGAAAATATGTAGGAATGCAGATATCAATAGAGACATTAGGAAATCAGGCAAAGTATAAGGTGAGTGATAGGATTAGACATTTTCAACATGGTTGAAGTTGAATGTATAATCTTAGGAAGAAACAAATATGTAGACACCAATAGGATTGACATTTCAGAGCATTAGGCAATCTGGACATGGTTGATTTTAGTATTCCATGCTCACTTTGCATTTTGTTTTGGTGAAAGGTTAATACAATAGGTACTTGTCACTTCCTGTTTTTCTGTATGCTTAACAAAACACTGTTGAAATCTTGAGAACTGTTTGCTAATTTTGTTCCCAGAATGTGCTGTCCCCAATTGCCAATCTGCAGAATGTACTCCCTCACCTGGCTGCACGCAAACCGCCCACTCGCCCTGACCCATCAAAAATTTCCTTCCATGCCCTCTTCAAGGAAAGTATATAAGCTCTCTTTAAGCTGTTCTCAGGGCTCTCTACTCTATTCATGTGAGCTCTTAGCCCCAGCATGCGGGACCCCCAATAAACCGTTTGCTGTAGCTGAGTAAAAATGGTATACTCTTCTGGAATTAAAAGATGCTTTCTTTTGCTTGACTCTGCATAAAGATAGTCAGTTTCTGTTTGCTTTCGACTGGGTAGACCCAGAAACTGGAACATCTGGTCAACTAACTTGGACTAGACACCCACAGGGGTTCAAAAATTCCCCCACTCTCTTTGATGCAGCCCTCCACAGAAATCTCAACAACTTCAGAACTACGCACCCCGAAGTCACTCTGCTTCAATATGTGGATGTCCTGCTACTGGCTGCCAACACCAAGTAAAACTGTGAGTCTGGGACCCAAGCACAATTATCTGAAATTGCTGAACTCTTGTATAGAGCTTCGGCCAAAAAGGCCCAAATTTGCCAGCAAAAAGTAATCTTCCTGGGGTATTCCATTAGGGGCAGTAAATGATGGCTCACTGAGCCCAGAAAACAAACTGTTGTAAAGATACCACCGCCATCTAACAGGGGACAACACAGAGAGTTTCTTGGGACTGCTGGCTTTTGCAGGTTATGGATACCTGGGTTTGTGTTCTTTGCTGCTCCTTTATACTCTCTGTTAAATGAGGATGCCCAATTCCAATGGACCCTTTAGCACCAGCAAGCTTTTTATAACATTTAAAACACTGAAACTGAACTCCTCAACTTCACTGAGCCCAGCCTGCAATTTCAGAAAGCCCTACACTACGTTAAAAATGTACATCAACTTACTCACCTTGGTTCAAAGAAACTGCAGGCATTCCTGAAGGATCAGGAACAGAGATTTCGACTAACTCACTCACAGTGAAAGGAAATAACTCACAAAAGCCTGTCGGTTCTGTCAATTGGTTAATGCTTACACTTCCAAGCTTCCTGCAGGAAAGCACCTACGAGGAACCAGACCAGGACAATTCTGGAAAGTGGACTTCACTGAAATTAAGCCAGCAAGGTATGGACTTAAATATCTCTTAGTCTTTGTAAATACAATTTCAGGATGGATTGAATCCTTTCTCACAAAAAAAAAGAAAAAAAAAAAAACAACGGCTGAAACGGTGGTCAAGTAGATCCTGAAAGATATTTTTCCAAGACACGGCCTGCCTAAGTTAATAGGGTCTGTTAATTGAACGGTGTTCATGGCCCAGGTGAGTCAGAGCTTAGCCAGGACCCTGGGGATTAATTGGAAGTTACATTGTGCATATAGACCCCAGAGCTCAGGACAGGAAAAGAAATAAATAGAACCATTAAAGAGACCTAAACGAAATTAAGCTTAGAGACCGGCATAAACGATTAGAGTATGTTCCTGCCTTATGCACTGTTTCATGCAAGAAATACTTGCTTGACAGACTAAAAGCTCTTGAAAGAACTCAGCGATACCTGTGGAAACAGCTGGCCACTGCCTACCACCCTGGGGACGAGGGGACTCCACATGAATATCAAGTAAGAGACTTCGTCTACATAAGACGACATCAGGTGTCATCCCTGGAACCCGGTTGAAAAGGACCATACCAGGTGCTACTTATAACACCTACAGTGGTATATGTAGACGGAATCACTTCCTGGATCCATGCCTCTCATCTCAAGCCTGCGCCCTCTCCAGACTCTGGCTGGATACTGGAAAAGAGTGGTAACCCTTTCAAATGGTGTATTCACCAGGTGGATAAGGCTATAGATTCTCCCCTTGGCCACGAGTAGTCCTAATGCTCATCAGCCCGTAAAGCAGCTATGGCTAATCACAAATCCTACTAGACAAGAAGTATGATCTATCTCGCATACAGCCCCCTTAGGGACCTGGTGGCTATCTCTCCACCCAGATATTTGTCAGCTGGCTATAGGTCGTTCCTATTGGGATATCCCTGAAGAAGAGGATCCCACTAAAATTTCGTTAAATGCCTTCTGTACCATAGATAATGGAAACAAACATTATGGATGTAGGGACACACGAGCCAGATGCAGGTTGGCTAGCCTAGATTACTATGTTTTCCCGGCGGACTATCAAAACCACAAACAGCAATGGCTGTGTGGGGCAAAAGCCGACTTCTTCTGTAAGTCATGGGGATGTGAGCATACAGGGGCTGCCTGGTGGAATCCAAACTCCTCATCAAATTCAGTACACAGCATTGACCATATTACCAATTAGACAATCAAAACTGATGGCCTCCAGATGGGTCTCTAGATCCTCAAATTCTGTGTGACCTTTTTAACTTCTGCAAGTGCTCAAAAGGGTGAAAGGAGATTCCCCTATGTGGAGGCCAATTCCCTCCTTCTCTCACATCCTGAACTATGCTTCTCCAATAGATCCTCACCCTCTGCCTTCTGCTCCAGAATCTCTGCTGTCACTCTCACCTCAGCAACCTGATTTCTCCCCTCCAATTTCTAGATCAAAACCCAAACCTCGGTTCTCAGACAATTGCCCCCTTGCTGAGGTAGCAGGTAGTGAGGCACCCCTCCACCAACTCATTCCTCTCTTCTTCTGTCAGTGCCCGCACCGGGTCCCACCAGGTCCTCTTACCAGCTATACCAAAGCTCAAACCAGCTGAGGAGAGCCCTCAGAACCCTATCCAAGATGTAATAAAAATGGCTTTTAAAGTTGCTTTGTCATCACTGAAAACAGGTTACTAAGAATTTAAAGTCCCTCAGAGACTTTTTGGGATACTCACTCCCGTCTTCCCCTCTGCTCTACCTGTTCTACTGCTCACGATTTTGTTGCTAGGAAAATCCCAAACCCCTTTCTCATTATTCTTTTACATCTCTCCTTTCTCATACACAGATCCACGTAGCTGCTCTCACCCCCCGCCTTCCCCATCTTTCCCCTCTGTAAAAGGCCCACAAAAAAGTCTTAACTGACCTTCTCCAAAATTGTTCACCAAGGCTGACTTTAGGACTTTCAGCAAAAGAGTTCCTATAAAAGAGTTCGATGTATACAAACTTCCTCTTTTCGTGTTGCCTGTTCTACTTGGCAACTGGCTGGAAAAATCAGCACTCCTAAGCTAGACACCCCCTTACTAATTTTTCACAAAATATGTGAACAAGGCCTCTGGCCTTCAGCTGGGGCTTCACAGGGATTTCTACATTTGTAAGATAAAGAAGTTACAAACTGGACCCCATGGTAACAACTGGCAGGGAGAAAACAAAAAAGAGAAGAAAAAAGCTCTCCCTCTCCTAGGTGTCCTTAAAAAGTTAACTTGCCCAGAACAGAGGGAAAAAAAAAACAGAAACAAAAACTGCTTTTTGTGGACTTCTGCAGACTGTGAACTTCTTAGCCCCTTCCATTACATGTTGGGTACAAAATTCTAAAACTACCTAAACTTGGGGTTCAAGGGATTTTGATTACAACAGAAGCAATGCCCTCTATATCCGGTTGCAACCAAATAGGACTGTTTCTCTGTTTTCGGTGCTATCTTAGGTGCCTTGCCCTACAAGAGTATTATTCTATATACTTAAACATTGTTTATGTTTTCATAAAATTGTCAACTGGTGCAATTAATTATGTAATGGTGCAGATGTTTCCCAGAGTGCTCTATCATGATGCAGGTTCATTAAGATCAAATAGCGGGGGGCATACAACCCGGTTCTGCCGGGAATCTGTATTCCTCACTTTAGCCATCCTATTAGGAATAGAAGTTGCTGCAGGGCTGGGCACAGGAACCATTGCCGTAGTCCATGGAATACAACAAATGACCCAATTAGAAGCAGCAGTAGACCAAAGCTTAAAGATATTAAACCTCCATCACAGCCTTACAGGAATCTTTAAAATCTCTCTCTGAAGTTGTTTTACAGAAAAGGCGAGGGTTGGACCTCCTCTTCATGAGAAAAGGGGGCCATTGTGCTGTATTGAGGGAAGAATGTTGTTTTTATTCCGATCATACTGGTTGTAAAATTATCTATGAGTAAATTGAGAAGACACCTTAAAGCGCATCAACGAGAGAGAGAGGCCCCAAAAGGGTGGTTACAGTCTTCGTTCACACAGTCCCCCTGGTAAACTATGCTTTTATCAGCTCTGGCCGGTCCATTAATAATCATCATATTATTGCTAACTGTAGACCCTGTTTGCTCCACCGTGTAGTTTCATTTCTTCAAGCTCAAATTGGACAAGTTAAATTTTGGTAATCAGACAACAATATACCCCACTAGCAGACATAAAATGTGACACCCCTCAATGATCACTTTTATGATTAAACGTAACCAGAAGAAGAAGTGGGGAATGTAAGATTAATAAAATAGGTATTTGTCACTTCCTATTTTTCTGTATTCTTAACAAAATACTATTGAAATCTTGAGAACTGTTTGGTAATCTTGTTCCCAGAATGTGCTGTCCCCAAATGCCAAACTGCAGAATGTAATCCCTCACTCAGTTGCACAGAAACCGTCCATTCGCCCTGAACCACCAATAAACTTCCTTCCCTTCCCTCTCCAAGTTAAGTATGTAAGCTCTGTTTAAGATGTTCTAAGGGCTCTAGGCTCTATTCAAATTAGGTCTGAGCCCCAGCATGCTGGACCCCCAATTAACCCTTTGCTGTTTCATGAGACAGTCTCTTGGTTGTCTCTTCCTCCAATGCTAGAACAACTTTTACATTGGTACATTCATAAGTGTGACCTTTGCTTTTTGTGTCCAAAATATTACTTTGAGAAAATGAATATATAGATCAGGAGACATGAGTATTTCTTCCACCATTTCTTGCAGCAATATTTTGAAGACATAAAATTAGTATTGGGTGTACAAATAGGTGTACTCTGTGTCTATGAATATAGAGATAATGCATGAGTAGACCATACTGTGAATAAATAATATAACTAGTTCCAACTTTAAATAATGGATCGAATTGATATCTGAAAAAATACAGGAAATCTTATATTGATATACATACATTCATTCCAACGAGTTATACATCTAATAGTAATATTAGGGTTATTGTTTATCATGAAGAGTGTGTGAGTTTCGCTTCAAAAGTGATTATGGAAATAAAAAATAATGTGTTTGGGAAGAAGTCTCATGAAAAGACCAGTCAAGAAACATGGAGGAATACATGTGTTCTGAAGCAGGAAGTGATTGAAAGCGAAACAAATGTGTATAAATTTACTAGCTTCTGGATGAAATATATATACTATGATGTGCATAAATTGAAGAAATAGTAATGAACCAGTGTTGAATAAAAACTAACATCAAAATATACATCATGTCCCATAGGAATCTACTTGCATTAATGTTAAACTGGGTCAGTTACTGGAGAAATATTAGGATTTGTATGCAACATTCACTGAAGTTAGTTTTCAGAACTAGGAAAAAAAATATGTATTTCAGGTGAATGAATACTTCTGAGAATAATCTTGTGAAAAGTTTACTATAAATCCACATACATGAACATGAATGAATGTAGGGAGTGATTAATAAGATGCATATATTTCATATTTTAAAAAATCTGGAGAGTATATATATATACACACAAAACACAAACAAAGACATTAAAAAGTAGCAATATATATGCCAATCAAAATTCATCATGAAATATATATCATCTACAGATCCAAAAATATTAATTTTACTGAACATGGATTTATGTATAATGTTGTTCAACTAGGAAGCTCACTCACAGTTCGAATTTTCAGTTCCAAAAGCGTTTAGGAGGAGTGATCTCTTCTCACACTTTGTATCTGCCAAGTTAGCCACCTCACAGGAATGTACGTGTGATACCAGGTAAGATTCTATATGTGCATATGAAAATACATGTGCTGAATAGCCTACAGAGAAAGGGAAACAGAAATTCACATATTTGTTAACTTTCCAAACACATGGAGAACTATTTCAACAAAAAAATTGACAAGATTTATAACTCCTACCCTATATATCATGCAAAAGGCAAGACCAAATATACACCGTGCCTCCTGTGAACTGCTTGCATTTCTATTCTATTTGGGTTATTTTTCTCCATCATATTAGGATTTGTAGTCAGAGTCTAGTACGGTATGGGTTAGTATCAGGGGTTCAGTATTTCGAATGGAAAATTTGAAAATGAATCCAATGTGTATGTAAATATGTGCTACACAAAAATCTTCCCACTCTCATACAGAACAATGCCTTGAGAATACCTTTGCCCTAAGTAAGACACAATTAGAAGAGAAGAGTTAGAAAATCTGTGAATACATATCTGGAATGGAATATGCTCAGGAGTTCAAAACCTTGGAAGTGGTAGAGGAGTTTCCAGAAGTAAAGGACAGGGTAAACACTCCACAAACATGGAGGTCTACTGGCCTAGAGAATTCTTGAGAATCTGCCTGTGAGGTTGGGCACTTGAAACATATGTTGTTTTCAGGAGCTTTAGCTTCCTTTCTAGTGAGACCATCAAAGCTGTGTCTGAATCTATGAGACCTGGATGACATGGTTTCTTCTTTTTCAATGAACATGAGTCAGCAGTGCTGAATTCTCTCTTTTTAGGTAAACTGTGGCCACTGGGGGCTAAATGTCTCCATGTGGACTGTGAAACCATATGGTCATCCTCCATTTTCGTGGTGTTTCTTGCTGTTGCCCTGGGAGTTTTGTATTTGCTTCACGATATGCAAGGTTTTCAACTGGGACACAGTGTGGGAGGGAGTTTTGTAACGTGTGGTGGGTCAGGGTCTGCAGGAGAATAAAAGAACAAGACTTCTATCCCACATAGCTTGCCTCCTTGACTATAGCAACCTGATTCTGAACAATGTCCTGAAACTTCTCCATATATCAAGATGCCTTTACATATAAGGGTCTGCTGGCTTCACCATGTCAGTCACAAGCCATTTGGAAGCCAATGGCAGATCCACATGGCCACCCCACAGATGTTTTATCACACACCTGCCCACCATTGCTCTAGGCCCACTACTCAGCCGGATGCAACTTTCTGGCATCTCTGTTAAAAACCATTTTTATGAAAACCAGTCAATCAAGGCACTGTCTGGTATACTCATTGTTGGGAAAAGTATAAACGGCAGCCATAACCCAGAGAAAATTCCCAACATGGCTCCTAAGGACTTTTTCTTCCTACCTTCTTCTTTTCTGCAGTGGCATGAAAAGTTCCCGCCCCTGTGAACTCTCCCGCCTCCTCCAATTTCAAATCTCGCTGGCGGAGAACCTTAGCCCCAATGAGAACAAATTCCTGGGCTCCGGAGGTGATATCTGAAAGAACTTGCCAATAAATGGGTTGCCTGCCATTTATCTAAGCCCTTCCATCTCCCCCTTAGTTATATATAAGCACACAGCTTTTTGCAATAAAATTGGAATTTTCTGGTGAAGTGTCTTTGCGTGGGGAGTTCTTTCATTCTGGTGCCCCGTGAGAGGATACGGGTGAGCTCTTTCCAACAAGAGCCCCGTCCCCCACTCCGCCGATACACTCTGCCCTAGTCCGCTCTTTTCAGACGCCAGCTTTCTGCACTCACCACTGATCTGATGTAAGTAATCCTCCCCTGACCCCGGCTCGCCAACTCCCTTCAGGCTGCCACTGGTTTTGTGACCGTTATCCTCAGGCACACTCCAGACGCCTGGTAGGGGAGAGGGAATTCCTCCCACTAAGACCTTTACTAGTTGCAGTGGACCCTCTGGTGTTCCGTTTCTTTTTGGGGCATGAGGCTTCTGAGTTTACACGAGAGGCTTTATGGATTTTCCTGCTCCACTGCCGCTGCCACTGCCTGCTAGAGTTGCTGTATCCTGTGGGGCTGCTGTGTCTGGTTGAAGCTGCCTCTCTGCTCTGGGAAAACTGAACTCCTGGCCTGGAACTGCATTCTGTCAGAGCCAGAGTTTTGATTTCATTACTGACTTCTTCTGCTGCAGTTGAAAACTTTCCTGACCTCAGGTTGCCCTTGGCTCCAATTCCTTTTGGTTTCACAGATCGCACTTCACTGGTGATGACCAGGTAGTGCCCTCTGTATTTCCTCATGATGGCTGGTCATTTTGGGGACGCCCACCTGACCCCCGTTTGCCCTGAGCTTCCTGGAAGCCGTTCCATCCCGGGTTTTCTCTTTGTCTTTCTCGCTTACTCCTATTCTCTCTCTCTCTCTCTCTCTCTCTCTCTCTCTCTCTCTCTCTCTCTCTTCCATCTCTCCCTGTGACTATGGGCACCTCTTAGTCTGCACCTGAAGACTCACCTCTCAAATGTTTAATAAAAAATCTGGCCACACTCTCCCTCACACCAGACATCAAGCCCAAACTTTTAATCAAATTCTGTACCCATGATTGGCCTACATATCCACTGGATAATGGCAATCATTGGCCACCAGAAGGCTCCTTAGATCCAAACCTCTTCCGGGACCTTTTTAACTACTGCCAGCATCTGAAAAAGTGGAGGGAGATTCCCTGCATTGAAGGTTTTAGCCTTCACACACAGCACCCTGCTCTCTGCTCCTTTTGCCCTCCCTCTCAGGTCCTCTTTGCTTGAAAACCCCTCTCTTCCCTTACTTCAATTCCTGACTTCACAGATTCTTCCTCATTCGACCAAACAGATGAACCCCCACCTTATCCCCCAGCCCCATCTGCCCCTTCTCTCCCGCTATACCTTCCTCTTCCTCTGCCTAATTCCATGGATCCTCCATCTTCCGTTTCATCCCCCTCCCCTCTGCCCTCTTCTGCTTGCTCCACCTCCTCCTCCTCCACAGAGACACTCCCTTCCTCTCCCTCTCCTTCCTGTCCACCGCCTGCCTCTTTCAGTCCTCCTGTTACCAGGTCTAAGGGACTCCTTCCCACCCCCAAGACAATTGCACCCCTTCATGAGGTAGCTGGTCCCGAGGGTGTCATCAGAGTCCACATTCCCTTTTCCATGTCGGACATTACTCAGCTAGAGAGGAAGTTAGGCTCTTTCACCACTGACCCCACCACTTACATTCTGGAGTTTCAATGGGTCCTGCAAGTATGTAGCCTCACTCTTCATGACATCTACATGCTCTTGGCCAATACACTTCTCCCCAAGGAAAGGCAATGAGTCTGGGAGCCAGCCCAAGCCCATGCTGATGAAAATCATAGGACCAATCCTACCCACCCCACAGGCACTCTTGCTGTTCCAGAGCAGGATCGCCTATGGGATTACAACACCCGTGAAGGCTTATAGTTTCCTGACCTTTTTACATTCTGTCTCTTGGCGGGGCTGAAAAAGGCCACCCGCAAGGCTGTTAACTTTCAAAATGTGCAGGAGGTCATTCAAAGGAAGGAGGAAACACCTTCAGATTTCCTGGAAAGACTAACCAAGGCCCTTCAACAGTACACAAAACTCGACCCAGAAACCCCAGATGGCCGTCATGTCTTAATGACATACTCTCACTATTAAAAGTCACCATTCACATATCACCCCACATTATCCTACCTCTCATTTCCTCATGATGTTCCTAGGGGCAGATACACCTCCTTCATGCAGTATCCCACGACTATCTAAACCAGTTAACCCTGAGGTTTGGGACACAACTACACACTCTATGGCTAAATGAAGTCCTATTCATATTGTCTTACACGACCCTTCAAGATATATTCGTCAACCACAATATCTACTCACAACCACAGCCCTCCTCTGATTAGAACCCATCATCCAGGATTTATTATGAAAGGGGTATCTTAGGCCTACACAATCTCCTTTCAACACTCCCCATTCTGGCAGTTAAGAAACCTAACGGGTCCTACAGGCTGGTTCAAGACCTTCACTTTGTCAACTCCTCTGTGGTCCCCATCCACCGACTAGTGCCCAACCCTTACACCTACCTCTCTCAGATCCATGCCACTACTACCCACTTCTAGGTCCTAGATTTAAAAGATGCATTTTTTTCTATTCCCTTGTCATCAGAATCTCAGGATATCTTTGTTTTTACGTGGATTGACCCTCACACCCGCCATTCTCGTCAGATTACCTGGACTGTCCTCCCACAGGGATTCAGGGGTAGGCCCCATCTCTTTGGCCAAGTTCTTGCCCAGGACCTCACATCCTTTCACCCGACCTGTCCTGACTCTACTCTCCTTCAATATGTCGATGACCTTCTTCTATGTAGTCCCTCTTGGGAACACTCTCAATCCCACACTGCCCAGCTTCTTAATTTCCTAGCATACAAGGGATATAGGATGTCTCCCCACAAGGCCCATGTTTTCCAGTTTTCTGTCATCTATCTTGTTTTTTTCCTTACACCTAGGAAAAAGGAAATAACACTGGAGAGGAGGCAACTCCTCTCTGATCTTCCAGTGCCCCATACGAAAGCCGAAATACTATCATTCCTAGGACTAGCATTTATTTTAGGGCCTGGATCCCAAATTATTCTCTTCTAACCAAAAACCTGTATGACCTAGCAAAGGGACCCCTAGTGAATCTCTTGCCTCCTCCCCTAACTACCACTTCTGCAGGCTTCAGCAACTCCTCTTAAAGGCACCTGCCTTTCACCTTCCTGATCTTTCAAGACCATTTCATCTATATGTCCATGAAAAAGGGGAGCAAGCATTTGGGGTCTTAGGTCAAAACTATGGGCCTACATTTGCACCTCTGGCATATATGCCCAATAAAGTAGACCCTACCATCTGTGGGTGGGCCCCTTGCTTAAAAGCTCTGGCTGCTGAACAAATTTTACACAAAGAAGCCTCTAAGCTGACTTTTGGGGCCCCTTGAACTATTCACTCCCCACATCACTTGAAGGATCTTTTAGCTTATAAGGGCCTTCAAACCATTCTTCCATCCAGAGTTCTGTCGCTCCTCACTTCCTTTCTGGAAAACCCTAATATTACTTTCCTCCCCTGCTCTGCACTGAACCCTGCCTCACTGCTCCCAATGACTCCCACGTCTAACACAACAATTCATAATTGCTTGGAAACCTTAGATGATTTCCTCCCCTGTCATTCTTCCATTTCTGAGGGACCACTCACCAAGCCTGACCTTATCTGGTTCACTGACGGCAGTTTCTTTAGGCAGAATGGCACTCATTACTCTGGATACACTGTAGTTTCAGCCACTGAGATTATAGAGGCCAAAGCTCTACCTTCAGGAACTACCAACCAGCAGACTGAACTTATAGCAGCCACTCGTGCCAGCCTTCTAGCACAAGGCAAATCCCTCAACCTTTATACTGACTCAAAATATGTCTTCCATATCTTATTTTCCCATGCTGCAATATGAAAGGAGCGAGGACTACTTTCCACCAAAGGTAATGCGATCACTAATTCGGCTCTTATAACCAATCTGATAGAGGCCTCTCACTTACCCACCCAGTTGGGAGTTGTCCATTGTAGGTCCCATCAGAAGGACGGCTCTCTTATCACTGAGAGCAATGCCAAAGCTGACCAGGCGGCATGAATGGCTGCCACCACTTCCAGTTATTGCCCCCCGTGGGGGACATATAATGGCCACTTTAGACATCTCATCTGAAGCCACTACTTCCAGTAAGAACAAGAATCTTTTCAAGTTCCATTATACTCTATTCCATTCCAATTCTCAGTCTTTGACCCTCTTTTTACAGAGCTTCTTCTCTCTCACCCCCTCTGACAAAGCCATGCTACAGAATATGGCCTCTAATTGTCAGATCTGTCAGCGGACCAACACTCATACTTTTTTAAGGCCCGAACCTTTCCCTTCCCACCAAGCCCGGGGACACACTCCCATTGCTGACTGGCAGGTACACTTCACCAACATGCCCAAAGTATGGCACACTAAATACCTCCTTGTCTTTGTGGACACTTTCTCTGGTTGGGTTCAGGCATTTCCCATTTCCAATAAAAAGGCTTCCACTGTAGCTTCAATCTTTCTGACAGTCATCATCCCCAGGTTTGGAATGCCCACTTTCCTACAATCTGACAATGGCCCTGAGTTTATTTCTAGGATCACACAAAAAGTCTCTCAAGCCCTCTCCTTCAAGTGGCATTTTCAGTGTCCATATCACCTTCAGGCTTCAGGGAAAGTGGAAAGGGTAAATCGTACTCTAAAGGAAGTCCTTACCAAATTGACAATGGAATTAAACTTAGACTGGGTCAAACTCCTTCCCTTGGATTTGTTTCGAATCAGAGCTCTCCCTAAAAACCATCTTTACTGTCTCCCTTTGAGATAATGTATGGAAGACCTCTTATACCCCCTGGGTTGGTCATTTCACAAGGACCTCTCACCCGAGATTTGTCTTTGCCTCTCTTGTTTTATCTTCGCTCGGAACTCTGGAAATATAAGGACTGGCTTCTTCTGGACCCAGTCTCCGCTCCAAACACTCCTCCCTTAACAGCTGGGAGTCTAGTCTATTATAATACCCCAGAGGAGAACGGGCCTCTTGCCCCAAAATGGGAAGGCCCCTATCCTGTCATTCTCTGTACCCCCAACTCCACCTAACTCTCCTTATCAGACAACTGTCTCAACCCTTGGATTCACATATCTAGGTTGAAGCCATATCACCAAGAGGCCCCACCTGATGACGACAGGACCACCCCAGAGGAACTCCAAGAATCACCTCCTGAACCTCCCCTTTACTCCTGCTCTCCACACCCATCTCACCCATTTAAGTTGCGGCTAACACGGTGTTCCCCGCAGAACAATTCCTTTTAAAGAAGGCACAATGAGCTCTCCCAACACCCTAGTCTTCTCTAACTGCTTGTTTTTTGTGCTCTGCTTATTTTCTGTGCTCTGTCGGGACTGGTCTTTACCCTCCTCTGCTACCATGTATTTTTTCACTCTTCGGGAATGATACTCAGAACATGGCATGCAGAATGTCCACGCAGTGGATGCAACTGCTTGCTTCATCCACAACTGCACATCTATTTCCCTAAAATTGTCACCTTCAAGGACCTTCGTCCCTGGTAACTGGAACTGGCCTTTCATTTGCTTCCTTTTTCATCAAACCAAAGACTATTGTCATTGGTGGCCTGAGATATATAATGGGTGCCCCTATAAGTCATGCAGGTTCCATGATGAACGTGGTAGCTATTCTTACCACTCACTTGGTTACCATGAAGGGTGGACTTCTAGTTACCTAAAGTGGCATAAAGGCTCTTCATCCGATAACAATGGATGGTATACTTTAGATATACCTGACCCCAAGGCCAAACGTTGGGAGTATGTTGAGTTTGCTGTCTATGCTAGGACAACCTAAGCCAGACCCACAATGTGGATGACTGTTGGCCGCACCCTGATTACGCCACCTAAGGCAACCATCCAGGTAGTCGAACACATTAAGGAGTCAGAATCAAAACTTCGAGATCTTATCCATAGCTCATTCAAAGAGGATTCAGAGTCTTCAACCCCCTCAGGTCCCCCTCCCACATAGCTCAATTTGCTACACCAAACTCTTTGATTATTAAACTCCACCCCTCTTTCTGTGCCTACTTCTCAGTTCTTTCTCTGTGCTTCACTTAGTCGTCCACTTCTAGCAGCGGTCCCATTAGCGGCAGGAAATATTTCAGCAAAAACCTACAATTTCTCTAAGAACGGAAAACCCCTACATGTGACACGTATCCCACTATGGGAAAGTTATTCCACCAATACTTTATTTCCTTTCATCTGTTTCCACCTGACAATAATGAATTCTTTACCCATTTGTTCCTTGAGCTTTAGCACCCCATCGAGCCCTGATTTATGAAACCTGGACATTTTCTCTGGTGTAACCGGTCTATAAGTACCTCAACGATCAATGTGTCTGGCACCTGTTTCTTGGTTACGGTAGTTCCTCAGCTGTCTTTGTATACTCCCATTGAATTCCGACAGGTGGCCCTACCTTCCTGCACCCTTAGGGCAGTCTTTCTGCCGGTTCTGGTAGGCCTCACATTAACAACCTCAGTGGCGAGTCTCGAACTCTCTGGTGAAGCTATAGGTCATGCTCCATGGGCATCCAATGACCTGCAACAAAAAGTGCAGGAAGCACTTGATACTACTGCTCAGTTTCTGGGCTCCTTGCAGTGGCGGTTACTTCATTGGCACAACTGGCTTTACAGAACCGAAGGGCAATTGATGTTTTCATTGCAGAAAAAGGGGGAACATGCCTGTTCCTCAGAGAGGAATGTTGCAATTATGTTAATGAATCTGGGCTAATAGAAAAAATGTTGTTAAATTGCAGGAATTATTGACCCAATTGCTCAAACCTACCTCCTCCAATCCCATAACGGGGTTCTTCCAATCCTTTCTTGCCACGTACTTACTACCTATGTTGGGGCCCCTTATTGGGATGCTCCTTTTTTGTGCTCTCTTGCCCTGCATAATGAAGTGCCTTCAAACCCAACTGCAAAAAAAATTTCTAATCAAACATTCAACCAGCTTTTGCTTAGGCACTAGCAGCCTCTGATGACCGATGAACCCCCAACATCTCCAAGAGAACAGTTCACTCAGTGCTGAAGCTCACTACCAGGCACGATGGAATGCAACGGACATCAGACGGCGAGAGACAACGATCTCGGAGAACCTTTTAATCTGCCATCCTGCATTAATGAGTCTTTATGCCCTTCTAAGTTTTCTCATGGCCCTTGGCCTCTTCTCTGTCAGTCCCCCAACATGGTACTTCTGCCAAAAATTGACCTTTGCTTTAATTTTTATCTTAATTCTGTTTTTATTCGCTCTGATCTTCTTCAGGTGCTGGTGAGGCCATGTCCAGGCAACTCTTCCAGTATTTCCCAGAGTCTCTGAAACAGGACCAGTGACTGATACCAACAAGCTCCTCCATCCAGTACTGGTTCAATGCCATTGACAACTTGTGGCTTCAGGGAACTTTCATAGACTTCACCCCTATGGAAGTAGCTGTCTGTAGCCACTGGGTTTTCTTTCTGGCTGCCATGATATCCCCAGACCTGCCCCCCGAGAATTCCTCCACTTCCCATTCTAGGCCCCACAGCGCCCCCAAACAGCAAGAAGCAGCCGGATCTGACCAACGATGCCACACTTCCTAAGAAAACAAAAAGGGAGGAATGTTGGGAAAAGTATAAATGGCAGCCATTCCCCAGAGTAAAAACCCCAACATGGTGCCTAAGGACTTCTTCTTCCTACCTTCCTCTTTTCTGCAGTGATGCAAAAAGTTCCCGCCCGTGTGAACTCTCCCGTCTTCACCAATTTCAAATCTCTCTGGCAGGGAACCTTAACCCCAATGAGAACTAATTCCTTGGCTCCGGAGCTGATATCTGAAAGAACTTGCCAATAAACGGGTGGCCTGCCATTTATCTAAGCCCTACCATCACCCCTTTATTTCTATATAAGCACACAGCTTTTTGCAATAAAATTGGAATTCTCCTAGCGAAGTGTCATTGTGTGGGGAATTCTTTCACTCATGATCAGCAAAAGGATATCCAAAGGTTCTCCAGTGCCACCTGGTCTGGGAATTTCAGAAATTTGATGGTATTTATTTAGCCATTTTTGAAGGATGAAGTTGGAGTTACTGTGGGTTTCAATTCATGCAGGAAACATTATATGGTGAGGAAGCTCATTTCAATGAAATCTCTGGAGAACACTCACAGGCAAGCTTCCCAAAGAGTGGCCAAAAGTTCACATGAAGCCAGGATCACTGAGGTCTACAATGTGAGGTCCATGTGTGTTTAGACTCTCAACTTTGGCTGCCAAGTCTTTAAGAATAAAATCATGTGATATCCTGGCTGAGATTCCCAGTGCCCTGTGGAAAGCCTCCCTGGACCTCGATCTCAGTTTCCAAGGGCGATTCTGATGCGTGGCCATCTAAAATCCCAACACATTTTATGGCAGTACTTCTCTGAGTTCAGTTCCAGAACTCAGTCTCTAAGAGGAATCACACCAGAGTTCAAGCCCAGGTAGGCCCAGTCATCTCTTCCAACCGCCACAAAAATGACCCCAATGAAAACCAAAACACACCCACAGGGCCCTCATCTTCTTACATATAGACACTCATCATAACTTCTGGCTGGAGTTTTCCATGAGGGGTGCAGCCCAAGACGGTGTGAAAAATAAGCTCCCTTGCCCCTCATTTGCCTAAAGTCCGGGTGGCCTGGAAACCCTTCTTGTGAACCAGGAGTGATCAAATAGGCCTGCTGTTAATACTGCTCTGCATCTCCAATTTGAGGCCTACTGAATGTCAGGTATAGATTCTTTATATGATTGGGAGTCATGAGACAAACCAAAAACCTCTGGGCTAGCCTCCACAGGGCTTTGAAGAACTCATTTTACCTAAAGGATGCCTATTCTCACTTGATGGGCCTCAGGAACCTTAGAAATGAAGTCAAGAGACTTCATTCACAATAACTGCTCTTTTGGCAATTTTGGTTTTGGATGCACACATGGGATCTGTCTTTGGATTAATCAGGTGCTGAGAATCTAAGCCACAGCCTCACACAGGGCCAAGAGGCTGATTCAGACACATCCTTTTCCAAAGCAATTAAGCAAAGAGCCACAGGCGATGCCCATTAATTTCTATTTGAAAACTGTTTTCTTCAGGGTTCACAAAGGTGTGGCCTGAGGCAAAGACCTTCCTGACATTCAGGGCAACAGAACAATAGGTAAGAAAAAGTACAAAGCAGGGTTTCTCCACTGAGACTTTCCTGGTCACACTGATATCTGAGTTTTCAAAGATGTTTGCTATTCCCTTTAGCTATCCAGTACATGGACATGTCACAGAGCTTGGAGGTGGTACATATTTTGGACAAAAACCATGAGTCTATTCTGGAGAGTGGCGAGAATTCAGGAAGAAAACAGGAACTTAGGAAGTTAGCAGGTTTTGCCCATTTATAAGGCAAGCGGCAGTCCATTCATAAATTGGGCAGGATGAATGCTGGGAAGCTTTCTACTATACAGGACACATCAATTGTTGCATTCTCTTTTCTAATGTCTACAACCACGGACACAGTAGCATACACAGACATAGAAACACTCGCCTTGTCAAACGTCTTACTAGAAGCAGTCCACTACAAATCAAAGAAAAAAACGCCTTTCCTACCTATTCTCAGATCATGAGACAAAACCACAAAATCACACCCACACCCACGAAGGCACATCCTTTCCCCATTAAACTCTGTGACTATCCAGAGTGTCCTCTGACTGGTGGGCCACAGTATGTTCCCCCGAAATGGCCTGTCTTGTCTCAGATCTGCTCTTCTTTCCCAACTCTGTGAAGTTTTCAGGAGCCAGTGGTCAACCCCTACCTGCTTTCTCAGGAAAGGCCCCTATTCAGAGCTCTCCTGGTATTTGGCCATCCTCATATCTTAAGGTACCAAGAAAGACTAACACTCTCCTTTGTAAATCCAAACAAGTTAAACCCCTGGGACTGAGACTTGACTGGCTCCGGTTGCCTGGCATCCTGGATCCCAAGTTCAGAGAGTTCCATCACCAAGGAAGTGAGGTAGGTCAATGCTTCAGGAACTGAATGAGGTCACTGCCTTGGCAACCACTTTGTCCTAACAGTGGCTTTCAAGGGTCCCATTATATGGAGGCTGCCCCTACTTCCTGTGACATTTTCACAAGTTAGAATGGTATATAAACCATGGGCACCCGGGAACACCTCTCCACCTAGGACTGGTTTGGACCATCTTCTCTACATTAAGAAGAGAGAGGCTGATTCATACACATCCCTTCATGCTGACCAGGTTGTTTGCCTTAGAAGATGACTTTTCTCTCTCAAGTTTTCATAGCTGCCTACATCTTCTCAAGGCATCCTTTCTGCATGGACCTTTGACGTTCTCAACAGGTGGAAGATCGCCTACATTCATGTATTGTAAGACCAACTCTGTCCCTACTCTTCTGTAAAGTTAGATTGAGGGAACAGTGTATGCTTAGGGTTAATAACATGTTCAATTTGGGTTAGGAATCTTTCTGCACAATGAATAATGGTATTGGGAAACTATAATATTTACAAGAATATATAGGTGAAATATAAGTATAAAAACAGAAATCCAGGGAAGATATGAAGCCCAGAAGGGCATTGCACCCTTAATTGGTATGCTTAGCTTTGAATTATGTTCTGCACAAATGTCTCAGATAAATCGATATACAATGGCATAGGACCTTGTACCTTTGATGATTGAATGTCAAAAAGAACATCCACTCAAAATGGGATAGTAGGTAGAATTAGGAAGATGGTCGGTAGGTTTAGAAAGAAGAGTGAGTATAGGATTTAGACAAAAACTTCTTAAGCAATAGGGTTTTGGTTAGAGAGTGAATGTAAATGTCAGCACACATGAAGTGTCAGTCACAATCATGAACAGGGGAAATTTGTAGGATAGCAGATATAAATAGAGACATTACTAAATCAGGTAAAGTATAAAATGAGTGATAGGATTAGACATTTTCAACAGGCATGAGGTTGAATATATAACCTTAGGAAGAAACAAATATGTAGTCACCAATAGGATTGATATTTGAGAGCATTAGGCAACCTGGACATGGAAGTTTTTAGTAATCCATGCTCACTTTCCATTTAGGCTTTGGTACAATCTGAAGGGTGACTTTTTTTTTGTCTAGAATATTACTGTGATAAAATGTATATCTAGATCTGGTGACATGAGTATTTCTTCCACCATTTCTTTTAGGAATATTTTGAAGATGTATAAATTAGTATCTAAGGTAAAATAGGTGTACCCCTTGTCTATGAATAGAGAGATAATGCATTAATAGACCATACAGTTAATAAATAATATAACTGCTTCCACTTTAAATAATGGATTGAATTGATAACTGAAAATATATAAGAAATTATATTTTGATATAGAATCATTCATAACAACTAGTTATACGTCTAATTGTAATATTAGGGTTATGGCTTTTCATGAAGAATGTGTGAGTTTTGCTTCAAAATGATTATGAAAATCAAAAATAATGTGTTTGGAAAGAAGTCTCATGACAAGACCAGTCAAGAAACATGGAGGAATACATGTTTTCTGAAGCAGGAAGTGATTGAAAGTGAAATAAATGCCTATAAATTTGTGAACTTGTAGATGAAATATATATACTGTATTGTGCATAAACTTAAGAAATAGTAATGTACCAGTGTTGAATTAAAACGAACTCCAAAACACATATCATGTCCCATAAGAATCTACTTGCATTGATGTTAAACTGGGTCAGTTACTGTAGAAATATTAGGAGTTATATGCACCATTCACTGAAGTTAGTTTTCAGTACTAGAAAACAAATATGTATTTCAGGTGAATGAATATTTCTGAGTATAATCTTGTTAAAAGTTGATTATAAATCCACATACATGAACAGAAGTTATTCACTCCAAACCCAACAAACCGCCATTCCTACCTATTCTCAGAACATGAGACAAAACCGCAAACTCACACCCACACCCACAAAGTCACCTACTTCCTGCAACTAGGTCTATGAAAATCTGGAGTGTCCTCTGACTGGTGGGCCACACTATGTTCTCCTGAAATGACCTGTTCTGTCTCAGAACTGATCTCCTTGTCCAACTCTGTGAAGTTGTCAAGAGTCAGCGGTGAGCCACTACCTGCTTTCTCAGGAAAGACCCCTCTTCAGAGCTTTTTTCACATTTGGCCATCCTCACATCAGTAGGTACCAAGAAAGAGTGAATCTGTCCATGGTAAATCCAAACAAGTGAGACCACTGGAACTGGGACTGGGACTGGGACTGGGACTGGCTCTGGGTGCCTGGCTTCCTGGATCCCATGTTCAGAGAGTTCCATCACCAAGGAAGTGTGGTGAGGTCACTTCCTTCAGAAACTGAATGAGGCCACTACCTTGGCAACCACTTTGTCCTAATAGTTGCTTCCAATGGTCCCATGAGATGGAGACTGCCCCTACTTCCTGTGACACTTTCACAAGTTAGAATGCAATATCAACCATAGGCACCCAGGAACAGCTCTCCACACAGGCCTGGTTTTGTCCACCTTCTCTACATTAAGAAAAGAGGGGCTTATTCAGACACTACCCTTTATCCTGACCAGGTTTTTGCCATGAAAGATGACTTTTGCTCACTCAGGTCCTTCATATCTGCCTACATCTTCTTCGGGGATCATTTATTCATGGACCTTTGAGGTTCTCAGCTGGAGGAAGACCACCTACATTCCTGTATTTTAAGACCAACTCTGTCCCTGCTTTTCTGTAAAGTTAGATTGAGGGAAGTGTGTATGGTTAGGGTTAATAACATTTTTGATTTGGGTTAAGAGTCATTCTGCTGGATGAATTATAAAATTGGTAACCTTTAAGATTTATAAGAATATAGAGGTGAAATATATGTATGAAAACAGAAATCTAAGTAAGATTTGAAGCCCAGAAGGGCATTGGGCCCTTGATTGGGATACTTTACTTTGAATTACATTCTACTAAGATATCTCAGATAAATCGATATACATTGGCATAGGACCTTGTACCTTGGATGATTGAATGTTGAAGAGAACATCTAGTCAAAAAGGGATAGTAGGTAGGAATAGGAAGATAGTTGGAAGTTTTAGGAAGAAGAGTGTGTATAGGATTTGGAATAAAAGTTCTTTAACAATAGGGTTTTGTTTAGAGAGTGAATGTCAATGTCAGCACATGTGAAGTGTCAGTAACAATGGTGAACTTGAAAAAATATGTAGGAAAGCAGATATCATTAGAGAGATTAGGAAATCAGGTAAAGTATAAAGTCAATCATAGGACTAGACATTTTCAACAGGGTTGAGTTTGAATATATAATCTTAGGAAGCAACAAATATGTAGTCACCGATATGATTGACGTTTGAGAGCATTAGGCAACCTGGACATGGATGTTTTTAGTAATCCATGTTCACTTTCCATTTAGGCTTTGGTACCATCATATTGTGTCTTTTGCATTTTTTGTCCAGAATATTTCTGTGATAAAATGTATATGTAGATCATATATTTTATATTTTGAATAGTTTGGAGAGTGTGTATATATATAAAACCACAGAGACATTAATATATTCTAATCGAAATTCATCATGAAATATATATCATCCACTGATGAAAAAATATTTATTTTACTGAACATGGATTTATGTATAATCTTGATCTCTTAGGAAGCTCACACATAGCGTGAATTTTCACTTCCAACAGTGTTTCTGGGGAGTGATCTCTTCTCACAATTTGTATTTGCCAAGTCAGCCACCTCACAAATATGTACGTGTTATACCAGATAGGATTCTATATGTGCATATAAAAATACATGTGCTGAAGAGGCTACAGAGAAAGGGAGACAGAAATTCACATATTTGTTAACTTTAAATCACATGGAGAACTATTTCAATTAAAAATTTACTAGATTTTATGCAGCTGCCTTTTATCCTGCAAAAGGCAAGTCCAACTATACACCATGCCTCTTCTGAAATTTTGAATTTCTGTTCTGTTTTGTTGTTTTCCTTATCATATTAGGATTAGTAGTCAGAGTCTAGTAGGGTATGGATTAGTGTCAGGGATGCAGTATTTCGAATGGAAAATAGGAAAATGAATCCAATGTGTATGCAAATATGTGCTACAAAACAATCTTCCCACTCTCATCCAGAATAATGCCTTGACATTACTTTTGCCCCAAATAACACACAAATAGAGGAGAAGAGTAAGAAAATCTGTTAATACATATATGGAATGGAAAATGCTCAGGGTTTCACAACATTGGTTGTGTTAGAATAGTTTCCAAAAGTAAGGGACAGGGTAAACATTCCACAAACATGGAGCTCTTTCGGCCTAAAGACTTCTTGAGGAACTGCCTCTGAGGTTTGGCACTTGAAATATATATTGTTGTCAGGAGCTTTAGATTCTCTTCTAATGAGACCATCAAAGCTGCGTCTGCATCTATGTGACCTGGAGGACATGGTTTCTTCTTTTCCAATGAACATGAGGCAGCAGTGCTGAATTTGCTCTTTGTTGGTAAAATGTGGCCACTGTGGGCTAAGTGTCTCCCCGTTTGGACAGTGAAGCCATTTTTTCGTCCTCCACTTTTCGTGGTTTTTCTTCCTGCTGCCTGGGAATTTCATATTTGCTTCACAAAATACAAGGAGTTCAACTGGGACACAGTGCTGGAGGGGGTTCTGTCACGTGTGTTGGGTCAGGGTCTGCAGGGAAATGCATCAACCAGGCTAATATCCCACAGAGCTTGCCCCCTTATACATAGCAACATGATTCTGAACATTGCCCTGAAATCTCTCCAAATAACAAGATGCATTTACAAATAAGCTTCTGTTGGCTACACCATGTCAGTCACAAGCCATTTGGAAACTAATGGCAGATCCACATGCCCCCACAACAGATGTATTATCACACACCTGCACACCACTGCTCTAGACCCACTAATCAGCAGGCTCCAACTTACTGGCAAATCTGTTCTACACCATTTTCATGAAACCCAGTAAATCAAGGCACTGTCTGGTACACTCATGATCAGCAACAGGACATCCAAAGGTTCTCCAGTGCCACCTGGTCTTGGGAATTTCAAAAATTTCATGGAATTTATCTAGCCGTTTTTCAAGGAAGATGTTGAAGGCACTGTGGGTTACAATTCATTCAGGAACCATTAAATGGTGGGGAAGCTCATTTCAATGAAAACTCTGGAGAACTCTCACAGGCAAGGCTTCCCAAAAAGTGGCCAATAGGTCACATGAAGCCAGGCCTATTGCAGTCTACAATGTGAGGTCCATGTGTGTTTTGACTGTCAACTATGGCTGCCACGTCTTTCAAAATAAAATCATGTGATATCCTGGCTGAGATTCCCAGTGCTCTGTGGAAAGCCACCCTGTTCCTAGATCTCAGTTTTCTTTCCAAGGGCGACTCTCATGCGTTGCCTCCTATAATCCTAAGACAATTAATGGCAATATTTCTCTGATGTCAGTTCCAAAACTCAGTCTGTAAGGGGAATCACACCATAGTTCAAGCCTGATTTGGTCCATCTTCTATACATTAAGAAGAGAAATGTTGATTCAGACACATCCCTTAATCTGACCAAGTTGTTTGTCATGGAATATGACTTTTGCTTTCACATGTCCTACATAGCTGCCTATATCTTCTCCAGGGATCATTTCTTTGTTGACCTTTGAGGTTCTCAGCAGGTGGAGGATCCCCTAAATTCCTGTATTGTAAGACCAACTCTGTCCCTGCTCTTTCGTAAAGTTAGATTGAGGGAACAGTGTATGGTTAGGGTTAATATCATGTTCCTTTTGGGTTAGGAATCATTCTACGGGATGAATTATGGTATTGGGAACCTGAAATATTCATAGGAATATAAGTGTAATATAAGTATGAATACAGAAATCTAGGGAAAATTTGAAGCCCAGAAGGTCTTTGGGCCCTTGACTGGGATACTTAGCTTGGAATTATATTCTGCACAGATGTCTCAGATTAATCAATATACAATGGTAGTGTTCCTTGTACCTTGGATGATTGAATGTCGAAGAGAACATCCACTCAAAAAGGGATAGTCGGTAGGATTAGGAATTAGTCGGAAGAGTGAATATAGGATTTGGTCCAAAAAATCTTTAGCAATAGGGTTTTGGGTACAGAGTGAGTGTAAATGTGAGCACATGTGAAGAGTCAGTCACAATGATGAACTGGGGAAAATATGAAGGAAAGCAGATAATAATAGAGACATTAGGAAATCAGGCAAAGTATAAACTGAGTGATAGGATTAGATATTTTCAACTGGCTTGATGTTGAATATATAATCTTAGGAAGAAACAAATATGTAGTCACCAATCAGGTTGACATTTGAGAGCATTAGGCAACCTGGACATGGATGTTTTTCGTGATCCTTGTTCACTTTCCATTTAGGCTTTGGTACAAACTTAAGTGTGATCTTTGTAATTGTGTCCAGAATATTACTTTGATAAAATGTATATGTACATCAGGTGATATGAGTATTTCTTCCACCATTTCTGGGAGCAATATTTTGAAGATGTATAAATAAGTATTGGGGGTATAAAAAGGTTTACCCTGTGTCTATGAATATAGACATAATGCATGAATAGACCATACTGTGAAAAAATAATATAACTTTTTCCAACTTTAAATAATGGATTGAATTGATATCTGAAAATATACAGAAAATCTATATTGATGTACAATCCTTCATTCCAACCAGTTACACATCTAATGGTAATATTAGGGTTATGGTTGATCATGACGTGTGTGTGAGTTTTGCTTCAAAGGTGATAATGGAAATAGAAAATAATGCGTTTGGAATGAAATCTCATGAAAAGACTGTGAATCAGGTGGTATAGCGATACCAGACTTCAAACTATACAACAGAGCAATAGTAACAAAATCAGCATGGTACTGTACCAAAACAGGCGGGTGGACAAATGGTACAGAATAGAGGACACAGAAACCAATCCACTAAGCTACAACTATCTTATATTTGATAAAGAGGCTGAAAGCACACAATGGAGAAATGATAGCAGCTTCAACAAATGTTGCTGGGAAACATGGAAATCCATATGCAACAAAATGAAACTGATTCCCTTTCTCTTGCCATGAACAAATGTTAACTCAAAATGGATCAAGGAGCCTGATATCAAATCAGAGACACAGTGTCTGACACAAGAAAAAGTTGGCTATGATCTACATACTGTGGGGTCGGGCTTCAAATTTCTTAATATGACACCCATAGCACAAGAGTTAATAACTAGATTCAACAAATGGGACTTACTCAAACTAAAAAGTTTTTTCTCAGCAAAAGAAACAATAAGAGAAGTAAATAGGTAGCCTACATCTTGGGAACAAATCTTTACTCCTCACACTTCAGATCTAGCCCTAATATCCAGAGTATACAAAGAACTCAAAAAATTAGACAATTCGATAACAAATAACCCAATCAACAAATGGGCCAAGGACCTGAACAGACACTTCTCAGAGGAGGACATACAATCAAACAACATGTATATGAATAAATGCTCACCATCTCTAGCAGTCAGAGAAATGCAAATCAAACCACCCTAAGATATCATCTTGCTCCAGTAAGATTGGCAGCCATTATGAAGTCGAATAACAACAAGTGCTGGTGAGGATGTGAGGAAAAGGGTCCGCTTGTACATTGCTGGTGGGAGTGCAAATTGGTCCAGCAAATTTGGAAAGCAGTATGGAGATTTCTTAGAAAGCTGGGAATGGAACCACCGTTTGACCCAGCTGTTAACCTTCTCGGTCTATTCCCTAAAGACCTAAAAAGAGCATGCTACAGGGACATGGCTACATCGATGTTCATAGCAGCACAATTCACAATAACAAGACTGTGGAATCAGCCTAGATGCCCTTCAATAGACGAATAGATAAAAAAAATGTGGCTTTTATACAAAATGGAGTATTACTCTTCATTAAAAAATGACAAAATCATAGAATTTGCAGGGAAATGGATGGCATTAGAGCAGGCTATGCTAAGTGAAGCTAGCCAGTCCCTGAAAAACAAATGCCAAATGTCTTCTTTGATATAAGGAGAGTAACTAATAACAGAGTAGAGACAAAGAGCCTGAGAAGATTAACACTAAACAGGGATGAGAGGTGGGAGGGAAAGGAAGAGAGAAGGGAAATTGCATGGAAATGGAAGGAGACCCTCAGGGTTATACAAAATTGCATACAAGAAGAAGTGAGGGGAAAGAGGAAAAAAAACAAGGGAGAGAAATGAATAACAGTAGAGAGGGTAGAGAGAGAAGAGGGGAGGGGAGGGAAGAAGAGGGGGATAGTAGAGGAGAGGAAAGGCTGCAGAATACAACAGACACTAGTATGGCAATATGTAAATCAATGGATGGGTAACTGATGTTTTTCTGCAATCTGTATGCAGGGTAAAAATGGGAGTTTATAACCCACTTGAATCAAAGTGTGAAATATGATATATCAAAAACTATGTAATATTTTGAACAACCAACAATAAAAATTTTTAAAAAAAGAAACCTGGAGGAATACATGTGTTCTGAAGCAGGAAGTAATTGAAAGTGAAACAAATGCCTATAAATTTGTGAACTTGTGTATAAATATATATCTTATGATGTGCATAAACTGAAGAAATAGTAATGTACTAGTGTTGCATAAAAATGAATGTCAAAATACACAACTTGTCACATAGGAATCTACTTGCATTAATGTTAAACTGGGTCAGATACTGTAGAAATATTAGGATTTGTGTGCACCATTCACTAAAGTTATTTTTCAGTACTAGGAAACAAATATGTATTTCAGGTGGATGAATATTTCTGAGAATAATCTTGTGAAAAGTTTATTATATATCCACATACATGAACATGAATGAATGTAGGGAATGTATAATAAGGCATATATATTTCATATTTTGAAAAATCTGGAGAGTGTTTATATATATATATACACACACACTCACACACAAAACACACACAGGAACATTAAAAACTAGCAATACATATGCCAATCAAAATTCATCATGAAATATATATCTTTCACAGATACAAAACTATTTATTTTACTGAACTTGTATTTATGTATAATGTTGTTCAACTTGGAAGCAAACCCACAGATTGAATTTTCTGTTAAAACAGTGTTTAGGAGGAGTGATCTCTTTTTACGATTTGTATCTGCCAAGTCAGCCACCTCATAAGAATGTATGTGTGATACCATGTAGGATTCTATATGTGAACCTAAAAAATACATGTGCTGAATAGGCTTCAGAGAAAGGGAGACAGGAATTCACATATTTGTTAACTTTAAAAACACATGGAGAACTATTTCAATTAAAAATTGACTAGATTTATAACATCAACACTTTATCAGGCAAAAGGCAAGTCCAACTATACACCATGCCTACTCTGAACTGCTTCTATTTCTATTCTCTTTGGGTTGTTTTTCTCCATCATATTAGGATTAGTAGTCAGAGTCTAGTCTGGTTTTGGTTAGTGTCATGGATTCAGTATTTTGAATGGAAAATTAGATAATGAATCCAATGTGTATGCAAATATGTGCTGCACAAAAATTTTTCCACTCTCATCCAGCACAATACCTTGAAATTATCTTTGCCCCAAGTAAGACACAATTAGAGGAGAAGAGTTAGAAAATCTGTGAATACATATCTGTACTGGAAAATGGTCAGGAGTTCACAACCTTGGAGGTGGTAGAGTAGTTTCCAAAAGTAAGGGACACGGGTTGATAGACCCAACCTGATCTTTTATTAAAATTGGGAGCCATCTTGACACAAATCCATAAAAAGTTAATTTTGGCTTTACTATAAATAACTGCAAATTCTGAACCTGCTTGGAATGCCTGCCCTTGCCTTGAATTCACCCATGCTTGACTCTCTGACCGGATAGCAGCCCTCGCTGAAACTTTAGTGACACATCATAAATTTTGGCCTTCCCTGGCCAGACAACGACCCTCTCTGAGGCTCTATTTGTCCTCATAATTTCTGATATTGGGGCCACCAATAAATAAATAAATAAATAACTACCATTTGTGTGATGCTTTTCAAAGTTCTGTTATCTGTAACCCCCATTTTGTGTAACTTTCTGGGCTATATAGCTGTGCTGTAGGAAAGGCGGGGTTGCTGTCTTGTTCCTGCCCTTTTGGGATGGAGAGGCAGCCCAGCCGGTTGACATAATAAGCTTGCCTCAATTTGATTTTAGTTGGAGTCAGTGTTCTTTTTTTGTGTCCTCATCTAACCTTTTTGAGTTCCCCAGCAAGATGACCCTGCCGACCAGATCACAAGACCAGACTGCTGGAAATTCTGAATCTGGCCTTCCCTCCAGGGCTCCGGGCTGGAGAGCCACTCTAGGGGGTGCACATCTTGAGCTGTTCCAAGGTCATGGAATGAGCGTTCGGTCCCAAAAGCACTGCGGTGAACCACCGCACTAAAACTATTAGCAATCACCTGGTGGAGGAGGCCTCAATAATTAAATGGCACATTTATAACATCTGATATCCGTTTAAGGGAGATCTGTTCTGATGACATAGAGGTGTCCTGGGGAGGCTCACATATACTCGTTTTCGGTACAGTAATGAGAATCGTTCTGTCCTCTGTTCTGTTCTGTAGGGAATTCATCTGGAATGGTAGAGATGTGATGACTGGCATGTACGTGGTCCTACTTCGGAGCTTTAGCAAGACTTTGCATTGCTCCTATGTTTTTCTGTTTCAAGTCCGGGTTTCTGTATTTTGTGTTTTGTTCTGTGTTCTATATGTTTTTCTTGTTTGTTTTGTGTGTTTTGTTCTGTGATTTCTGTGGTAAAAACATAAGTATATTGGACGTGAAAATGGGTAACAAAGAAAGTAAGCCTGATATTCCTTCGGACTCTGTTTTAAGGAACTGCGATGAACTTTACCCCGCTTTGTTAAGCAGGATGAGAGAAGCTCCTAGCTGGCTGCCTGGAGTACACCCACTGCAGAGGGCAATGCCTGCTGGGGACCTAAGAACTGAGTATCTCCCAGGTTAACAAGTGAAACTCCATTAAAACCCCTTGTCCCTCCAGATCAAGAGAGTCACAACCTCTGGGCAGGGTCCCCTGTGTTTCTTCTTTGCTACCAAAGCAATAAACCCCCCTTTTTCTTTTTCTAAAAACCTTGTCCTCATTATTAAATTGGCATTAATTGGCTTCAAGGTCAGGAGCCTAACTTTAAGTTACAAATGTTGATAAATCCCTCCCCCCCCCCCCGTCCTGGAACATTTTTAGAGCTGACTACTGAAATGTTACTAGATGGAACATGCTTGAGGTGGAACCGAAACAGAGGAGATAATCCTGTAAGTAAAAGGAGGGACTGAGGGACTCCCAGCAGCTGCTGAAGCCCTGTTGCTTCAGGGAATTCCCTCCTTCCTTCCCTGCACTGTAAGGATTATGCCACCTCTGTCTTGTTAAAAAAAGAGAAAAAGAAAAAGGGGACACTAAATGCATTAAAGTCACCATGGAGACCCTTGATTGTACATTTCAGGTTGCCCCTCTGTTAAAACATCTGCCCCCCCCCTTGTGGACATCTATGGTGCCACTGGTGTAGGAGATTTTTTTCTTATCTGCTCAGGTTTAAAGGATTCTGTCTGACAGCCATAGTCTGGACCTTCTTTCTGTCTGTCTTGTGTCTTTGTTTCTGGCCCTTTAAGACATGTGCAATAATGTGTTGATATTATTAATTGTTTCTTGGGAATGATCTTAGCTGAATGTGTGTCTAAATGATGATGTTTTCTTGTAACAATCTGGTATCTGAATGGGTTTTTGAAGCATTGCAAAATCTTGCAGTTAAAAGTCGGGTTTGGGTAATTGTTTAGTTTATGATTTCAGATAATCCATGCCAGAGAAGTTAAATACTTAGGATGGAAAACTAAAGAACTCTACTTCCAAGTTGGCAAGTAACTTCCCAATCATTCAGTCTTTATTTTTCACCAATTTTGAATTGGGTAGCCTTGGAAAATGTCACTGTGTGTTCGAGAGCATTAATCTGGACAAGGATTGTAAATCATAGTATGATATCTGTTGATAAAACAAGATGTAAAAATATAAAATTTTGTGAATTGTATCTTAAACTTGTACCATAATTTTCAACATCCTAACCTGACAATAATGGTTAAAATGCCTTAGGCCTGAGGTGTCTGCTCAGAAAAGCAGTTTTTTTCCTGCTCCTTCCAGACCTCAGCCATGACTTATTTTGAAAGGCAAATGAAAGAAGCCTGCAAGCTTAGTAGAAGACTGATCTGAGGCCTAAGAGAAAAAAAGGTAAATTTTATGGTATTTACTAATTACTGGCCAGTCATTTTTTCTAGGACTCTTATTTTTTTCCTTAGATACTTTATTTTTATTGAGCTCATGATTTTGATCATACAGACCTAGGTTAATGTTTTTCTGATCAGTACTATCTTTGACCAACTGTGGAGTTTTTGAATCATTGCAATGGAGATTTCACCTGCAAAAAGCTACAAGGCCTTTATTATTATTATGTGTGCTCAATTTTGTTATGTGTTGTATGTCTATATATACATATGTCCGTATATTTTATATATGATACACAAAATATATAATTATTAATATATATAAGGAGCACTCATTAAAAAAAAAGCACTCATAAAAACAAATTTTAAAAAGTGGATCTAAAGATCTTCAATTCTCGTTATTTAAATGATTCAATTAAATTTGATAAACAGATAAAAATAAATGTCTTTAAATTTAAGCTTTCAAGTTTTTCTAGGTATTCAAAAATCTAATAAAATATTAATATCTACAAAATGTCTAATATGCCTTGGTTCTAGGACTTTTCCTTCAACAAAAAAATGGTTTACACTCTTCAATACATGTGTCTAATATTTTGATAAATAAGTAAAGTAAATTTGATATGGGATTACTCATTCACGAGTACTTTTGTTAGATATCTGAATGACTTACTAACGTCTGTATAAGTTTGACTAAATTCTGTAAAAGATTGTAAAAATCAATCATGTGTTAAAGAGACAAAAATTTCTTAAAACATAAGTTTACCCATAACATTGTGTTTATTAAGTTTTACTTTTTCTTGTGCAAGCAACCATAGAAATTAAACAACTGATTAAATTAGAACTGTTATTTTAGAGCACTGTACTGCCATTTCTTTAAAAGCTAAACTTGGTTAATGTAGAAACATCAATGTAATTGTGATGCTACTAATGTGCTCATATCTTACAGGTATGCAAGTCTGTAAGGTAAAAATTTTAAAAGAGCATTATATCAAGCTGGTGTTCTGAAGTTTTATGATAAAAAATATATTGGGGATTTATTCACCTGTTATCAGTAAGATATGTAAAGTTTTATCTTACTTTTTACATTGGGGAACAATTTAAATGTACTTTATGTTAATTAGAGTCTAATCTATGTAAAGGTTAAAAACTTTCAGCATTTGTTTAACTCATATTTTAAAGTGATATTTTTTGGTGTTAGCTAATGTTCATGTGACCTCAAACAATTTATGTAAACTTTTAAAAATAATATTTAAAAAATAAAGATCAGCTTTAGAACTAAAACACTTAAGATTTATAAAGAGCCCTGCCTTACCTGAGATAAGGCTGTGTGTCCCATCTTATTTCATGTGAGAATGAGTACAAAGGCAGTAGGTCAGATTTTATTTCTTTAAAGTTATGTTAAAAGTCCTTTGTTAATGTCAAGATTCCTAGGATCTCAAACAGGGGATATAATGTACGACTCAGCCAAAAAATTCAGGGTAGCTATTAAACAAACTAAGTATTTTTACTGTTGTTAAAAAATTTTATTTTGTAATTTTCTTATATGTGATCTAAAGATTCCCTGTTAGTGTTTTAAAGAAGTGTTGCTTTAAGAACAAAACACGGGTAAATTTCAGAGAGTAAGTTATCACCTACAAGACAGACAGAATAATACAAATCCCAATTAATAAAAAGATAAATAATTATAAAGTTATAGACATTAAAGCCTGGTGCTCTTAATATCAGGCTGTTAAAATTTATTTGATGGATGTTTAAGATTAGGATTTTAAATTAAAATTAATTGAAAAGAGCCAAGGAAACCAATATTTGGCTCTTGCCCTCTGAGTCAGTCTGAATCCAGGGAACAGGGGACTTCTCTAAAGAGTTTTGCAACTCTGGGCCATATAAACTCCCCATCAGGGAGATTAATGAGACCACTGGAGAACAGAAAGCCAATCAGTGCATTTGCTATGAAGAGAAGAGTCATCAGAGAAGGAAGAAATCTCTGATGCTTCCGAGGGAAGCCACATGGTCAAGCAAGACCTGGACCCACCTAGCGCAAATGGCTCTAGCAGAACTGAGAAAGTGCTCTCAAGTTTACCCAGATTATGACTCCCATAAAAGCTCACGTGACTGTTAACAATAGATAGAAACAAAAGTCAGTTTGAATGCTTCATCTTAAACACTTAGCAAAGACAGTGAAAACCAAAATACAGCCATTCCTGGGCATTTTGAATAATAATAATAATAATAATAATAATAATAATAATAATAATAATAATATTTTAAGGTACACACTTTATGTTAGCCTCCCAAAATAAGTAAGACTGGAGGCTACAAAGAAGGATTCTCTGACAGGAATGCCTGATACTTATTAAAAGAGACTATGAAGAAGAGCTGCCAGAGGCAGAAATTTTCAGTTTAAGGCCTAAAGATATTCCTAACCTACACAGGTAAGCTTGGTGTATGCTAGTACAACTATCCAGTCCTGAGTATCAAAATTAAAGGTTTCTCTATTAGACACAGAGGTCATACTGGTAAAAGGATTTTGCAAGATCAGATGACATTAAATTATTAAACTATATCTTATGGGGAGGGACAACTCTAATACTAAAAGTTAAATATTAAATTGACAGTCTTGATAACTGGGGATATTAAAGACTGGTGAGGGAACTTCTATACAGTGACATGTTCCAGCTGCTGCAACATTTATTCAGTACTCATGGTTTTTGTTTCTCTCATATAATAACCAATCCCCAGATGACTTTACAACCTGTTCTTCCCCAACCAGACTTCAAACCGAACTGACTTCTAAAAGGCAACTCATGTCCCTCAACTACTTCTAAAAGGCAACTCATGTCTCTCACACCATGCCTACTCACGTCATCCTCTCTCAGCTCAGAAGAAGCCAAAATGGGTGACGCCTCTCTTCTTACAACAATGGAGCCAAATATAAATAGACTATCACTATAAGTAATTAATTAAGTCATGTAAAATCAGGGAGACAGGTTTTGGGTGAGTTCTAAAAATTTGGAGACTTTTACCTGAGGGATTACAAATTCCTCAGTGCTCTACCCCTAATCTATCAAAGATTTGAAAGGGACACAGAGAAAAGGGGGGAATGATAGACCCAACCTGATCTTTTATTAAAATTGGGAGCCATCTTGCCACAAAGCCATGAAAAGATAATTTTGGCTTTACCATAAGTTACTGAAATTTCTGAACCTGCTTGGAATGCCTGCCAGTGCTTTGAACTGAGCCATGTCTGGCTCTCCGACCTGATAGCAGCCCTCTCTGAAACTTTAGTGACATATCATAAATATTTGCCTTCCCTGGCCAGACAACAACCCTCTCTGAGGCTCTAATGGTCCTCATAAATTCTGATGTAGGGACAGAAAAAATATATATATATATATATATATATATATAAACTACCATTAGTGTGATGCTTGTCAGAGTTCTGTTATCTGTAATGCCCATTTTGTGTAAATTTCTGGTCCATGAAGCTGGGCTGTAGGAAAGCTGGGGTTGCTGTCTTGTTCCTGCCATTTTGGGAGGGAGAGGCAGCATGGCCAGTGGAAATAATAAGCTTAATTTAATTTAGTTTTTATTGGTGTCAGTGGTTTTTTCTTGTGTCCAGATCTAACAGGAAAACACTCCCACAACATGGAGCTCTGCCGGCCTAAAGACTTCTTGAGACACTTCCTCTGAGGTTGGGCACTGGAAATATATGTTGTTTTAAGGACCTTTAGCTTCCTTTCTAGTGGGACCATCAAAGCTGGGTCTGCATCTATGTGACCTGGAGGACATGGTTTCTTATATTCTAATGAACATGAGGCAGCAGTGCTGAATTTTCTCTTTGTAGGTAAACTGTGGCCACTGGGTCCTAAGTGTCTCCCTGTGTGGACTGTGAAGACATTTTGTCATCCTCCACTTTTAGTGGTGTTTCTTGCTGCTGCACTGCGACTTTGGTATTTGCTTCACGAAATACAATGAGTTCAACTGTGACCCAGTGCTGGAGGGAGTTCTGTCACTTGTGGTGGGTCAGAGTGTGCAGGAGAATGCACCAACCAGGCTTCTATCCCACAGAGCTTGCCCCCTTGTCCATAGCAATCTGACTCTGAAATTTGCCTTGAAACCTCTCCATATAAAAAGATGCCTTTACATAGAAGGGCCTGCTGGCTGCACCATGTCACTCACAAGCCATTTGGAAGGCAATGGCAAATCCTCATGGCCACACCACAGATGGATTATCACACACCTGCCCACCACTGCAATAGGCCCACTACTCTGCAGTCTCCAACTTACTGGCATCTTTGTTCTACACCATTTTCAAGAAACCCAGACAATCTAGGCATTCTATGGTACACTCATGATCAGCAACAAGACATCCAAAGTCTCTCCAGTGCCACCTGGTTAAGGGAATTTCAAAAATTTCATGGTATTTAACTAGCAATTTTTCATGGATGAAGTTGGAGGCACTGTGGGTTTCAGTTAATTCAGGAACCATAAAATTGTGAAGAAGGTCATTTCAATGAAAGCTGTGGAGTACTCTCAGAGGCAAGTCTTCCCATAAAGTGGCCAAAAGCTCATATGCATTCAGGCCCATTAAGGTCTACAATGTGACGTCCATGGGTGTTTTGACTCTCAAATATGGATGCCTAATCTTTCAGGAAAAAAATCATGTGATATCCTGGCTGAGATTCTCAGGCTCTTTGGAAAACCAACCTGGTCCTTGATCTCAGTTTCCAAGGGCGAATCCCATGGGTGGCCTCCTAAAATCCGAACACAATTCATGGCAATATTTCTCTGAGATCAGTTCCAGAACTCAGACTCTAAAGGAATGACACCAGGGTTCAAGCCCAGGTAGACCCAGTCATCACTTCCAACCGCCACACAAATCACCACAATTAAAACCAAAACACTCCCACAAGGCCCTCATCTTTTTCCATATAGACACTCATCATAACCTGTGGCTGGAGTTTTCCATGAGGGACTCATCCCAAGACAGTGTACAAAATAACCTTCCTAGCCCCTCATTTGCCTAAAGTCAGGGTTGCCTTGACACCCTTCCTGAGAACCAGGAGTGACCATAGGCCTGACGTAAATACTGCTCTGCTTCTCCAATTTGAGGCCTACTGACTGTCGCGTTTAGATTTTATATCTGAATTGGAGTCATGAAAAAACCCAAGCACCTAAAGACTAGCGACTGCAGAGTTTTGAAGAACTCATTTGACACAAAGAATCCCTATTCTCACTAGATGGATGTCAGGAACCTTATAGAGGAAGGCGAGAGACTTCATCCACAAAGACTGCTTTTTGGGCCATTTTGGTTTTGGAAGCACACATGGAATCTTTCTTTAGATCCATCAGGTTCTGAGAATCAGCCTCACACATGGCCAAGAGGCTGATTCACAAACATCCCTTTCCAAAGCAATTAAGCAAAGAGCTACAGGTGATGCCCATTAATTTCCATTTGAAAACTGTTTTCTTCAGGCATCCCAAAGGGGTGGCCTGAGGCAAAGACCTTCCTGACATTCAGGGCAACAGAACAATAGGTAAGCAAATGGCCCAAAGCAGGGTTTCTCCACTTAGACTTTTTTGGTCACACTGATATCTGAGTTTTCTGATATTCCCCCAATCCCTTAAGCTATCCAGTACATGGCCATATCACAGAGCTTGGAGATGGTACATATATTGGACACAAAACCATGAGCCTATTCTGGAGAGTGGCCCAAATTCAGGAAGAAAACAGGAACTTAGGAAGATAGTAGGTGTTACCCATCCACAAGGCAAGCCAAAGTCCATTTATTAATTGGGCAGGATGAATGCTGTGAAGCTTTCTACTAGACAGGACACATCCATTGATGCATTCTCTTCTCTATTGTCTACAACCACGAACACAGTGGGACATACAGACATTGAAACACTCATCTTGTCAAACGACTTACTAGAAACAGTCCCCTCCAAACCAAACAAACCGCCTTTCCTCCGTATTCTCGGAACATGAGACAAAACCATAAACTCCCACCCACACCCACAAAGTCATGTCCTTCCCCCAAGTAGGTCTGTGACTATCCGGAGTATCCTCTGACTGGTGGGCCTTAGTATGTTTTCCGGAAATGGCCTGTCCTGTCTCAGATCTGGTCTCATTGGTCAACTCTGTGAAGTTATCAGGTGCCAGTGGTGAGCCACTACCTGCTTTCTGAGGAAAGGGCCCTCTTCAGAGCTCTTCTGGCATTTGGCCATCCTCACATCAGTAGGTACCAAGAAAGAGTGACACTGTCCTTGGTAAATCCAAACAAGTGTGCCTACTGGAACTGGGACTGAGAGTGGCTCTGAGTGCCTGGCTTACTGAACCCCAAGTTCAGAGAGTTCTTTTCCCAAGGAAGTGAGGTAGGTCACTTCCTTCAGGAACTGAATGAGGTCACTGCCTTGGCAACCACTTTGTCCTAACAGTTGCTTCCATAGGTCCCATGAGATGGAGGCTGCCCCTACTTTCTGTGACACTTTCACAAGTTCAAATAGTGTATCCACCCTTCTCACCTGGGAATAGCTCTCCACACTGGCCTGGTTTGTTCCATCCTCTCTACATTAAGATCAGAGAGGCTGATTCAGACACAACCCTTCATCCTGCCCAGGTTGTTTGCCATGGAAGATGACTTTTGCTCTCTTAGGTGCTTCATAGCTGCCTACATCTTCTCGAGGGATAATTTCTTCATGGACTTTTGAGGTTTCCAGCAGGTGGAAGATTCCCTACATTCCTGTATTGTAAGACCAACTCTGTCCCTGCTCTTCTGTTAAGTTATATTGAGTGAACAGTGTATGGTTAGGGTTAACAACAAGTTTGATTTATGTTAGTAATCATTCTGCAGGATGAATAATGGTATTTGGAACCTGCCATGTTAATAAGAATATAGAGGTGAAATATAAGTATGAAAACAGAAATCTAGGCAAAATTTGAAGCCCAGAAGTGCATTTGGCCCTTGATTGGGATACTTAGCTTTGAATTATGTTCTGCACAGGTGTCTCAGATAATTTAACATACAGCGTCATAGGACCTTGTATCTTGGATGATTGAATGTCGAAGAGAACATCCAGTCAAAAAGGGATAGTCAGTAGGATTAGGAAGATAATCGGTAGGTTTAGAAGGAAGAGTTAGTATAGGATTGATACCAAATCTTTTTAGCAATAGGGTTTCGGGTAGAGAGTGAATGTATATGTCAGCCCATGTGAAGAGTCAATCACAATGATGAAATGGGATAAATATATAGGAAAGCAGAAATCAATAGAGACATTAGGAATTCAGCCAAAGTATAAAGTGAGTGATAGAATTAGATATTTTGAACAGGGTTGAGGTTGAATAGAAAATCTTAGGAAGAAACGAATATGTAGTCACCAATACGATTGATATTTGAGAGCATTAGGCAACCTGGACATGGATGTTTTTAGTAATCCATGCTCACTTTCTTTTTAGGCTTTGGTGAAAGGTGAATAAAATATGTACTTGTCACTTCCTATTTTTCTGTGTGCTTAACAAAACACTGTTGAAATCTTGAGAACTGTTTGCCAATCCTGTTCCCAGAATGTGTTGTCCTCAACTGCCAAACTGCAGAATGTACTCTCTCACCCATTTGCTCGCAAACCGACCAGTCGCCCGGACCCATCAATAAACTTCCCTTCCTGTCCTCTCCATGGAAAGAATATAAGCTCTGCTTAAGCTGTTTCAGGGCTCTCTGCTATATTCAAGTGAGGTCTGAGCCCCAGCATGCTGGACTCCCAATTAACCCTTTACTATTGCCTGAGACAGTCTCTTGGTGGTCTCTTCCTCCAATGCTTGCCAGAACTTCACATCTGAAACCCCCAGCAAGATCCATCAGCGGTGTACGAAAGACTCCCAACGAGCTCCTATCAGGATAAGTAAGGTACCTCTTTCGTGTTTCAGGTTTCAGGTTAGGGCTTTGCAAAATGGCTATCAGTGATGAGCGTGAGCTCTCTCAGATGCTGGCTGACAGACGTGTCACAGAGCCACAGGCCACGTTCCTGGGGGATGCCCCAGAGGATTCAGAAAATAGAGGAAGAATAGTATCCAGGACTCAGTGATTTTTGTTTCGGATTCGGTTTTGCCAGCACATCAGGTTTTGCTGGCTAATCAGTCCTGGTCTCAGTATTGGACGTACATTAGCTGTCTTTATTGTCTTGTCTTGTCTGTGTTGTGTGTCATTGATTTCACTGTTTGTATATCTTTCATTATGGGACAGAACACTCCAATGCCTCTGTCCCTGACTCTTGTTCAGTGGACCAAAGTCCACTTAAGGGCTCAGAATCTTTCTATTTCAGTAAAACGCCGGAACTGGCAGACTCTCTGTGCCTCAAAATGACCCACCTTTGGAGTCGGATGGCCCCTGAAGGAACTTTCTACTCCCCACTAATTCAAAAAGTCAGAAATATTGTCTTTCAACTGGGGCCACATAGCCATCCAGATCAACAGCCATATATCTTAACTTTGCAGGACCTCTGCAAATCTCTTCCTCCATTTGTGAAGCCTTTCCTTGTCCCTGCCCCCGCTCCTCCACCTTCCCCCATGGTTCTATCTCTCAAAACCTCTGCTCCTCCTCCTCCACCCTTTGTTCTTCCTGAGTCTCAAGACTCAACTAGACTCTCCGCACCCTCCTTATCCCCTACCCTCTTCCCCCAACACCCAACACCCTCTAAGTGATTCCCTTGCTGCTGACTCAGCCTCTCCGCCATTGGAGGAAGCTACGCCGGCCCAGCGCCCTCCAGATTACTACCCAGCAGCACACAAAGCCACTCCTTCCCTGGACAAAGCTGGCCCTGGTAAAAGAACTCAAAGAACTTGCCAGCGTTGTCACTCCTGCCTACTTGGGATGACTGCCAACAACTCCTACAGACTCTCTTCATGACAGAGGAATGAGAGAAAAACCTCCTGGAAGCTAAAAAAAAATATCCTCGGACAAGATGGGTGACCGACACATCTTCCCACATAATCAAAGCCGGCTTCCCATTGAACCAACCCAACTGGGACACCAACACGTTTGAAGGTAGGGAGCATCTGTCCACTTATTGCTGGGCTCTAATAGCGGGTCTCCAAGCAGCCGCTAAGGTGACCAACTAATTGGGGCAAGGTTAGAGAGATTATTCAAGGGCCTGATAAATCTCCCTCTATGTTTCTAGAGAGAATTATGGAGGCATATAGGAGATATACTCCTTTCGATCCTCAGGCAGAGGACCAAAAACCATCTGTCATGATAGCCTTCATTGGGCAAGCTGCCCTGGATATTAAAAGAACGTTACAATGCGTAGATGGATTACAAGATATGACTATGAGAGATTTAGTCAGAGAAGCCTAAAAAGTAAACTATAAGAGATAAACTGAGGAAGAGAAGGAACAAAGGAGGAAGAAAGAAAGGGAGCAAAGAGAGGATGCGAGAAGCAAAAGATAGACTAATGCATTGACTAAGGTCCTGGTCACAACAAAAAATAGGACAGAAATTAAGAAACAGGGATACAGGAAGGGATACCTAGGCCCACGCCAAAAGCCACCCCTGGCCTCAGATCAATGTGCCTACTCAAAAGAAAAAGGACACTGGGCCAAAAAGAGCCCTAGAAAGAGACAGCCACACCAGTCAGACATTCTGACTCTGGAGGATGACTAAGAAAGTTGGGGCTCAGATCCTCTTCCCGAGCTCAGGGTAACTTTTGAAGTGGAGGGGACCCCAGTACACTTTGAAGTGGATACAGGGGCAGTATACTCAGCCCTTAAAGCCCCATTGGGACCTCCATCAAACAAAAGGTCTCTATTTCAAGGGGCTAATGGCAGTAAATATCGGGCATAGACAACTAAGAGGATCATGGACCTGGGGAAAGGAAAAATCCATCACTCCTTCCTAGTAATCCCAAGATGCCCGTACCCATTAATGGGCCGAGATCTGCTCACCAAGCTCCGGGCCAGAATAACTTTTAACCCTGAAGGCCCCCAAGTGAAAATTATAAATCCTTCAGTAAAAACTCCTATAGTCACAGCTTTAACTGTCAGTAGAAGATGAACATCAACTCTTCACACCCCACAAGACTGATCATACAGGCAAGTTACCCCAGAATTGAATAACATATTACCCAGATGCCTGGACAAAAACTGCTGGCTTAGGCGTGCCCATTAAAAATCCTCCAATAACAGTGGAGTTAAAAACCTCAGCCTCTCCAATCAATGTCAAAAAATATACTCTGGGCAAAAATCTAAAGATGGGATAAGGCCCGATATTCAGAAATATCTGGTCTTAGGGGTCCTAAGGCCCTGTTAATCAGCCTGCAACACTCCCCTGCTACCATTAAAAAATGCCAGGAACCAGGGACTACCACCCCATTAAAGACCTACGAGAGATCAACAACAGAGTGCAGGACATTCACCCCATGGTACCTAATCTGTGCAATCTGCCTAGCACTCTGAACCCTGAGCAGAAATGGTATACTGTTCTGTACTTAAAAGATGCTTTATTTTGCTTGCCTCTGCCTAAAGATAGTCAGTTGCTCTTTGTTTTCGAGTGGGTAGACCCAGAAACAGGAACGTCTGGTCAACTAACTTGGACTAGACTCGAACAGGGGTTCAAAAACTCCCCCACTCTCTTTGATGAAGCTCTCCACAGAGATCTCAACAACTTCAGAACTACACACCCTGCTTCAACATGTGGATGACCTGCTACTGGCAGCCAACACCAAGGAAAACTGTGAATCTGGGACCCAAGCACTATTATCTGAGCTTGCTAATCTGGCGTATAGAGCTTCTGCCAAAAAGGCCCAAATTTGCCAGCATGAAGTAATCTTCCTGCGCTATTCACTTAGGGGCGGTAAAGGATGGCTCACTGAGCAAAGAAAACAAACTGTTGTGCAGATACCACACAGATCTAACAGCAGACAACTCAGAGAGTTTCTTGGGACTGCTGGCTTTTGCAGGTTATGGATACCTGGGTTTGCATCATTAGCTGCTCCTTTACACCCGGTGCTAAAAGGAGATGCCCATTTCCAATGAACCCCTGAGAACCAGGAAGCTTTTGATAACACCAAAGGACTCTGACACTGAACCCTCAACTTCACTGAGCTCAGCCTGCAATTTCAGAAAGCCCTACACTAAGTTAAAAATGTATATCAACTCACTCATCTTGGTTCAAAAAAATTGCAGGCATTCCTGAAGGATCAAGAACAGAGTTTTCCACTAACCAATTCACAGAGAAAGGGAAGAACTGAATGGGTAACAAAAGCCTGTCGGGTCTGTCAATTGGTTAATGCTTACACTTCCAAGATTCTTGCAGGAAAGCACCTATGAGGAACCAGACCAGGACAATTCTGGGAATTGGGAAGTTGACTTTACTGAAATTAAGCCAGCAATGTATGAACTTAAATATCTCCTAGTCTTTGTAGATACATTTTCAGGATGGATTGAAGCCTCCCCAACCAAAAAAAAAAAAAAAAAAAAAAAGAAAGAAAAGAAAAGAAAACAAAAGAAAAAAAACGGCCCAAATGGTGGTCAAAAAGATCCTGAAAGATATTTTTCCAAGATTCTGCCTGCCTAAGGTAATATGGGTCTGATAATGGACCGGCGTTCATGGTACAGGTAAGTCAGGGGTTAGGCAGAATCCTAGGGGTTTATTGGAAGTTACATTGTGCTTATAGACCCCAGAGCTCAGAACAGGTAAAAAAAAAAAACCATTAAAGTGTCCTTAACGAAATTAAGCTTAGAAACTGGCATAAAATATTGGACTATGCTCCTGCCTTCTGCACTGTTTCATGCAAGAAATACTCCCTCTGTTTCTTTGTCTAACCTCACCCCCTATGAAATTATCTATGGTGCCCCTGCTCAAGTAAGGGACCTAACCCCAACTCTGAGACCTAACGATCCCTTCCACACCCCCTTGCTTGACAAACTTAAAGCTCTTGAAAGAACTCAGCGATACTTGTTGAAACATCTGGCTCCTTCCTACCAACCAGGGTATGATGGGACTCCACATCAATATCAAGTAAGAGACCTCATCTACTAAAGACGACATCAGATGTCATCCCTGAAACCCCGGTGTAAAGGACCATACCAGGTGCTACTTATAACACCTACAGTGGTAAAGGTAGACGGAATCACTTCCTGGATCAATGCCTCTCATCTCAAGCCTGTGCCATGTCCCCACTCTGGCTGAAAGCTGGAAAAGACTGATAACCCTTTCAAACTGTGTGTTCGCCATGTGGATAAGGCTATAGACTCTCCCCTTGGCCACCAGCAGTCCTAACCATCTTCAGCCCATTCAGCAGCGATGGCTGATCACAAATCCTACTAGACAACAAGTATGGTCTACCTCGAATACAGCCCCCTGAGAGACCTGGTGGCCATCCCTCCACCCAGACATTTGTCGGCTACTTATAGGCCTTTCATATTGGGATAGCCCTGATGAACAGGATTCCACTAAAATTCCATTAAATCCCTTTCGTACCATAGGTAATGGAAACCAACATTATGAATGTAGGGACACGTGAGCCAGATGCAGTTTGGCTAGCCTAGATTACTATGTTTGCCCGGCGGACTATCAAATCCACAAACAGCCATGGCTGTGTGGGGAAAAGCCGACTTCTTCTGTAAGTCATGGCGATCTGAGCATACAGGGGCTGCCTGCTGGAACCCAAACTCCTCATCAAATTCAGTACACAGCATTGGCCATATTACCAATTAGACAACCAAAATCCATGTCCCCCAGAGGGGTCTCTAGATCCTCAAATTCTGCATGGACTTTTTAACTTCGGCAAGTGCTCAAAAGGGTTGAAGGAAATTCCCCTATGTGCAGGCCTTTTTCCTCCTTTGCTCACATCCTGAACAATGCCTCTCTAATAGATCCTCACCCTCAGATTTCTGCTCCAGACTCTCTGCTGTCACTTCCACCTCAGGAATTTGATTTCTCCCCTCCAATTACTAGATCAAAAACCCAAACCTCTACCCTTTCTCAGACCATTGCCCCCTTGCTGAGGTAGCAGGTACTTAGGTACCCCTAAACCCAGACACTCCTCTATTCTTCTGTCAGTGCCCACAATGGGTCCCAACAGGTCCTCTTACCTGCTAACCCAAAGCTCAAACCAGCTGAGAAGAGCCCTCAGACCCCTATCCAAGATGTAATGAAAATTGCCTTTAAAGTTGCATTGTCAACACTGAATACAGGTTACTAAGAATTTAAAATCCCTCACAGGCTTTTTGAGATACTCACTCCCATTTTCCCCTCTGCTCTACTTGCTCTACTGCTCAAGTTTTTTTTGCTAGCAAAATCCCAAACCCCTTTCCCATTATTCTTTTAATCTCTCCTTCCTGATTCTCAGATCCACGGAGCTGCTCTCACCCCTTGCCTTCCACTCTTCCCCCTCTGTACCAAGACCACAGAAAATTCTTAAGTGACCTTCTCCAGAAGTCTTCACCATGACTGACTTTAGGACTTTCAGCAAAAGAATCTCTATGAAAGAGTTCAATGTAGATAAACTTCCTCTTTTCTTGTTGCCCTGTTCTAGTTGCCACAGGCTGGAAAAATCAGCACTCCTAAGCTAGACACCCCTTGCTAGTTTTTCACAAAATATGTGAACAAGGCCTCTGGCCTTGAGCTGGAGCTTCACAGAGATTGCTACATTTCTAAGATAAAGAAGTTACCAACTGGGCTTCATTTTAACAGCTGGCAGGGAGAAAAAAAAAGAGAAGACAAAAGCTCTCCCCCTCCCAGGTGTCCTTAAAAAGTTAAGTTGCCAAAATAGAAGAAATAAAACAGAAACAAAAACTGCTTTTTGTGAACTTCTGCAGACTGTGATCTTCTGAGCCCATTCCCTTACATGTTGGCTACAAAATTCTGAAACAACCTAAACTTGGGGTTCAGAGGATTAATTGATTACAACAGAAACAATGCTCTCTACATCCTTTTGCAACCAAATAAGACTGCTTCCCTAGCTTCGGTGCTATCTTAGGTGCCTTTCCTTGTCTGTTCCTACAACAGTATAATTCTATATAATTAATTACTGTTTATGTGTTCATAAAATGGTCAACAGATGTGATTAATTATCTAATGGTGCAGATGTTTCCCAGAGTGCTCTATCATGACACAGGTTCATTTAAAGTTCAAATAGGGGGCATAAAACCCGGTTCCGCTGGGAACCTGTATCCCTCACTTTAGCCATCCTATTTGGAATAAGAGTTGCTGCAGGGGTGGGCGCAGGAACCACTGCCCTAGTCCATGGGACACAACAAATGACTCAATGAGAAGCAGCAATAGACCAAAGCTTAAAGATATTAAAAACCTCAATCCCAGCTTTACAGGAATCTTTAACCTCTCTCTCCGAAGTAGTTTCACAGAACAGGCGACGGTTGGACCTCCTCTTCATGAGAGAGGGGGCCTTTGTGCTGCAATGAGGGAAGAATGTTTTTTTTTTTTTTTATGCCGACAATACTGGAGTTGTAAAAGAATCTATGAGTAAATTAAGAAAATGCCTTGAAGAGCGTCAACGAGAGACAGAGGCCCAAAAAGCGTGGTTTGAGTCTTGGTTCACACAGTCCCTGGGGTTAACTACGCTTTTATCTGCCTTGGCCAGTGCATTAATAATCCTCATATTATTGCTAACTGTAGGGCCCTGTTTGCTCAACCGTTTAGTTTCCTTTCTCCAAGCTCATATTGGACAAGTTAAACTTATGGTAATCAGACAACAATATACCTCACTAGCAGACATAAAATGTGACACCCCCCAATGATCACTTTTTTGATTAAAAGTAACCAGAACAAGAAGTGGGAAATGAAAGGTTTATTAAATAGGTACTTGTCACTTCCTGTTTTTCTGTATGCTTAACAAAACACTGTTGAAATCTTGAGAACTGTTTGCTAATCTTGTTCCCAGAATGTGTTGTCCCCAACTGCCAAACTGCAGAATGTACTCCCTCACACATTTGCAAGCAAACCGCCCACTCACCCTGACCCATCAATAAACTTCACACCCTGCCTTCTTCAAAGAAAGTATATAAGCACTGCTTAAGCTGTTCTCAGGGCTCTCTGCTAAATTCAAGTGAGCTCTGAGCTGCAGCATGCTGGACCCCCAATACACACTTTGCTGTTGCATGAGACAGTCTCTTGGTGGTCTCTTCCTAAAATGCTCACTCGACCATTCTATTGGTACAATCATTAGTGTGACCTTTGCTTTTTGTGTCCAGAATATTACTGTGATAAAATGTATACGTAGGTCAGGTGACATGAGTATTTCTTCCACCATTTCTGGGAGGAATATTTTCAAGACCTAATAATTAGTATTGGGGTTATAAAGACGTGTACCCTGTGTCTATGAATATAGAGATAATGCATGAATAGACAGTAATGAGTTTAAATAATATAACAGGTTCCACTTTAAATAATGTATTGAATTGATATCTGAAAATATATAAGAAATCATTTATTGATATACAATCATTCATTCCAACCAGTTATACATCTAATGGTAATATTATGGTTATGGTTAATTATCTAGGGTGTGTGAGATTTCCTTCAAAAGTAATTATGGAAATCAAAAATAATGTGTTTGGAAAGAATTCTCATGAAAAGACCAGTCAAGAAACATGGAGAAATATATGTGTTCTGAAGTAGAAAGTGATTGAAAGTGAAACAAATGCCAATAAAATTGCAAACTTATGGATAAAATATATATCCAATGATGTGCATAAACTAAAGAAATAGTAATGTACAATTGTTGAAAAAAATGAACTTCAAAATACACATAATGTCCCATAGGAGTCTACTTGCATTGATGTTAAACTGAGTCAGTTACTGTAGAAATATTAGGATTTGTATACACCATTCACTTAAGTTAGTTTTCAGTGTTGGAAACAAATAGGTATTCCAGGTGGATGAATATTTCTGAAAATAAACTTGTGAAAAGATTATTATAAATCCACATACATGAATATGAATGAATTTAGGAAATGTATAATAAGACACATATATTTCATATTTTGAAAAATCTGGAGAGTATATATATATATATATATATATATATATATATATATATATACACACACACACAGATATTAAAAATTAGCACTATATGCCAATTGAAATTCACCATGAAATATATATCATCCACAGATCAAAAATATTCATTTTACTGAACATGGATTTATATATAATGTTGTTCAGCTAGGAAGCTCACCCATAGGGTGAATGTTCAGTTCCAACAGCGTTTAGGAGGAGTGATCTCTTCTCACAATTTGTATCTGCCTATTCAGGTACCACACAACAGTGTACATGTGGTACCAGGTAGGATTATACATGTGCTTATAAAAATACATGTGCTGAATACGCTACAGCGAAAGGGAGACAGGAATTCATATATTTGTTAACTTTAAAAACACATTGAGAACTATTTCAACAAAAAAATGAGTAGATTTATAACTCCTACCCTATATAATGCAAAAGGCAAGTCCAACTATATACTGTGCCTCTTCTGTACTGCTTGTATTTCAATTCTGTTTGGGTTATTTTTCTCCATCATATTAGGATTAGTAGACAGAGTTTAGTAGGGTATAGGGTAGTGTCACTGATTCAGTATTTCAAATGGAAAATTGGAAAATGAATCCAATGTTTATGCAAATATGTGATACACAAAAATCCACCGACTCTCATCCAGAACAATTACTTGACATTACCTTCGCCCCAATTAAGACACAATTAGAGGAGAAGAGTTATAAAATTTGTGAATACATATCTGGAATGGAAATTGCTCAGGAGTTCACAACTTTGGAGGTGGAAGAGGAGTTTCCAAAAGTAAGGCACAGGATAAAACTCCACAATCATGGAGCTCTGTTGGCCTAAAGACTTCTTGAGAAACTTCCTCTGAGGTTGGGCACTTGAAATATATGTTGTTGTCAGGAGCTTTATCTTCCTTTGTAGTGAGACCATCAAAGCTGGGTCTGCATATATGTGACCTGGAGGACATGGTCTCTTATATTCCAATGAACATTAGGTAGCAGTGCTGAATTCTCTCTTTATAGATATCTGTGGCCACTGGGGGCTAAGTGTCTCTCCGTGTGGACTGTGAAGCTATTTGGTCATCCTCCACTCTTTGTGGTGTTTCTTGCTGCTGCATTGGGAGTTTGGTATTTGCTTCTCGAAAAACAAAAAGTTCAACTGGGAAACAGTGCTGGAGAGAGTTCTGTCATGTGTCGTGTGTCAGGGTCTGCAGGAGAATGCACCAAATAGGCTTCTATCCGACATAGGTTGCCCCCTTGACCATAGCAACCTGATTCTGAACATTGCCCTGAAATTTATCCATATAAAAAGATGCCTTTACATACAAGGTTCTGCTGGCTGCACCATGTCAGTCACAACCCATTTGGAAGTAAATGGCAGATCCACATGGCCCCACCACAGATGTTTTATCACACACATGCACAACACTGTTCTATGACCACTAATCAGGAGGCTCCAACGTACTGACATCTCTGTTCTACACCATTATCATGAAACCCAGTCAATCAAGGCACTGTCTTGTACACTCGAATTAGCAACAGGACATCCAAGGTTCTCCAGTGCCACCTGGTCAAGGGAATTTCAAGAATGTCATGGTATTTATGTAGCCATTTTTCAAGGATGAAGTTGGAGGCACTGTGGGTTTCAATTCATTCAGGAACCATTAAAGGTTGAGGAAGATCATTTCAATGAAAGCTCTGGAGAAATTTCACAGGCAAGGCTTCCCAAAGAGTGGCCAAAAGTTTACATGAAGCCAGGCCCATAGAGGTCTACATTGTGCGGTCCATGTGTGTTTTGACTCTCAACTATGGATGCCAAGGCTTTCAGAATAAAATCATATGGTATCATGGCTGAGATTCCCTGTGCTCTGTGGAAAGCCACCCTTCGTCTAGATCTCAGTTTCCAAGGGCGACTCTCATGCGTGGCCTCCAAAAATGCCAACAGAAATCATGGCAATTCTTCTCTGAGGTCAGTTCCACAACGCAGTCTCAAAGGGGAATCACATCAGAGTTTAAACCTTGGTGGACCCAGTCATCTTTTCCAACCACCACACTAATGACCACAATTAAAACCAAAACACTTCCACATAGCCCTCATATTCTTCCATATAGATACTCATCATAACATCTGGCTGGAGGTTTCCATGAGGGGCACATCCAAAGACAGTGTCCAAAATAAGTTCCCTTGCCCCTCATTTGCCTAAAGTCATTGTGGCCGGGACACCTTTCCTGTGAACCAGGAGTGATCAAAAAGGCCTGCTCTTAATTCTGCTCTGATTCTCCAATTTGAGGCCTACTGACAGTCAGGTATAGATTCTTTATGTGATTTGGAGTCATGAGAAAACCCAAGCACCTCTGCAGGGCTTTGAAGTACTAATTTTACCGAAAGGATTCCTATTCTCACTTGATGGATGTCAGGAAACTAATAGAGAAAGGCAAGAAGCTTCATCCACCATAACTGATCTTTTTGCCATTTTGGTTTTGGATGCACACATGGCATCTTTTTTAGATCCATCTGGTTTTGAGAATCTAAGCCACAACCTGACACAGGGCCAAGATGCTGATTCAGACACATTCATTTCCAAAGCAATTAAGCAAAGAGCCACAGGTGATGCCCATTCATTTCCATTTGAAAACTATTTTCTTCAGGCTTCACAAAGTGTGACCTGAGGCAAAGACCTTTCTGACATTCAGGGCAACAGAAAAATAGGTAAGTAAAAGGCCCAAAGCAGGGTTTCTCCACTGAGACTTTTCTATTCACACTGATATCTGAGTTTTCTGAGATGCTCACATTTCCTTCAGCTATTCAGTACATGGCCATTTCACAGAGCTTGGAGGTGGTACATATCTTGGACACAAAACCATTAGCCTATTCTGGAGAGTTGAGAGAATTCAGGAAGAAAACTGGAATTAGGAATATAATAGGTGTTGCACATCAATAAGGCTGCCCACTCTCTATTCATACATTGGGCAGGATGAATGCTGGGAGCTTTCTACTAGACACAACACATCCATTGATGCATTCTCTTTTCTATTGTCTACAACCACTGACACAGTAGGATACACAGACATAGAGACACTCGCCTTGACAAACGACATACAAGAAACAGTCTACCCCAAAACAAACAAACTGACTTTTCTACCTATTCTCAGAACATGAGACAAAACCACATACTCACACCCACACTCAAAAAGGCACCTCCTTCCCCCAAGTAGGTCTGTGACTATATGGAGTGTCCTCTGACTGGTGAGCCATACTTCGTTCCCCCAAAATGGCCTGTACGGTCTCAGATCTTGTCTCCTTTTTCAACTCAGTGAAGTTGCCAGCAGCCAGTGGTGAGCAACTCCCTACTTTCCCAGGAAAGGACCCTCTTCATAGCTATTCTGTCATTTGACCATCCTCACATCAGTAGGTACCAAGAAAGACTGACTATGTCCATGGAAAATACAAACAATTGAGCCCACTGGGACTGGGACTGGGACTGCCTCTGGGTGCCTGGCTTCCTGGATACCAAGTTCAGAGAGTTCCATCAACAAGGAAGTTAAGTAGGTCAATTGTTTTAGGAACTGAGTGAGGTCACTGCCGTGACAACTACTTTGTCCTAACAGTTGCTTCAGTTGCTTCCAAGTGTCCCATAAGATGGAGGCTGCCCCTACTTCCTGTGACACTTTCACAAGTTAGAATGGTATGTAAACCATAGGCACCCAGGAACAGCTCTCCACACAGGCCTGGTTTGGTCCATCTTCTCTACATTAAGAAGAGAGAGGCTGATTCAGACACATCCCTTCATTCTGACCAGGGTTTTTGCATTGGAAGATGACTTTTGCTCTCTTAGTTCCTCAATAGCTGCCTACATCTTATCCAGGGATCATTTCTGCATGGACCTTTTAGGTTCTCAGCAGGTGGAAGATCCCCTACATTCCTGTATTGTAAGACAAACTCTGTACCTGCTTTTCTGTAAAGTGAGATTGAGAAAAGAGTGTATGGTTACAGTTAATAACAGGTTCTATTTGGGTTCGGAATCATTGTGCAAGCTGATTAATGGTATTGGGAACCTGCAATATTTTCAAGAATATACAGGGGAAATATAAGTTTGAAAACAGAAATCCAGGTAAGATTTGAAGCCCAGAAAGGCATTAGGCCTTTGAGTGGGATACTTAGCTTTGAATTATATTCTGCACAGATGTCTCAGATGAATCGATATACAATTGCATAGGACCTTGTACCTTGGATGATTGAATGTCAAAGAGAACATCCATTCAAAAGTGATAGTCGGTAGGATTAAGACGAAAGTCTGTAGGTTTAGAAAGAAGAGTGAGTATAAGAGTGGGACCAAAAGTTCTTTAGCAATAGGCTTTCGGGTAGAGAGTAAATGTAAATGTCAGCACATGTGAAGAATCAGTCACAATAATGAACTGGGATAATATGTAGGGAAGCAGATATCAATAGAGACATTATTAAATCAGGCAAAGTATAAATTGTGTGGTAGGATTAGACATTTTCAACAGGATTGAGGTGGAATATATAATCTTAGGAAGAAACAAATATGTATTCACCAATAGGATTGACATAACAGAGCATTAGGCAACCTGGACATGGATGTTTTTAGTAACGCATGCTCACTTTTACTTAGGCTTTGGTACAATCATAAGTGTGACATTTTCATTTTGTGTCCAGAATATTACTGTGATAAAATGTATATGTAGATCAGGTGACATGAGTATTTCTTCCAAGATTTCTGGGAGCTACATTTTGAAGATGAATAAATTAGTATTGGGGATACAAATAGATGTACCCTGTGTCTATAAATATAGAAATAATGCATGAATAGACCATACTGTGAATAAATAATAAAAGTGGTTCAAACATTAAATAATGGATTGAATTGATATCAGAAAATATACAGGGAATCTTATATTGATATACAATCATTCATTCCAATCAGTTACACATATAATGATAAAATTAGGGTTATGGTATATCATGAAGAATGTGTGAGTTTTGCTTCAAAATGATTATGAAAACCAAAATGAATGTGTTTGGAAATAAGTGTCATGAAAAGACCATTCAGGAAACTAGGAGTAATACATGTGTTCTGAAGCAGGAAATGATTGAAAATGAATCAAATGCGTATAAATTTGTGAACTTGTGGATGAAATATATATCCTATGATGTGAATAAACTGAAGAAATTGTAATGTACCAGTGTTGAATAAAATGAACTTCAAAATACACATCATGTCCGATAGATTTCTATTGCATTGATGTTAAACTGTGTCAGTCACTGTAGAAATATTAGGATTGTATGCACCATTCACTTAAGTTAGTTTTCAGTACTAGAAAACAAATATGTATTTCAGGTGGATGAATATTTCTGAGAATAATCTTGTGAAAAGTTGATTATAAATCCACATACATGAACATAAATGAATTTAGGGAGTATATATAAGACACATATATTACATATTTTGAAAAATCTGGAGAGTGTATATATATACAAAACACACACACAGACAATAAAAAGTAGGAATATATATGCCAAACGAAATTCATCATGAAATATATATCATCCATAGATGCAAAAATATTTATTTTACTGAACATGGATTTATGTAAAATGTTGTTCTACTAGGAAGCTCACCCATAGATTGAATTTTGAGTTCCAACAGCGTTTATGGGGAGTTATCTCTTCTCACAATTTGTATCTGCCAAGTCAGCCTCCTCACAAGAATGTACGTGTGATTCCAAGTAGGATTCTATATGAGAAGATAAAAATACATGTGCTGAATAGGCTACAGAGAAATGGAGAGAGGAATTCACATATTTGTTAACTTTAAAAACACATGGAGAACGATTTCAATTAAAAATTAACTAGATTTATAACACCTATCCTATATCATGCAAAAGGCAAGTCCAAATATACACCATGCCTCCTCTGAACTGCTTGTATTTCTATTTTGTTTGGGTTATTTTTCTCCATCATATTAGGATTAGTAGTCAGAGTGTAGTAGGGTATGTGTTAGTGTCAGTTGTCCCGGCGGCCGGACACATCAATGTGGGCAAGGAACCTAGTTGGGGAGGAATGAAGGGCAAGAGACACGAGAGATTACAGCAAGACTGGAGTTCTGATCATGCTGCAAACTTTGATTGTTCTCACATGGGAATTTATATGCTGTGGATGGGAAAGCTCTCTTATCAGCAGTTGCTGGATGTCTTCAGAAAGTGAGATAACCTCAGGATGTTGCAGGAAGACAGATGGCCGCAGGATGTCTCAGGGAGATAGATGGCTGCGGGATGTCTCCCAGGCAGGATATCTCCCAGGGGGCTGTTTCTTTTCAGTGTCAGGCTATTCTTTGAAGGAGAACTTCCTTCTAGCCCCTGACCTCTCCCCCTTTCTTATATAAAATATTTGACCATACCTTACCGGCCAATGTTTTAGGGGGTGATAGAGGCTCTGTTTCTCTAGCAGGCCTTAGAATATCTCCTGATTCGAGAGAGCATGTTTACTTGGAGATTTCGTGGTGGCCTTGGCATGTTTTGGAGGAGACGGCTTTGAGGGGGAAGCATGCCGACCACCATGCACCAGAGCGTGTCACTAAGAGGTCTTCTGTTTTGGGATCCGTGGATACATCCTCCTGCAGTCCATCCTGCACCCTCCGTTATTATGGCCTAACGTCCTCACTCCATGGGTGCATCCTCCCCCAAGTGGAGGGGCCCATGGAGGACGAACCCTTATGGCAATGGCAGAAGATGGTTGGTCAGAGCTGTAACTTATAGTTTAATGTAAGAAAGAGAGATCTGTGGGGATGTAAACTTAAGAAATAAGCCTGTGAGAAGGGTAGAACATCCTTTTAAATGTTGGCAGCATGGTCTTCCATCTCCAGGCGATGAGAGTGGACCTGTATGGGCTTAGAGGCCTAAATATTAATCTGTTCTATAACAAATTGTACAAGCCTCTTTATAATGCAGGGTCCTATGGACACCATTAAAAGTAAACCCAACAAAGGGCCTAATAGGGGAAGAAGGTAGGGTAGAAATCCATTAAACCCAGTCCAGAGGGGATTTTCAAAAAGTTCCCTTCGTCTCTTTTCTAGATCTTCTTGAAGCTGCTTAATTTTAGTGCGTACTATGGCTGATTTATTGGCATTAAAGCAGCATCGTTCCCCTAAGGCCAAGCAAATAACTCCCTGGTTAGCTGTCAGTAAATCTAAGCCTTCTCTGTTTTGAAGGAACACTTCTGCCAGGGAGTCTACTAGGTCCTGCAAATCTTTAATGGTTCCTGATAGAGTTTTTACATCATTTATAAGTTGTTGAGACAGGCGACGCTAAGAGTGTATAGCCATGCCTAAGCCAGCTGTACCTGTGCCCACAGCAGCTGTTATTCCAAGGCTGGCAAGGAGTGGTAAGGCCTGTATTGCCCGCCTGTGTCTTTTGACTAAGGTGTCTAGACAAGGAATGCATAGAGTTTCGTCTCCTGGGACAATAGTTATATCAGGAAGTAATAAGGCAAGAACACAGCCAACGGTCCAATTCGATGGAAGCCTCGGGAAGGCCGAGTTTCCTCCACACATAAAAACTGTGCCATTGGAGGGACAAAAAGATGGGGTGGGTGAGGAATAGTTTTGTACTGTTGAGCAATTTCCAAAGGAAGTAACTCCAACATCAATATCATAGGTATTATTTTGCATCGCACCTAAAAGACATTGTAAAAGTGCCTATAGACTGTACTTTAAAAGGAAATCTGGGTTGGCATGTATTATCATCGTCTATGATAGAATTAATAGGAACTGCCATAGGCATGATTGCCCCTGTTGTCATGGAGAGCCAGCAATCACCAGCAAAGTTGGGGTTGGAATTATTAAGCAAGGAGAAGGTAGTTTCCAAAATATCTAATGTATTGTTATCTAAACCTGGGAGCTGGCATTTTGGCTATATTAAGGGATGATATGTGAGCTCAGGGATTTGGGGTTTCAAAAGTTTGATTATCTGAGGATGCATGACAGCATAAGGGAATCCTCCACCATCAGTGACCCCTGTAGGTGCCTTAATGGGGCAGCAGGAGGGTTTACCAACAGGGCCTTGGCACCCAGCTGACTGTAGCTTGGTGTATTTGCCTTCTCCTCCCCGGTCAAAAAGAACGGGGGTATAATGAACAGTGGTCCCTTCTGCTGCATGAGTTTTAGTTAGGGAGGCTTCAAAAAATTGTTCTCCCTGCTTGTTAACACAAATTGAGGCTGACGCATAACAAGTGGCATGCATCGCTTGGGTATGCGTTCAAGTTGCAGAACAATTTTGGAGAGCTTTACTTGTACTAGGGGGAATAATCTTTGGCTTGTTAACACATACCAATTTAGGCTGATGAACTCCTCTGAGTTTTTTGTCAACCTCGGCCCGGAGGTAAGCCACCTTAGTCACGCAATCAGCAGTCTGGGTCAAACTAGTGGGAGCCTGATTCCAAGATCCTCCCTTGCGTTCACAGGGAGGGCCAAAAAGGTACTCCATGATGTTGGAAGGTGGAGGGCCAAAGCCTCCGTGTACAATCCTGTTCAGCATAAGTGCCTTAAGTAGGATCCTCACACAGATTGTTGGCTGCATCTGAAAAAGAGGAAAATTTGTCCTCAGGGGGAGGGCCTCCATCCCCGTGTTGAGGTAAGCCATTAACCTGTTTAACCAGGCGTTCTGGTAACCATCTTGGGGCTGCTTGCTCTTCGTCCAAAACACAAGCTGAGCCTCGTCCACAGATGAGGACAGGACCTGGGCCTTTCCATTTATTTGTAAGGGGATTGTGCCACATAACAGGTGGGCGAACAGAATTGGACGAGGATTGCCTGTGTCAGTCTGCAGCCGAATGGCCTTCATTGTCTAGGGAAAGAAAAATAAGGGCAAATAATGCATGATTAAGGCGATGCCTGTGAGTGGTAAATACAAGTGCAGAAGCATTAATGCGGGTTAGCCAAGTCTTCAGGTAAGGTGGGCACGTTCCACAATGCTGAGGCTTGTATGGAATTCCAGTAGTATGACAAATTTGTGAGGTAGCACAAAACTGTTGAAACTTGGCACTGGTATATGCAGGACAATTATCTTTTTTTAATATGTATTGGTTTACCCATTACAGAAAACGCTGAAACAAGATGAGAAAGGACATCTTTGATAGCCTCTCCAGAATGTGGTGATTCAAAAATAAGGCCGCTGAAGGTATCTACAGAAACGTGTATATATTTGGTTTTTCCAAATTCAGAAAAATGAGTAACATCCATTTGCCAAAACTGATTGGACAGTAATCTTCGGTGGTTAACTCCCAAGTGTTGAATGGGGAGGGAGACAGGGCAACCAGGGCATGCTTTTACTATTTCTCGTGCCTGTTGCCTGGTAATTTTACATAGTTATCGAAGGTTCTGGGAATTTAGATGGTGAAGATTGTGTAACTCCGTGGCCTTTTGAGTGGAGCCAACAAAAATTGGAAAGATGAAACGAGTTGCTGCATCAGCTTTGGCATTACCTTGTGTTAGAGGGCTGGGAAGATCAGAGTGTGCCCTGATGTGTCCTAAGAAAAATGGGTGTTGTCTGGCCTGAATTAGCTGCTGAAGCTGGTGAAACCGATGGGCCACATTGGAAGAAGCCTTAATGGTGGGTGAAATCTCAAGCAGGGGCACAGAATGAGCAATGTAGGCACTGTATGTATAAATATTAACAGGATTATCAAAAAATGTTTTAAAAACTTGTGTTATGGCAAACAATTCCACAAACTGTGCTGAATGATAGACAGTATCAAAGGTGTTAGGCTGGTTATTGACAACAAAGACTGCTCGGCCATTACTGGAACTGTCTGTAAAGACAGTAAGGGCTTGAGGAATGGGAGCCTTTTGAGTAATTTTGGCAAAAATAAATGAATGTAACTGGACAAAATGTAAAAGGGGGGCATTGGGGAGGTGGTTCTCAATTGTTCCCAAAAAGCCTGATAAGGCAATACGCCATTCATCCTCTGTCTGTAGTAAAAATTGGGTTTGGTCTTTAGTATATGAAATTAAAATATTATCATGGTCTTTGCCAAAATGTTTTCGAGATAGCAAATGACTTTTAAAAATAATAGAAGCTACCTGAGTAAGAAAAACAGTAATAACCTTGGAGAATGTGGTGGGTAAATGGACCCAATGCAAAGGCAGCTTTATTTCTAAAATGTGTATTTCGCTGCCAAAATATTTCTGTGGGTGTGTGAGGAGTGTGTAAAATAACCAGAACCAGAGGAAGGTTATAAGAATGTTCTGTAAAAAACTGTTTGGCAATGGCTTCTGTGACTTGGTTTAATGCCTGTCATGCCTCCGGAGTAAGTTTTTGAGGGGAGGAGGGGTGGGAATCACCTCTCAAAATATCATTAAGGGAAAAAGTACACAAGTGGGTAGTTTTAAATATGTTTTTAGCCATTGAATATTCCCCAGTAATTTTTGAAAATCATTAAGGGTGTGAAGATGGTCCACCCATAGTTGTATCTTAGGAATTTGGATCTGATTATCTTGAAGTTTAAGGCCCAAATAGGTATAACAGTCCTGTGTTTTAACCTTATTAGGAGCTATCTGTAGTCCCAAGGTAGTGAGGATTTTGTAAAGGTCCAAGTAACAATTATTAAGGTCATGGTTATTAGGTGCAGCAATTAACAAATCATCCATATAATGTAAAATATAAATTTGTGGCCATAGCTCTCTCACAGGGTCTACTGCTTGAGCAACGTATTTTTGGCAAAGAGTAGGGCTGTTGGCCATACCTTGGGGAAGAACCTTCCATTGAAATCTCTGCATAGAGCTCTGAAAATTAATGCGAGGGAGACTAAAGGCAAAATAGTGTCTATCCTGAGGATGTAAAGGAATGGTAAAAAAACAATCTTTTAAGTGAATAATCATTTTACAATAGTTTTTGGGAATAGCCACTGGTGTGGGAATGCCTGGCTGTAGTGCTCTTATTGGGCACATAGCTTTATTAATGGCACACAAATATTGTAAAAGACACCACTTGCCTGATTTTTACTTGATAACAAAAATTGGAGTATTCGATGGTGAGGTTGAGGGCTCTACATGGCTGGCTGCCAGCTGTTCCTGCACTAACATGGAGGCAGCCTCCGAATTTTCTTGGATAAGGGGCCATTGATGCACCCACACAAGAGTCTGAGTCTCCCAAATAATTTTATCTCCATGGGGTACAGGAGAGTCAGAGACCGACACTAAAAATCCGAATACCCAAGTCCATATGTATTTGTTTTTTGTATGGGTTTTATTGGCTCAACCAGTCCTTGTCTCAGTCTCCCAAGGCCTGTACCAGGAACAAAATTTATATGAAGCATTTGATGAGTCACCATGGAATTGGGACTGGCATGAATAACTTCCATTTGACTCAAAATATCTCGGGCCCATAGGTTAACAGGGAGGTCAGGAACAACGAAAGGAGTGACAATTCCCTTATTACCCTCTTTATCAGTCCAGCTAAGAGCCGTAGAGCTGAGCAGAGGATTTTTTGACTGTCCTATCCCTTTAAGATCAGTCAAGGATGAGGTGAGGGTCCAAGCTGATGGCCAATATTTTTGAGAAATAATTGTGGCATCAGCTCCAGTATCTAGAATTCCTTGGAATTCCTTTCCTTCAATAAGTAAGGAAATGGTGGGTCTATTGTGAGAAACGGGTTGAACCCAATTTACATCAGAGCAGCCCAATGAGGCAGTCCCCCGCGGTAGGTTTGGGCGGTGGAAGGGCCTCCTGGATTCAAGGGAAGGAGTATTAATTGTGAAAGACTTGTTCGTGATGGAATGGCCACAACTCCATTAATAGCTCTGGCCAGTATTTTTTTTCTCCAGTGAAATCATTATTATTAATGCTTTGGAAGACCTGAACACCACGTAAGTTAGTAGAGGCTCTTCCAAAAATAAGGGCACACATATGAGATGGAGGGGACCCATAATTCCAGTGGGTATTATCTGGGGCCCTTGCATTGAGTCCAATATAGTATCGGTGGTGGCACAGAGGTCCAATCCTGTGCTGCCTGGAGTGGCTAGTTGGAGGGAGGCAATTGTGGAGAAGCATTTTGAGGTAGGTTGGGAGTTTGGGAGGGAACAAATCTTATTGCCCCTGGGTTTGTCCTGGGGGATGTCGTGGCCCGGGGCTGGCACCGCAGGGAGTTTCCCAAGAAGCAGGAAAAAATAGGCTGTCTGAGGGCATTTGTCTTAGATCTACACTCACTGGCCCAGTGATGACCTTTACCACATCTAGGGCAAAGGATAGCTTGGGGCGGTATAGCCCCAGTTGAAGGAGACGCTATTCCTAGGGTTTGTTTGCCTGTCGGACACTTGCGTGCTAAATGGCCACGTTGTTTACAAGTAAGGCAAGTACATGAGCCAGGATTGTGAAAGGTCTTGGTAAAGGTGGCACCTAGGGCAAGACCCATGGCATGGGCTGCACCTACCCCCTGCATAGAGTCTAATAAAGTCAGAAATTTTCCCTTTATCCTTATGTGGTTGAAGAACATCCTGACATGCCGGGTTGGCGTTTTCAAAGGCAAGATGTTTTACAAAAGCGCTTTTGCTTTCGCTTGGTCCAAGCAAGCATTCCACAGCTAGGTTAAGCCGGGGAACAAAGTCGCTATAAGGCTCGTCGGGCCCTTGTCAAATTTTTGCCAGGGAAGTGGTAGCCGAGGCTTTTGAGGGAGGTGTCTCCAAGCATGTAAGCCAGCCATCTGAATCTGCATCAAATGTCCAGCAGGGAAATGTGCCTGTTTAGTTTTAGTGTCAAAAGGCTCATTGCCCACTAGCTTAACAAAAGTCAAGGATTTAGAGGAGGCCTTAGTTAAAATTTTTTGAGCAGTTTCCAGACAGTGCTCTTTGAAATCTGCATTCCAAAACAGAAAGTCTCTGGCACTGAGGGTAGCTTGGTCTAAAAATTTTCAATCATTGGGAGTAAGTCATTGTGTGCTGTGGCTTTCTAATAAAGCCAACGTGTAGGGTGCAATGGGGCCATGAGCACAAGCCTTTTTAAATTTTTCAGGAAAATGCAGGCTTAATTTTTTGTAGACTCTGGGTTCCTGCCTGCCTAGGGCTGAACTCCTCATCCTCTGAGTCCTGATCTCCTTAATCCATTTCCCCGCTTCCTCCTCTTTATCCTCGTCTAAGTCTTTGACCTCAGCCTGGGCAGGCTTATCTATCAGACTGGTGGTGACTGGGAAGGCGAGCACAGGTCAATGGAGTGGCTTCGCCTTTGTATTAGACCACTGTAGGCCAGTTGCTTTGACTCCATAAATAAGTCTAATGAACAGAGCTCAGAGTGAAGGGATCTTAATTCTTTTAAAGGTTGGATCTGTTCCTGTGTATGTTGAAAGGATGCTCACAAAGGAGCCAGTTTAGGCAAGGGAAGTGGGGAAAAATATGGGGGGAGGGGGCATTTGTACCCTGAAGGGCCAGAGCACAAAAGGCAGGAGGGATATAGGAGGGAGGTGGATGTGTAAGTCCTATAGGCTGTGGCAGGGTCTTGAGAGGTGGAGGGTCTTCTGAATGGTAGCGAGCTGCTTCCTTTTCCAAGGTAGCCTCCTCTACAGGGGTCAATGAGTCTCCGGTATTTAAAACTGGATAAAGGCAGTTGGTAACCATTGGAGCCTTATTCATTAGGGTGGTATTTTGAGGGGGACCAGGAAGGTTCCCACAGTCCTGGGGAGCCTGAGAAGGGTCTATGTCTATACTAACTGATGGGCATGCCGAGGGGATATGAGAAGTATTTGCATAGTCTCTTCCCCAACCTTGACAAGTTTTAAGGTACCATTGTCAAAGGGTGAACTTTTAAGAATTTTATTAATTAAGTTCCAGTAAGAAAAGGTGGGAACAGGCACTTTCTCTGGGCCAAAGGATTCATAATAATCTTTTAAACAGTCTCCTACTCTAAGCCATCTTTAACCATCAATGGTCCTTTCAAGAGGAAACCATGAACACTGCTCTCTTATGTGTGAAAAGAAAAAAAAATTAAGTCTTTTTTCTTAACACGCGCCCCCATGTCTGGAAGGACTCCTTGTAGCCTGACAAAAACAAATCATGTGACGAAACTGCTTGTCCCATGGTGGGTCAATCACCGTGTGTCATCCCCACCCTCCTCCTGGATCTGTCTCTCGGTGGTGTCTTCTGCGGTTATTGCAAGCTCCGCTTGACCAAATCTTCCAGGAGGATGGGGTCCCCCTCAATCAAAAGCTCGAGCCCCAGTCGGTGGGCGCCAGATGTCCCGGCCGGCAGGACACATCAACGTGGGCAGCGAACCTAGATAGGGAGGAATGAAGGGACAAGAGACACGAGAGATGACAGCAAGACAGGAGTTCTGATCAAGCTGCAAACTTTTATTGTTCACACAGGGGTATTTGTATGCTGGATGTGGGAAATCTCTCTTATCGGCAGTTCCTAGATGTCTTCACAAGGTGAGATAACCTCAGGAAGTTTCAGAAAGACAGATGGCCGCAGGATGTCTCAGGGAGACAGATGGCTACAGGATGTCTCCCAGACAGGATGTCTCCTGGTGGCTGTTTCTTGTAAGTGTCAGGCTATTCTTTGAAGGAGAATTCCTTCTACCTCTGACAGTCAGGGATTCAGTATTTCGAATAGAAAATTGGAAAATGAATCCAATGTGTATGCAAATATATGCTACCCAAAAGTCTTCCCACTCTCATTCAGAACAATGCCTTGACATTACCTTCACCCCAAGTAAGACACAATAAGAGGAGAAGAGTTAGAAAATCTGTGAATACACATCGGGAATGGAAAATGCTCAGTAGTTAACAACCTTGGAGGTGGTAGAAGTGTTTCGAAAAGTAAGGTACATGGTAAAAACTCCACAAACATGAAGCTCTGTTGGCCTAAAGACTTCTTGAGAAATTGCCTCTGAGGTTGGGCACTTGAAATATATGTTGTTGTCAGGAGTTTTAACTTCCTTTGTAGTGAGACCATCAAATCTGGGTCTGCATCTGTGTGACCTGGAGCACATGGTTTCTTATTTTCTAATAAACATGAGACAGCAGGGCTGAATTCCCTCTTTGTAGGAAATTTGTTGCCATTTGGGGGCAAAGTGTCTCCCAGTGTGGACTTTGAAGCCATTTGGTCTTCTTCTACTTTTCATGGTGTTTCTTGCAGCTACACTGGGAGTTTGGTATTTGCTTCATGAAATACGAGGAGGTCAACTAGGACAGAGTGCTGGAGGGAGTTCTGTCACGTGTGTTGGTTAAGGGTCTGCAGGAGAGTGCACCAACCAGGCTTCTATCCCGCATAGCTTGCCCCCTTGACAATAGAAATCTGATTCTAAACATTGCCCTAAAACCTCTCCGTATAACAAGATGCCTTTACATACAAGGGTATGGGGGCTGCACCATGTCAGTCACAAACCATTTTGAAGCCAATGGCAGATTCACATGACCCCATCACAGATGTTTTAACAAACACCTACACTCCACTGCTCTAGGCCGACTACTCATCGGGCTCCAAATTACTGACATCTCTGTTCTACACGATTTTCATGAAACCCAGTCAATCAAGGCACTGTCTGGTACACTCATGATCATCTATAAGACATCCAAAGGTTCTCAACTGACACCTGTTCATGGGAATTTCAAAAATTTAATGGTATTTATCTAGCCTTTTTCAAGGATGAAGTTTGAGGCACTGTGGGGTTTAATTCATTCAGGAACCATTAAATGGAGAGGAAGCTCATTTCAACGAAATCTCTGGAGAATTCTAACAGGCAATGCTTCCCAACGACAGGCTAAAAGGTCACATTAAGCCAGGCGTTTGAGGTCTACAATGTGTGATCCTATTGTGTTTTGACTTGCAACTATGGCTGCCAATTCTTTAAGAATAAAATCATGTGATATCCTTCCTGAGATTTCCAGTGCTCTGTGGAAAGCCACCCTGGGCCTTGATCTCAGTTTCCAAGGGCGACTCTCATGTGTGGCCTCCTAAAATCCCATCACAATACATGTCAATACTTCTTTGAGGTCAGTTCCATAACTCAGTCTCTAAGGGGAATCACACCAGTGTTCAAGCCCAGGTGGACCCAGTCATATCTTCCAATGGCCACAAAAATGACCACAATTAAAACCAAAACACTCCCACATGGCCCTCATCGTCTTCCATATAGACACTAATCATAACCTCAGGCTGTAGGTTTCCATGAGGGCCAAAGCCAAAGACAGTATCCAAAATAAGGTCCCTTTCCCCCATTTGCCTAAAGTCAGTGTGGCAGGGACACCCTTCCTGTGAACCAGGAGTGATCAAAGAGGCCTGCCCTTAATACTGCTCTGATTCTCCATTTTGTGGCCTAATGGCTGTGGGGTTTAGATTCCTTATGTTAATTGGGGTCATGAGAAAACCCAAGCACCTATGGCCTAGCCTCTGTAGTGATTTGAAGAACTCATTTGACCCAAAGGATCCCTATTCTCAAAGATGGAGGTTAGGAACCTTACAGAGGAAGGTGAGAGACTTCATCCACAATGACTGCTCTTTTGGCTATTTTGGTTTTGGATGCACACATGGGATTTTTTTAGATCCATTAGGTGCTGAGAATCCAAGCCACAACCTCACACAGGGCCAAGAAGCTGATTCAGACACATCCCTTTCCAAAGCAATTAAGCCAAGAGCCAAAGGTGATGCCCATTCATTTCCATTTGAAAACTCTTCAGTCTTCACAAAGGGGTGGCCTGAGGCAAAGACCTTCCTGACATCCAGGGCAATAGTACAATAGGTAAGCAAAAGGCCCAAAGCAGGATTTTTCCACTGAGACTTTCCTGGTCACACTGATATCTGAATTTTCTGAGATGCTCACCATTGCCTTCAGCTATCCAATACATGGCCATGTCACAGAGCTTAAAGGTGGTACATATCTTGGACAAAAAACCATGAGCCTATTCTGGAGTTTGGCCAAAATTCAGAAAGAAAATAGGAACTTAGGAAGATATTAGGAGTGGCCGATCCATATGGCAAGCCACAGACCATTCATAAATAGGACAGGATGAATGCTGGTAAGATTTCCACTAGATAGGACAAATGTATTGATGCACTCTCTTTTCTAATGTCTACAACCACGGACACAGTGGGATACACAGACATAGAAACACTCGCCTTGTCAAAAGACTTACTAGAAACATTTCACACCAAACCAAACAAAACAAATTTCCTACCTATTCTCAGAATATGAGACAAAACCACAAACCCACACCCACACCCACACCCACACAGACCCCCAAGTAGGTCTGTGAAAATATGGAGTGTCCTTTGACTGGTGGGCCATAATATATTTCCCCATAATGGGCTGTCCTGTCTCAGATCTGGTCTCCGTGTCCAACTCTGTGAAGCTGTTAGGAGCCAGCGGTGAGCCACTACCTTCTTTCTCAGGAAAGGCCCCTCCTCAGACCTTCCTGGCATTAGGCCATACTCACATCAGTAGGTACCAAGAAAGACTTTCTCTGTCCTTGGAAAATCCAAACAAGTTTGACCACTGGGACATGAACTGGGACTGGCTCTCGGTGCCTGACTTCCTGTATCCCAAGTTCAGAGAGTTCCATCATCAAGGAAGTGAGGTGAGGTCACTTCCTTCAGGAACTAAATGAGGTAACTGCCTTTTCAACAACTTTGTCCTAAAAGTTGCTTCTAAGAGTCCCATGAGATGGAGGATGCACCTACTCACTCTGACATTTTCACAAGTTAGAATGGTATATCAACCATAGGCACCCGGGAACAGCTCTCCACACAGGCCTGGTTTGGTCCATCTTCTCTACATTAAGATGAAAGAGGCTGATTCAGACACATCCCTTCATCTTGACCAGGTTGTTTACCATGGAAGTTGACTTTTCCTCCCTCAGGTCCTTCATAGCTGCCTACATCTTCTCCATGGATCATTTCTGCATGGACCTTTGAGGTTCTCAGCAGGTGGAAGTTTTCCTACACTCCTGTATTGTAAGACCAACTCTTTCCCTGCTTTTCTGTAAAGTTAGATTGAGGGAACAGTGTATGGTTTGGGTAATAACAGGTTCGATTTGGGTTAGGAATCATTCTGCGTGATGAATAATGGTATTGGGAACCTGCGATATTTATTAAATTATATTGGTAAAATATATGTATGAAAACAGAAATCTAGGATTTGAAGCCCAGAAGGGCATTGGGCCCTTGATTGGGATACGTAGTGTTGAATTAGGTTCTGCACAGATGTCTCAGATAAATCCATTTACAATGGCATAGGACCTTGTACATTGGATGATTGAATGAGGAAGAGAACATCCAGTCAAAAAGGGATAGTCGGTAGGATTAGGTAGATAGTCAGTAGGTTTAGGAAGAAGAGTGAGTACAGGATTTGGATGGAAATTTCTTTAGCAATAGGGTTTCAGTTAGAGAGTGAATGTAAATGTCAGCACATATGAAAATTCAATCACAATGATGAACTTTGAAAAATATGTAGAAAAGCAGATAATAATAGAGACTTTACAAAATCAGGCAAAGTATAAAGTGAGTGATAGGATTAGACATCTTGTACACTGTTGAGTTTGAATATATAATCTTAAGAAGAAACAAATATGCAGTGACCATTAGGATTGACATTTGAGAGCATTAGGAAACCTGGACATGGATGCTTTTAGTAATCCATGTTCACTTTCCTTTTAGGCTTTGGTACTATCATAAGTGTGACCTTTGCATTTTTTGTCCAGAATATTACTGTCATAGAATGTATATGTGGATCAGGTGACATGAGCATTTCTTCAAGCATTTCTGGGAGTAAGGTTTTCAAGACCTATAAATTAGTATTGGGGGTACAAGGAGGTGTACCCTGTGTCCATGAATATAGATATAATGCATGAATAGACCACATTTTGAATAAATAATTTAACTGTTCCCACTTTAAATAATGGATTGAATTAATATATGAAATATTATAAGAAATCTTGTATTTATATAATATCATTCATTCCAACCAGTAATACATCTAAATGTAATATTAGGGTTATGGATTATCATGAAAGGTGTGTGAGTATTGCTTCAAAAGTGATCATAGAAATCGAAAATAATGTGTTAGGAAAGAAGTCTCATAAAAAGACCAGTCAAGAAACATGGAGGAATACATGGGATCTGAATAAGAAAATGATTGAAAGTGAAACAAATGCCTATAAACTTGCGAACTTGTGGATGAAATATATATCCCATGATGTGAATTAATTGAAGAAATAGTAATGTACCAGTGTTGAATAAAATGAACATCCAAATAAACATCATGTCCCATAGGAATCTACTCGCATTGATGTTAAACAAGGTCAGTTACTGTAGAAATATTAGGATTTGTATGCACCATTCACTAAAGTTAGTTTTCAGTACTAAGAAACAAATATGTATATCAGGAGAATGAATATTTTGAGAAAACTCTTGAGAAAATTTGATTATAAATCCACATACTTGAATATGAATGAGTTAAGGGAGTTTATAATAAGACACATATTTCATATTTTGAAAAATCTGGAGAATATATATATATATATATATATATATATATATATATATATATATATATACACACATACACACACAAACACACACAGACATTAAAAATAGCATAATATATGCTTTATGAAATTCACCATGAAATTTATATCATCCAGAGATCCAAAAATATTTATTTTATTTAACATGGATTTATGTATAATGTTGTTCAACTAGGAAGCTCACGCATAGGTTGAATTTTCAGTTCTAAAGCGTTTAGGAGGAGTGATCTCTTAAAATTTGTATCTGCCAAGTCAGCCACTTCACAAGAATGTACGTGTGGTATCAGGTAAGATTCTATAATTGCATGTAAAAATACATGTGCTGAATAGGCTACAGAGACAGGGAAACAGGAATTCACATATTTGTTAACTTTAAAACACATGGAGAAATATTTTAACAAATAATTGACTAGATTTATAACTCCTACCCTAAATAATGCAAAAGGCAATTCCACTATACACCATGCCTTCTATGAACTGCTTGCATTTCTATTTTTTTGGTTTATTTTTCTCCGTCTTATTAGGATTAGTTGTCAGAGTCTAGTAGTTTAGGTGTTAGTGTGAGGTATTCAGTATTTTTAAAGGAAAATTGGAAAATGAATCCAATGTGTATGTAAATATGTGGTACACAAAAATCTTCCCACTCTCATCCAGAACAATGCCTTGACATTACAATCGCCCAGAGTAAGACACAATTAGAAGAGAAGAGTTAGAAAATATGTGAATAAATATCTGGAATGGAATATGCTCAGGAGTTCACAACCTTGGAGGAGGTAGAGGAGATTCCAAAAGTAAGGGACAGTGTAATCATTCCAAAAACATGGAGCTCTGCTGGCCTAAAGACTTCTTGAGAAACTGCCTCTGAGTTTGGGCACTTGAAATATATGTTGTTGTCGGGAGCTTCAGCTTCGTTTGTAGTGAGACCATCAAATCAGGGTCTTCATCTATGTGACCTGGAGGACATGGTTTCTTATTTTCCACTGAACATGAGTCAGCAGTGCTGAATACTCTCTTTGTAGGTAAACTGTGGACACGGGGGGCTAAGTGTATCCACATGGGCCTGTGAAGCTATTGGGTCATTCTCCACTTTTCGTGGTGTTTCTTGCTGCTGCTCTGGGATTTTGGTATTTGCTTCACAAAATACAAAGAATTCAACTGTTACTCTGTGCGTGAGGGAGTTCTGTCACGTGTGGTGGGTCAGGGTCTGCAGGAGAATGCACCAAACAGGCTTATATCCCACATAGTTGCCCCCTTGACCATAGCAACCTGATTCTAAATATTTCCCTAAAACCTCTGCATATAACAAGATGCCTTTACATTGAAGGGACTGCTGGCTGTACCATATCAGTCACAAGCCATTTGGAAGCCAAAGGCAGATCCACATGACCACACCGCAGATGTTTTATCACACACCTGCCCACCACTGCTCTAGGCCCACTCCTCAGGAGGCTCCAACTTCCTGGCATCTCTGTTCTGCACAATTTTTATGAAAACCAGTCAATCAAGGCACTGACTGTTATTCTCATGATCAGCCACAAGATATCCAAAGAATCTCCAGTGCAAACTTGTCATGGGAATTCTAAAAATTTCATGATATACTGACCTAGACATTTTTCAAGGATGAAGTTGGAGGCATTCTGGAACTATTAAATGGTGAGGAAGCTCATTTCAATGAAATATCTGGAGATCTCTCACAGGAAAGGCTTCCCAAAGAGTAGCCAAAAGGTCACATGAATCCAGGAATATTGAGGTCTACAATGTGAGGTCCATGTGTGTTTTGACTCTCAACAATGGTTGCCAAGTTTTTCAGAATAAAATCATGCGATATCCTGGCTGAGATTTCCAGTGCTCTGTGAATAGCTATCCTGGGCCTAGATCTCAGTTTTCAAGGGTGACTCTCATGCATGGCCTCCTAATATTCCAACACTATTCATGGCAATACTTCTCTGAGTTCAGTACGAGAACTCAGTCTTTATGCGGAATCCCACCAAAGTTCAAGCCAAGGTGGAACATGTCATCTCTACTAACCGCCACAAAAATGACTACAATTAAAACCAAAACACTCCCACATGGCCCTCATTTTCTTCCATACAGACACTCATCATAACCTCTGGCTGGAGGTTTCCGTGAGGGGTGCAGCCCAAGACAGTGTCCAAAATAAGCTCCCTTGCCCCTCATTTGCCTAAAGTCAGGGTGGCCTGGACACCCTTCCTGTGAACTAAGAGTGATCAAATGGGCCTGCCGTTTATTTTGCTCTGCTTCTTAAATTTGAGGCCTACTGATGGTGGGATTTAGATTCTTCATGTGAATTGGAGTCATGAAAAAACCCAGTCACCTATGGGCTAGAATCTGCAGGGCTTTGAAGAACTTATTTGACCCAAAGGAGCCCTATTCTCACTTGATGGAGGTCAGGAACCTTACCAAGGAAGGAGAGAGACTTCATCCACAATGATTGCTCTTTTGGACATTTTGCTTTTGGATGCATACATGGGATCTCTCTTTAGATCCATCAGGTGCAGAGAATCTAAGCCACAGAATTACACAAGGCCAAGAGGCTGATTAAGACATATCCCTTTCCAAAGCAATTAAGCAGAGAGCCACAGTTGATGCCCCTTCATTTACAGTTGAAAACTTTTCTTCAGGCTTCAAAAAGGGTGGCCTGAGGCGAAGACTTTCCTGACATTCAGGGCAACAGAACAATAGGTAAGGAAAAGGCCCAAAGCATGGTTTCTCCACTGAGTCTTTACTGGTCACACTGATATCTGAGTTTTCTGAGATGCTCGCCATGCCCTTCATTTAACCAATACATGCCCATGTCACAGAGCTTGGAGGTGGTACAAATCTTGGACACAAAACCATGAGCCTATTCTGGAGAGTGGCCAGAATTCAGGAAGCAAACAGTAACTTAGGAAGATAGCAGGTGTTGTCGATCCATAAGGCAAGACGCAGTCCATTCATAAATTGGGCAGGATGAATGCTGGGAAGCTTTCTACTAGACAAGACTCATCCATTGATGCATTCTCTTTGCTAATGTCTACAACCACGGACACAGTGAGATACACAGACATAGAAACACTTGCCTTTTCATATGACTTTCTGGAAACACTTTACTCCAGACCAAACAAACCGACTTTTGGACATATTCTCAGAGCATGAGAAAAAAACCACAAACCCACACCCATAGCCAGATAAGCACCTCCTTCCTCCAAGTAGGTTTGTGACTATCCGGAGTGTTCTCTGACTGATAGGCCATACTATGTTCCCCCGAAATGGCCTCTCCTATCTCACATCTGGTGTCCATGGCCAATTCTGTGAAGTTGTCAGGAGCCAGCAGTGAGCCACTACCTTCTTTCTCAGGAAAGGCCCCTCTTCAGAGCTTTCCTGTCATTTGTCCATCCTCACATCAGTAGATACCAAGAAAGACTGACTCTGTCCTTGTTAAATCAAACAAGTGAGACCACTAGGCCTGGGATTGAGACAGGCTCTAGGTGCCTGGCTTCCTGGATCCCAAGTTCAGAAAGTGCTATCACCAAAAAAGTGATTTGAGGTAACTTCTTTCAGGAACTGAATGAGGTTACTGCATTGGCAACCAGTTTGTCCTAACACATGCATCCAAGGGTCCCATGACATGTAGGCTGACCGTATTTCTGTGACACTTTCACAAGTTAGAATGGTATATCAACCATAGGCACCCGGGAACAGCTCTCCACACAGGCCTCATTTGGTCCATCTTATCTACATTAAGAAGAGAGAGTCTGATTCAGACAAAAGACTTCATCCTGACCAGGTTGTTTGCCATGGAAGATGACTTTTGATGTCTCAGGACCTTCATACCTGCCTACATCTTCTCCAGGGATCAATTCTGAATGGACCTTTGAGGTTCTCAGAAGGTGGACAATCCCCTACTTTCCTGTATTGTAAGACCAACTCTGTCCCTGCTGTTTTGTAAAGGTAGATTGAGGGAACAGTTTATGGTTAGGGTTAATTACATGTTTTTTTTGGGTTAGGAATCATTTTGCTGGATGAATAATGGTATTGGGAATCTGTGATATATATAAGAATATAGAGGTGAAAAATATGTATGAAAACAGAAATGTAGTAAGATTTAAAGTCCATATTGGCATTGGGCCTTTGATTGGGATACTTAGCTTTGAATTACGTTCTGCAGTGATGTCTCAGATAAATCGATAATCAATGACATAGGACCTTGTACCTTGGATGATAGATTGTAGAAATGAACATCCACTCAAACAGGGATAGTCCATAGGATTAGGAAGATAATCGGTAGGTTTTGCAAGAAGTGTGAGTACAGGATATGGACCAAAAGTTCTTTATCAATAGGGTTTCGGTAATAGAATGAATGTCAATGTCAGCACATGTGAAGAGTCAGTCACATAGGTAAACTGGGGAAAATATGTAGGAAAGGAAACATCAATAGAGACAGTAGGAAATCAGGCAAAGTATAAAGTGAGTGATAGGATTAGACATTTTAACAGGGTTGATATTCACTATATAATCTTCAAAGAAACAAATATGTAGTCACCAATAGGATGGACATTTGAGAGAATTAGGCAACCTAGACATCAATGTTTTTAGTAATCCATGCTCCCATTCAATTTAGGCTTTTGTACAAACATATGTGTGATTTTTGCATTTTGTATCCAAAATAGTACTGTGATAAAATGTATATGTAGATCAGGTGACATAAGTATTTTTTCCACCATGTCAGGGAGCAATATTTTGAAGATGTATAAATTAGTATTGCGGGTACAAAGAGTTGTACCCTGTGTCTATGAATATAGAGATAATGCATGAATAGATGATACTGTGGATAAATAATATAACTGATTCCTCTTCAAATAATGGATTAAATTGATATCTTAAAATATATAAGAAATCTTATATTGATACACAGTCATTCATTCCTATCAGTTATACATCTAATGGTAATATTAGGGTTATGGTTTGTCATTAAGGGTGTGTGAGTTTTGCTTCAAAAGTAATTATGAAAATCAAAAATAATGTGTTTGTAAAGAAGTCTCATGAAGAGACTAGTCAAGAAACATGGAGGAATACATGTGTTCTGAAGCAGGAAGTAATTGAAAGTGAAACAAATTGATATAAATTAGCGAACTTGTGGATGAAATATATATCCTATGATGTGCATAAACTGAAGAAATAGTAATGTACCAGTGTTGAATAAAAATGAACATCAAAATACATATTATGTCCCATAGGAATCTACTTGCATTGATGTTAAACTTGGTCAGTAACTGTAGAAATATTAGGATTTGTATGCATCATTCACTGAAGTTAGTTTTCAGTACTAGGAAACAAATATGTATTTCAGGTGGATGAATATTTCTGAGAATAATCTTGTGAAAAGTTGATAATAAATCCACATAGATGAACATGAATAAATTTAGGGAGTGTATAATAAGACACATATATTTCATATTTTCAAAAATCTGGAGAGTGTATATATATATATATAGATAGATAGATACATATATATATATATATATGCCTATATATATACACACACACACACTCACACAGACATTAAAATGTAGCAATATATATGCCAATCGAAATTTATCATGAAATATATATAATCCACACATCCCAAAATATACTTTTTACTGAACATGGATTTATATATAATTTTGTTCAGCTAGGAAGGTCACCAATAGTTTGAATTTTCAGTTCCAACAGCATTAAGAGGAGTGATCTCTTCTCACAATTTGCATCTGCCAAGTCAGCAACCTCTCAAGTATGTACATGTGATACCAGGTAGGATTCTATATGTGCATATAAAAACACATGTGCTGAATAGGCCATAGAGAAAGGGAGAGAGGAATTCACATATTTGTTAACTTTACAAAAACATGGAGATCTGTTTTAATTAAAAATTGACTAGATTTATAATTCCTACCCTATATAATGCAAAAGGCAAGTCCAATTATACAACAAGACTCCTCTGAACTGCTTGTATTTCTATTCTGTTTTGGTTATTATTCTCCATCATGTTAGGATTAGTAGTCAGAGTCTAGTGGGGTATGTGTTAGTGTCCAAAATAAGCTCTCTTACCCCTCATTTGCCTAAAGTCATGGGGGCCTGGACACCCTGCATTTGAACCAGAAGTGATAAAATAGGACTGCAGTTAATACTGCTCTGTTTCTCCATTTTGAAGCCTACTGCCTGTCAGGTATAGATTCTTTATGTGATTTGGAATAAAGAGAAAACCCAAGCACTTCTTTAGGGCTTTGAAGATTTCATTTGACCCAAAGGATCCCTATTCTCACTTGATGTAGGTCAGGAACCTAACAAAGGAAGGCAAGACACTTCATCCACCATAACTGATCTTTTTGCCATTTTGGTTTGGATGCACACATGGGATCTTTCTTTAGATCCATCAGGTGCTGAGAATCTAAGCCACAACCTCACACAGGTCCAAGAGGCTGATTAAGACACATCCCTTTCCAAAGAAATTAGGCAAAGAGCCACAGGTGATGGCCATTCATTTTCATATGAAAACTGTTTTCTTCAGGCTTCACAAAGAGGTGGCCTGAGGCAAAGACCTTCCTGACATTCAGGGCAACAGAAACATAGGTAAGAGAATGGCCCAAAGCAGGGTTTCTCCACTGAGAATTTCCTGGTCACACTGATATCTGAGTTTTCTGAGATGCTCTCATTCCTTACCGCTATCCAGTACATGGCCATGTCACAGAGCTTGGAGTTGGTACATATCTTGGACACAAAACCATGAGCCTATTCTGCAGAGTGGCCAGAATTCCCGAAGAAAACAGAAACTTAGGAAGATAGTAGGTGATGTCCATCCATAAGGAAAGCTGCAGTTCATTCATAAATTGGGCAGGATGAATGCTGGGAAGCTTTCTACTAGACAGGACATATCCATTGATGCATTCTCTTTTCTAATGTCTACAACCACGGACACAGTGGGATACACAGACATAGAATCACTCACCTTGTCAAAAGACTTACTAGAAACAGTCTATTCCAAACCAAACAAACTGTCTTTCCTACCCATTCTCAGAACATGAGACAAACCACAAACTGACACTCACACTCACAAAGGCATCTCCTTCCCGCAAGTAGGTCTCTGACTATCTGGAGTGTCCTTTGTCTGTTGGGCCATATTATGTTCCAATGAAATGTCCTGTCGTGTATCAGATCTGTCTCCTTTGCCAACTCTGTGTAGTTCTCAGGAGCCAGCGGTGAGCCACTACCTGCTATCTCAGGAAAGGCCCCTCTTCAGATCTGTCCTGGCATTTGGCAATCCTCACATCAGTAGATACCAAGAAATACTGACTCTGTCCTTGGTACATCCAAACAAGTGAGCCCACTGGGATTGGGACTGGGACTGGCTCTGGGAGCCTGGCATCTTGGATCCCAAGTTCAGAGAGTTACATCACCAAGGAAGTGAGGTAGGTCACTTTCTTCAGGAACTGCATGAGGTCACTACCTTGGAAACCACTTTGTTTTAACATTTGCTTCCAAGGGTCCCATGAGATAGAGGCTGCCCCTACTTTCGGTCACAATTTCACAAGATAGAATGGTATATCAAACATAGGCGCCTGGGAACATCTCCCCACACAGGCCTGGTTTTGTCCATCTTCTCTACATTTAGAATAGAGAGACTGATTCAGACACATCCCTTCATCCTGACAAGGGGGTTTGCCATGCAAGATGACTTTTGCTCTCTCAACTCCTTCATAGCTGCCTACATCTTCTTCAGGGATCATTTCTGCATGGACCTTTGAGGATCTCAGCAGGTTAAATAACCCCTACATTCCTGTATTGTAAAAGAAACTCTGTCCCTGCTCTTGTGTAAAGTTTGATTGAGGGAAGAGTGTATGGTTACGATTAATAAAAGTTCGATTTGGGTGAAGAATCATTCTGCGGGATGAATAATGGTAATGGGAACCTGTAATATTTACAAGAATGTAAAAGTAAAATATAAGAATGAAAACAGTAATCTAGGTAAGATTTGAAGCCCAGAAGGAAATTGGGCCCTTGATTGGGATACTTAGCTTTGAATTATGTTCTGCAGAAATGTCTCAGATAAATCGATGTTCAATGGCATAGGACTTTGTACCTTGAATGATGGAATGTCAAAGAGAACTTCTAGTCAAAAAGGGATAGTCGGTATTATTAGAAAGATAGTCGGTAGGTTTAGAATGAAGAGTGAGTATAGGATTTGGACCAAAAGTTCTTTAGCAATAGGGTTTCTGGTAGAGATTGAATGTAAATGTGAGCACATGTGAAGAGTCAGTCACAATGATAATCTGGGGAAAATATGTAGGAAAGCAGATATCAATAGAGACATTAGGAAATCAGGCAAATGATAAAGTGAGTGATAAGATTAGACATTTTCAAGGGGCTTGAGGTTGAATATCTAATCTTAGGAAGAAACAAATATGTAGTCAAGAATAGGATTCACATTTGAGAGCATTAGGCAACCTGGACATGGATGTTTTTAGTAATCCATGTTCACTTTCCATTTAGGTTTGGTAAAATCATAAGTGTCACCTTTGCTGTTTGTGTCCAGAATATTACTGTGATAAAATGTATATGTAAATCAGGTGACATGTGCATTTCTTCCACCATTTCTGGGAGCAATATTTTGAAGACGTATAAATTAGTATTGGGGGTACAAAGAGGTGTACCCTGTGTCTATGAATATAGAGATAATGCATGAAAAGACCATACTGTGAATAAATAATATAACTGGTTACACTTTAAATAATGGATTTAATTGATATCTGAAACTAAGTAAGAAATCTTATATTGATATACAATCATTCATTCCAGCTAGTTGTACATCTAATGGTAATATTAGGGTTTGGTTTATCATGACGGGTGTGTGAGTTTTGCTTCAAATGTGATAATGGAAATCAAAAATAATGTGTTTGGGAAGAAGTCTCATGAAAAGAGCAGTCAAGAAACATGGAGAAATACATGTGTTCTGAAGCAGGAAGTGACTGAAAGTGAAACAAATGCGTATAAATTAGCGAACTTGTGGATGAAATATATATCCTACGATGTACATAAACTGAAGAAATAGTAATGTTCCAGTGTTGAATAAAAATGAATGTCAAAATACACATCATGTACCATAGGAATCTGCTGGCCTTGATATTAAACTTGGTCAGTTACTATAGAAATATTAGATTTTTTTTGGTGTTATAATAGAAATTATTATACCACTAGCATGCCACAGAATGTTGAGGAAAGAGCAATGGATTTTTAGTTATCGCACTAATAATCTAACATTTAATGACTCTTTTGGATAGTCTAGAAATTACATAAGGCTATGTAACATAATTTTTTTTAAATTTAACATTCATAAAAGCTTGGAGTTTTTGTAATATTTCTACTTTTTATTTTTTATTTTTTCAGTTGTTATTGACCTTCATTTTGTTTGTTTGTATGTGGTGCTTAGAATAGAACCCAGTGTCCCACACATGCTAGAAAAGCATGTTACCACTGAACCACAAACCCAGCCCCTCCACTTTTATCTTTACATTGAACACGCCTCTCCCTCATCTTTACTCACTTTCTTCCTCATTTTCCCCCTTCTCTCTCTTCCTTTTTCGTTTTCCTTTCATATCTGTTTTTCTCTCATGTCATTACAAAGAGTAGTATGCTATGAAATTTAAATTTAAGACTGTTTTTTATAGTCATTGTATTTTTCTTGAGAAAATTTAATAATTATAATCACCTGATAGATATATTAAAATACATTTTTATACATATGTATCTATATTCATGCATATGCATTACATATTTTATATATATATATATATATATATATATATATATATATATATATATATATATATATATATACATACATATATATTTAAAAGTACTTTGATTAGCCTGTTAAAAATAATATAGACCAAAACTTTCTTAATTCTCAAGCCTTCCAGAATTAACATCTTACAGTGAAAATCAAATAAACATATTTAAATAAACAGGTATCATTCTTTTTTATCAATACTGATAATTTAAGGTTTTATATCATATTAAGCTGTAATACGGCATATTAAATCTTATGAATTTGAAAAAGTTTTTTGAATAACCTATTATTTAAGGACCATATGCACTGACATTTTAAATGGCTTTCTTGTGATTTCAATTTCTATCAATTGTGTATTAATTGCCAAATGCTTATTTTAGTACTTTTCATATTCATAATTGATATAATGTCAATTGTTTAATTCTTCTTGTAAGTAATTACTTATTACAGTAGGGACATATTAATAATTCTAAATCTGTTTAAGAAAATAGTACAAAGATATTTTCATGCAAAATTAAGAATAATTGCGTGCTCTAAATGTCTGATTGTTGATACATATAACAAAGAGCTTTTGATCAGTCTCTTCCCCAGTAAAACATAAAATGCAAAGATATTGTTGGGTATATATGTCAAAATAAAGATAAAGAAAATACACATTATCAGCTAGAAACTATTAAATAAAAGGTGAAAACAGCAATCCAACACATTGTACGAATTTGTCAGATGAGGTAGTATTCTGGAAGAATAGCCTAAGACTAGACCTGGTCCATGACAAAATATTCACGAAAAAAATGAAATATGAAAAATATAGGAAATGCTATGAATTTTTCATGAAGATATGTGAATTATCCTTTAATCTCAATTTATGTGCATTTTCAAAAGCCAATTTCCTGCTAAAATAAATTTGTGATAGTTACAACTAAACAAAACAAAGTTTCTGCTTAGCAAAATGAATGCATCTCAACCCATTTTTAGCTGATTTCTTCCCACTCAATTTTAAACCGTTATTTATTTATTTATTTCTATTGGTTGTTCCAAACATTAAAAAGCTCATGATATATCATCTTTGATACATTTGACTCAATTGGGTTATGAACTCCCATTTTTTCCCCAAATATGAATTGCAGAATCACATTGGTTACACATTCACATTTTTACATAAGAGCATATTAGTGACTGTTGTATTCTGCGACCTTTCCTATCCCCCACTATCCCCCCTCCCCTCCCCTCCCATCTTCCCTCTCTACCTCATCTGCTGTTGTTCAATTCTCTCCATTGTTTCCCCCCCCCATTTACCCTCAAATCCTCTTATATGTAATTTTGTGTAACATTGAGGGTCTCCTACTATTTCCACATGCTTTCCCTTCTCTCTCCCTTTCTCAGCCCCCACTCGTCTTTGTTTAATGTTAAGCTTTTCCTCATGCTCTTCCTCGAGGTTCTGTTCTTAGTTGCTCTTTTAATATCAAAGAAGACATTTGGCATTTGTTTTTTAAGGATTGGCTAGCTTCGCTTAGCATAATCTGCTCTAATGCCATCCATTTCCCTGCAAATTCTATGATTTTGTCATTTTTTAATGAAGAGTAATACTCCATTTTGTATAAAAGCCACATTTTTTTTATCCATTCATCTATTGAAGGGCATCTAGGTTGGTTCCACAGTCTAGCTATTGTGAATTGTGCAGCTATGATCATTGATGTGGCAGTATCTCTATAGTACGCTCTTTTAAGATCCTCAGGAAATTGTCCGAGAAGGGTGACAGCTGGGTCAAATGGTGGATCCATTCCCAGCTTTCCCAGGTATCACCATAGTACTTTCCAAATTGGCCTCACCAATTTGCAGTCCCACCAGCAGTGTACAAGTGTACCCTTTTCCCCACATTCTCACCAACACTTATTTTGTTTGACTTCATAATGGCTGCCGATCTTACTGGAGTGAGATGGTATCTTAGGGTGGTTTTGATTTGCATTTCTCTGACTGCTAGAGATGGTGAGCATTTTTTCATGTACTTGTTCATTGATTGAATGTCCTCCTCTGTGAAGTGTCTGTTCAGGTCCTTGGCCCATTTGTTGATTGGGTTATTTGTTATCTTATTGTTTAATTTTTTGAGTTTTTTGTATATTCTGGATATTAGGGCTCTATCTGAAGTGTGAGGGGTAAAAATTTGTTCCCAGGATGTAGGCTCTCTATTTACCTCTCTTATTGTTTCTCTTGCTGAGAAAAAAACAATTTAGTTTAAGTAAGTCCCATTTGTTTATTCTTGTTATTAACTCTTGGGCTATGGGCATCCTATTAAAGAATGTGGAGCCTGACCCCACAGTATGTAGATCCTAGCCAAGTTTTTCTTCTATTAGACGCAGTGTCTCTGATTTGATATCTAGCTCCTGGATCCATTTTGAGTTAACTTTTGTGCATGGTGAGAGAAAGGGATTTAGTTTCATTATGTTGCATATGGATTTTCAATTTTCCCAGCACCATTTGTTGAAGATGCTATCTTTCCTCCACTGCAGGTTTTTAGCCCCTTTATCAAATATAAGAAAGTTGTAATTTTGTGGATTGGTTTCTGTGTCCTCTATTCTATACCATTGGTCCAGCTGCCTGTTTTGGTACCAGTACCATAATGTTTTTATTACTATTGCTTTGTAGTACAGTTTGAACTCTGGTATCACTATACCTCCAGATTCACACTTCCTGCTTAGAATTGCTTTTGGTATTCAGGGTCTTTTGTTTTTCCATATGAATTTCATGATTGCTTTATCATTTCTACAAGAAATGCTGTTGGGAATTTTATTGGCACTGATTTAAACCTGTAGAGAACTTTGGGGAATATCAACATTTTGATGATGTTAGTTCTGCCTATCCATGAACAGGGTACATTTTTCCATCTTCTAAGATCTTCTTCTATCTCTCTCCTTAGGGTTCTGTAGTTTTCATTATATAAATCTTTCACCTCTTTCGTTAGGATGATTCCCAAGTATCTTATTTTCTTTGTGGATATAGTGAATGGAGTGGTTTTCCTCATTTCCATTTCAGAAGTTTTGCTGCTGATATACAGGAATGCCTTTGATTAATGCGTGTTGACTTTATATCTTGCCACTTTGCTGAATTCATTTATTAACTCTAGCAGTTGCTTTGTAGACCCTTTTGAGTCTGTTAAATATATTATCATGTCATCTGCAAATAGCGATAATTTAAGTTCTTCTTTTCCTATTTTTATGTCTTTAATTTCTTTTGTCTGTCTAATTGCTCTGGCTAGTATTTCAAGAACTAAATCGAATAGAAGTGGTGATAGAGGGCATCCCTGTCTTGTTCCAGATTTTAGAGGGAATGCCTTCAGTTTTTCTCCATTTACGATGATGCTAGCTTGAGGTTTAGCATATATAGCTTTTACAATGTTGAGGTAAGTTCCTGTTATCCCTAGTTTTTCTAGTGTTTTGAACATAAAGGGAGGCTGAACTTTGTCGAATGTTTTTTCTGCATCTATCAAGATGATCATATGGTTCTTGTCTTTAAGTCTATTGATGTGGTGAATAGCATTTATTGATTTCCGTATATTGAACTAGCCTTACTTCCCTGGGATGAATCCTACTTGATCATGGTGCACAATTTTTTGATATGCTTTTGCATTACATTCACCAGGATTTTATTGAGAATTTTTGCATCCTAGTTCATTAGAGATATTGGTCTGTAGTTTTCTTTCTTTGAAGTGTTTTTGTCTGGTTTCGGGATCAGGGTGATTTTGGCCTCATAGAATGAATTTGAAAGAGCACCTTCTTTTTCTATTTCTTGAAATAGCTTGAAAAGTATTGATATGAATTCTTCTTTTAAGGTTTTGTAGAGCTCCGCTCTATACCTATCCGCTCCAGGGCTTTTTTTGGTTGGTAGTCTTTTGATGGCTTCTTGTATTTCTTCCTTTGTTATTGGTCTGTTTAAATTGTGTGTGTCTTCCTGACTCAATTTGGGCACATCGTATGACTTAAGAAATTTATTGATATCTTCACTATCTTCTATTTCATTTGAATATAGGGTTTCAAAATACTTTCTAATTATCTTTTGTATTTCTGTAGTGTCTGTTGTGATAATGATTTTTTCATGCCGTATGTTAGTAATTTGAGTTCTCTTTCTTCTTCTCTTCGTTAGCATGGCTAAGGGCCTGTCAATCTTATTTATGTTTTCAAAGAACCAACTTTTAGTTTTATCAATTTTTTCAATGGTTTTTTTTGTTTCAATTTTGTTGATTTCTGCTCTAATTATAATTATTTCTTGTCTTCTACTACATTTGCTGTTGTTTTCCTTTTCTTTTTCTAGGTTTTTGAGGTGTAGTGTGAGTTCATTTATTTGTTTTTTCTTTTTTTTTTGAGGAAAGAACTCCAAGAAATGAATTTCCCTCTTAAAACTGCTTTCATTGTGTCCCATAGATTCCAGTATGTTGTGTCTGTATTGTCATTTGTCTCTAAGAATTTTTTAGATCCTCCTTTATGTCTTCTGTAACCCATTGAACATTCAGTAGAATATTGTTCATTTTTCCATATGATGTAGGATTTTTCCTTCCTTCTTTTATCATTGATTTCCAGTTTCATTCCAATATGATCAGATATGGTGCATGGTATTATCTCCATGCCTTTATATTTACTAAGGGTTGCCCTATGGCATAATATATGATCTATCTTTGAGTAGGATCCTTGTGCTGCTGAGAAGAACGTGTATCCACTTGATGATGGTTGATATATTCTATATATGTTGGTTAAGTCTAGGTTATTTATTGTTCTGTTGAATTCCATAGTTTCTTTATTCAGTTTTTGTCTAGAGGATCTGTCTAATGGCGAGATCAGTGTGTTGAAGTCACCCGTAGTTATTGTGTTGTAGTCTATTCGACTCTTGAACTTGAGGAGAGTTTGTTTCATGAGCGTTTCAGCTCAATTGTTTGGTGCATACAAATTGATATTTGTTATATCTTGTTGGTGGATGGTTCCTTTTAACAGTATATAGTGTCCTTCGTTATCCCTTTTGATTAACGTAGGTTTGAAATTGATTTTATTTGATATGAGTATGGCTACTCCTGCTTGCTTCCGAGGGCCATGTGAGTGGTATGATTTATCCCAAACTTTTACTTTCAGCCTGTGTATGTCTTTACCTATCATATGAGTCTCCTGAAGGCAGCAGACTGTTGGATTTTTTTTTTTTGATTCAGATTACTAACCTATGTCTCTTGATTGGTGAGTTTATGCCATTAACATTTAAGGTTACAATTGAAATATAATTTTTACTTTCATTCATGTTTATTTATTTATTTATTTTTTTAGTTTGGCTAGTTTTTACTTTTTGGTTATTTTCCTCCCCCTTTACTGAGATACCTCCTGCTGTTAGTTTGGGGCACTATTTTTCAATTTCTCTTCTTATAGTATTTTGCTCAAAATGCTTTGCAGTGCTGGTGTTCTTTCTGCAAATTCTTTTAGCTTTTGTTTATCGTAAAAGACACTAATTTCATTGTCAAATCCCAAACTTAATTTTGCTGGATACAGTATTCTTGGTTGGAATCCATTATTTTTCAGCGTTTGAAATACATTGTTCCAGGATCTACTCGCTTTCAAAGTTTGTGATGAAAAATCAGTCGTTAACCTAATTGGTTTACCCCAGAATGTAATCTGCCTCATTTCCCTTTTAGCTTTTAATATTCTCTCTTTGTTCTGTATGTTGGCTATCTTCATAATTCTATGTCTTGGAGTTGATCTATTATGGTTTTGAATGTTTGAGGTCATGTAGGCTTCAAGGATTTGGCAATCCATTCCATCTTTCATCTCTGGGAAGTTTTCTAGAATTATTTCATTTAATATGTTGTCCATTCCTTTGGTTTGAATCTCTATGCCTTCTTCTATCCTGATGACTCTTAAATTTGTTTTTTTTATGACATCCCATATTTCTTAAATAGATTGCTCATGGGATATAAGCATCTTTTCTGTGTTGACTATATTCTTTTCAAGTTGATAAACTTTGTCTTCATTATCTGATCTTCTGACTTCTACTTGATCTAGTCTATTTACAATATTCTCGTTTGAGTTTCTAATGTGGTTTATATTTTTCTGCATTCCTAGGATTACTCTTTGACTTTTTTTAAGATCTCTGTCTTTTGGTAAAGCTCATTCTTTGCCATTTGAATTTGTTTGTTTAATTCATTTTCAAAATATTCTTTTATTGCTTGGACTTGCTGCCTCATGTCTTCTCTAATATTTCTTTCCATCTGAGTTAGGGATGCATTGAGTTTTTTCCCTATCCCTGTTTCTGATGATTCTAGGTTCTCCTGTAGAATTAAGTTGTCCGGCATTATTTGTACACCTTTATCCCTTGTTTTTTCATGAAGTTCACATTACTTTCCAGCTCCATTTGATTGCTGTGTTTCTGCTCTCTTCTATATATTTATTTTGGTTTTATATATCTCTATTGTCTCTGCTTTGTGTTGGTAGACTGTGAATGCTAAAGTAGATTCCACTGGGAAGGAATTCCGACGGCCGAGCTCCAGTTATGTCACCTCTCTGTTATGGTGGGCCCCAGGCTCTTTGCCCGGGTGTTCGCATGGGGGTGTGGGACTGTACTGTCTCTGTTTGGTTTCAGCTCCCGGTCGCCGGCGTGCAGGCGGTCACAAGCTGTGCAGTCGCGCAGTCAGCGGGTGGCTGTCATCGGCGGTTGTGCGATCTCTAGCCACCCCTTAGGGTGGGCATATGGCAGGCGATTTATCGCTGGTGGGCAGGCAGTCTCCAGCCGTCCAGTCACACCTGCAGTGGGCCGGCTGTTGCCGGCGGGCGAGCGTTCTCCAGGTGCCCAGTCACAGGGCCTGGCCTCTAGTCCCCTGGTTTCTCCTGCTAGTCCTGGTTTCTCCTGCTAGACCAGATTTCCCCTGAGTAATGCCCTCGGCAGCTCAAACTGTACTCTGGCTTGCCGTTTCTTGGGTGTGGATTGTGTCTATTGGGAACCCCAGGACTCTATTTTTTTTAATTTTTTCCACTTGCCCCTCCCCCATCGCTGGCTAGACAGATTTCGTTTTCACCACTGATGGGAGGGGGAGTTGAAGGTAAGGTGCCTCTAGTTCCCCCCCCATCTTTATGCAGGCTCTCTCTGAAAATCCCTCCCCTGGAAAGCTTAGGACAGATTTTATGCAAATTTCCTACTGTATGGGAGATGAGCGGAAAACACACAACTGTTTTATTGTTGCAATCTGTCGGAGAGTGGCGGTGGTTACTTCAGCTCTCCAAGATGGTGGCCGTTGGTTTCCTTGGTGGAGTTTCCGTTGTGGGGGATAGAACTGTAGCGCTTCCTTCCCTGACTGAAATCCCGAACTCGGCCTGGGGCTCAGTGGGGCGTCAGCTGGCAGGATTCCATAGAATCTGCAGCAACGTTTCTCCCTGGATGCTAGTCGCTTCTCGGTGGTGCCCCGATGTCTGCAGCCACGGGGCGGGCCACACGGATCAGTAAGCCCGGATCTCCTGTTGCATATTCAGCTCGCGTTTGAGACTCAATTACTGGACCTCGTTGGTGGAAATCATTCTTTTAGGTTTCGGTGCACACCCATTTTTCTGTAAGATCCTAACAAGATAGTCTTTTGTCATTCTAACTCGTTATTCACCTGCAATGTGGCGTGGTACACTGGGTGTGATGCACTCTATTCGCGACCAACTTGCAATGTTGAAATATTAGGTTTTGTATGCACCATTTACTGAAGATAGTTTTCAGTACTAGGCAACCAATATGTATTTCAGGTTGATGAATATTTCTCAGAATAATCTTTTGAAAAGTTGATTATAAATCCACATACATGAATATGAATGAATTTGGGGAGTGCACAATAAGGCACATATATTTCATATTTTGAAAAATCTGGAGATATATATATATATATATATATATATATATATATATATATATATACACAGAGACACATTACAATGTAGCATTATGTATGCCAACCGAAATTTATCATGAAATACATATCATCCACGGATCCAACAATATTAATTTTACTGAACATGGATTTATGTATAATGTTGTTCAAATAGGAGGCTCACCCATAGGTTGAATTTTCAGTTTCAAAGGCGTTTAGGAGGAGTGATATCTTCTCACAATTTGTATCTGCCAAGTCAGCCACCTCACAAAAATGTACGTGTGATACCAGGTAGGATTCTATATATGCATATAAAAATACATTTGCTGACTAGGCTACAGAGAAAGGGAGAAATAAATTCACATATTTGTTAACTTTAAAAACACATGGAGAACTATTTCAACAAAAAAAAATTGACTAGATTTATAACTCCTACCGTATATAATGCAAAAGGCAAGTCCAACAATACCAAACATGCCTCCTGTGAACTGCTTGTATTTCTATTCTGATTGGGTTATTATTCTCCATGATATTACGATTAGTAGTCAGAGTCTAGTAGGGTAGGGGTTAGTGTCAGGGATTCAGTATTTCAAATGGAAAATTAGAAAATAAATCCTATGTGAATGCAAATATGTGCTACACAAAAATGTTCCCACTCTCATCAAGAACTATGGCTTGACATTACTTTTGCCCCATGTAAGACACAATTAGAGGAGAAGTGTTAGAAAATCTGTGAATACATATCTGGAGTGGAATATGCTCAATAGTTCACAACACTGGAGGTGGTAGAGAAGTTCCCAAAAGTAAGGGACAGGGTAAACACTCCACAAATATGGAGCTCTGCTGGCCAAAAGACTTCTTGAAGAACTGCCTCTGAGGTTGGGCACCTGAAAAATATGTTGTTTTCTGGAGCTTTAGCTTCATTTGTAGTGAGACTATCAAAGCTGGGTCTGCATCTATGTGACCTGGAGGACATGGTTTCTTATTTTCCAGTGAAGATGAGGCAGCAGTGCTGGATTTGCTCTTTGTAGGTAAACTGTGACCACTGGGGTCTAAGTGTCTCCCCATGTGGACTGTGAAGCCATTTGGTCATCCTCCAATTTTCATGGTGTTTCTTGCTGCTGCACTTGGAGTTTGCTATTTGATTCAAAAATACAAGGAGTTCTAGTGGATCACAGTGCTGGAGGGAGTTCTGTCACATGTGGTGGGTCAGTTTCTGCAGGAGAATGCACCAAACATACTTCTAGCCCACATATATTGCCCCATTGACCATAGCAACATGATTCTGAACATTGCCCTGAAATCTCTCAATATTACAAGATGCCTTTACATAGAAGGGACTGCTGGCTGCACCACGTCAGTCACAAGCCATTTGGAAGCCAATGGAAGATCCACAAGGCCCCACCACAGATGTTTTATCACACACCTGACCACCACGGCTCTAGGCCCACTACTCAGCAGGCTCCAACTTATTGGCATCTCTGTTCTACACGATTTTCATAAAACCCAGTCAATCAAAGCACTGTCTGGTATACTCATGATCAGCAACAGGACATCCAAAGGTCCTCCATTGCCACCTGGTCATGGGAATTTCAAAAATTTTATGTTATTTTTGTAGCCATTTTTCAATGATGATGTTGGAGTCAGTGTGGGTTAAAATTCACTCCAGAACCATTAAATGTAGAGGAAGCACATTTCAATGAAAGCTTTGGAGAATTCTCACAGGCAAGGCTTCTCAAAAAGTGGCCAAATGGTCACATGAAGCCAGGCCCATTGTGGTCTACAATGAGGTCCATGTGTGTTTCGAGTCTCAACTATGGCTGCCAAGTCTTTCAGAATAAAATCACGTGATATCTTGGCTGTGATTCCCAGTGCTCTGTTGAAAGCCACCCTGGGCCTAGATCTCAGTTTTCAAGGGGGACTCTCATGCATGGCCTCCTAAAATCCCAACACAATTCATGGCAATAATTCTCTGAGTTCAGTTTCAGAACTCAGTCTCTAAGGGGAATCACACCAGAGTTCTTGTCAAGGTGGACCCAGTCATCTCTTCCAACCACCAAACAAATGGCCACAATTAAAACCAAATCACTCCCACATGGCCCTCATAATCTTTCATATAGACACGCATCATAACCTCTGGCTAGATGTTTCCATGAGGGGCGAAGCCCAAGACAGTCTCCAAAATAATCTCCCTTGCCCCTTAATGGCCTAAAATCAGGGTTGCCTGGACACATTTTCTGTGAACCAGGAGTGATCAAATAGGCCTGCTGTTCATACTTCTCTGCTTCTCCAATTTGAGGCCTACTGACTGTGGGGTTTATTTTTTTTATGTGAATTGGAGTCATTAGAAAACCCAAGCACCTATCGGCTAGCTTCTGCAGGGCTTTGAAGAAATTATTTGACCCAAAGGATGCCTATTTTCACTTGATGGAGGTCAGGAACCTAACAGAAGAAGGGGAGAGACTTTATCCACAATGACTGCTCTTTTGGCCATTTTGGTTTTGGATGCACACATGGAATCATTCTTAAGATACATCAGGTGCTGAGAATCTAAGCCATTCCCTCAAACAGGCAAAGAGGCTGATTCAGACACATCCCTTTCCAAAGCAATTAAGCAAAGAGGCACAGGTGATGCCCATTCATTTCCATTTGAAACCTGTTTTCATCAGGTTTCACAAAGGGGTGGCCTGAGGCAAAGACCTTCCTGACATTCAGGGCAACAGAACAATAGGTAAGCAAAGCAGGGTTTCTCCACTGAGACTTTATTGGTCACACTGATATCTGAGTTTTCTGAGATGCTCGCCATTCCCTTCAGCTATCCAGTAAATGCCCTTGTAACAGGGCTTGGAAGTGGTACATATCTTGGACACAAAACCATGAGCCTATTCTGTAGAGTGGCCAGAATTCAGGAAGAACGCAGGAACTTTGGAAGATAGCACGTGTTGCCCATCGATAAGGCAAGCCAAAATCCATTCATCAATTTTGCAGAATAAATGATGGGAAGCTTTCTACTAGACAGGACACATCGATTGATGCATTCTCTTTTCTAATGTCTATAACCATGGACACAGTGGGATACACAGACATAGAAACACTCGCCTTGTCCAATGACTTACTAGAAACAGTTCACTCAAAACCAAACAAACCGCCTTTTCTATCTATTCTCAGAACATGAGACAAATCTACAAACACACAGCGACACCCACAGAGGCACCTCCTTCCCCAAAGTAGGTCTGTGACTATCCAGAGTGTCCTCTGACTGGTGGGCCATAGTATGTTCCCCCGAAATGGCCTGTCCTGTCTCAGATCTGGTCTCCTTAACCAACTCTGTGAAGATGTCAGGAGCCAGTGGTGAACCACTATCTGGTTTCTCAGGAAAGGCCCCTCTTCAGAGCTTTTCTGGCATTTGGCCATTCTCATATCAGTAGGTACCAAGAAAGACTGACTCTGTCCTTGGTATATCCAAACAAGTGAGACCACTGGGACTGGGACTGGGACAGGCTCTGGGTGCCTGTCTTCCTGGATAACAAGTTCTTAGAGTTCCATCACCAAGGAAGTGAGGTGAGGTCACTTCCTTCAGGAACTGAAAGAGGTCACTGCCTTAGTAACCACTTTGTCCTAACAGTTGCTTCCAAGGGTCCCATGAGATGGAGGCTGCCCCTACGTCCTGTGACACTTTCACAAGTTAGAATGTATATCAACCATAGGCACCCGGGACCAGCTCTCCAAACAGGACTGTTTGGGTCCATATTCTAATGGGTGGCACTAGAGCAGATTATGCTTAGTGAAGCTAGCCAATCCCTAAAAAACAAATACCAAATGTCTTTTTTGATATAATGAGAGCAACTAAGAATAGAGCAGGGAGAATGAGCATGAAGAAAAGATTAACATTAAACAGAGACATGAGGTGGGAGGGAAAGAGAGAGAAAAGGGAAATTGCATGGAAATGGAGGGAGACCCTCATTGTTATACTAAATTACATATTAGAGGTTGTGAATGGAATGGGAAAATAACAAGGTGATAAATGAATTACAGTAGATGGGGTAGACAGAGAAGATGGGAGGGGAGGGGAGGGGGGATTGTAAAGGATAGGAATGGTAGCAGAATACAACAATTACTAGTATGGCATTATGTAAAAATGTGGATGTGTAACCGATGTGATTCTTCAATCTGTACCTGGGGTAAAAATGGGAGTTCATAAATCACTTGAAGCTAATGTATGCTAATGTATGAATATGTTATGTGAAAAGATTTGTAAGGTTTTGAACCACCAATAATAAAAAAAAAGAACAGAGAGGCTGATTCAGTAACAACCTTTCAACCTGACCAGTTTGTTTGCCATGGAAGTTGACTTTTGCTCTCTCAGGTCCTTCAGTGGTGCCTATATCTTCTCCAGGGATCACTTCTGCATGAAACTTTGAGTTTTTCAACATGTGGAAGATTCCCTACATTGCTCTATTTTAGGACCAACACTGTCCCTGCTCTTCTGTAAAGTTAGATTGAGGAAACAGTGTATGGTTTTGCTTAATAACAGGTTTGATTTGGGTTAGGAATCATTCTGGTTGATGAATAATGGTATTGGGAACCTGTGATATTAATAAGAATATATAGGTGAAATATAAGTATGAAAACAGAAATCTAGGTAAGATTGGAATCCCAGAAGGGCATTGCGCTCTTGATTGGGATACTTAGCTTTGACACATGTTCTGCAAAGATGTTTCAGATAAATCAATAATCAATGGCATAGGACCTTGTACCTTGGATGATTGAATGTAGAAGTGAGTATCCACTCAAACTGGGATAGTCGGTAAGATTAGGAAGATATTCTGTAGGTTTCAGAAGAAGAGAGAGTACAGGAATTGGACCAAAAGTTCTTTAGCAATAGGGTATCACATAGACAGTGAACGTAAATGTCAGCACATGTGAAATGTTAGTCAAAATGGTGAACTGGTGAAAATATTTAGGTAAGCAGACATCAATAGAGACATTAGGAAATCAGGGAAAGTATAAAGTGAGTGATAGGATTAGACATTTGAACAGAGTTGAGGTTGAATATATAGTCTTAGGAAGAAACAAATATGTTGTCATAAATAGGATTGACATTTGAGAGCATTAGGCAACCTGGACATGAATGTTTTTAGTAATCCATGCTCACTTTCCATTTAGGCTTTGGTACAATCATAAGTGTGACCTCTGCTTTTTGTGTCCAGAATATTACTGTGATAAATGCATACGTAGATCAGGTGACATGAGTATTTCTTCCACCATTTCTGAGAGCAACATTTTGAAGACGAATAAATTAGTGTTGGGGTTACAAATAGATGTACCCTGTGTCTATGAATGTAGAGATAATGCATGAATAGACCATACTGTGAATAAATAATATAATTGGTTCCAACTTTAAATAATGGATTGAATTGATATCTGAATATATACAGAAAATCTTATATTGATATACAATTATTCATTCCAACCAGTAATACATCTAATGGTAATATTAGGGTTATGTTTTATCATGAAGAGTGTGTGAGTTTTGCTTCAAAATGATTATGTAAATCGAAAATAATGTGTTTGAAATGAAGTCTCATGAAAAGACCAGTCAAGAAACCTAGAGGAATACATGTGTTCTGAATCAGTAAATGATTGAAAGTGAATCAAATGCCTATAAATTTGTGAACTTATGGATGAAATATATGTCCTATGATGTTCATAAACTGTAGAAATTGTATTGTACCAGTGTTGAATAAAATAAACTTCAAAATAAACATCATGTCCCATAGGAATCTACTTGCATTGATGTTAAACAGGGTCAGTTAATGTAGAAATATTAGGATTGTATGCACCATTCACTGAAGTTAGTTTTCAGTAATAGGAAACAAATATGTATTTCAGGTGGATGAATATTTCTGAGAATAATCTTGTGAAATGTTGATTATAAATCCACATACATGAACATGAATGAATTTAGGTAGTGTATATAAGACACATATATTTTATATTTGGAAAAATTTGGAGAGTGTACATATATATGTGTGTGTATATATATATATATATATATATATATATATATATATATATATATATATATATTAAAAAAACAAAAACAGACAATAAAATGTAGCAATATGTATGCCAATCGAAATTCTTCATGAAATGTACATCAGCCACAGATGCAAAAATATTTAATTTACTGAACATGGATTTATGTATAATGTTGTTCTACTAGGAGGCTCACCCATAGGTTGAATTTTCAGTTCCAACAGAGTTTAGGAGGAGTGATCTCTTCTCACTATTTGTATTTGCCAAGTCAGACACCTCAGAAGAATACACGTGTGATGCCAGGTAGGATTCTATATGTGCATATAAAAATACATGTGCTGAATTGGCTACAGAGAATGGGAGACAGATATTCACATATTTGTTAACTTTAAAAACATGTGGAGAACTATTTCAATTAAAAATTAGCTAGATTTATAACACCTACCCTATATCATTCAAAAGACAAGTCCAACTATACACCATGCCTCATCTGTACTGCTTGCATTTCCATTCTGTTTGGATTATTTTTCTCCATCATATTAGTATTAGTAGTCAGAGTCTAGTAGGTTATGGTTTAGTGTCAGGTGTCCGGGCCGGCTGGACACTTCAACGTGGTCGTTGAACCTTGTTGGGGAGGAATGAAGGGACAGGAGTCATGAGAGATGACAGCAAGACAACAGTTCTGATCATGCTGAAAATTTTTATAGTTCTCACAGTGTATTTATATGCTGGGGATGAGAAAGCTCTCTTATCGGCAGTTGCTGGATGTCTTCACAGGGTGAGATAACCTCAGGATATTTCAGGAAGACGGATAGCTGAAGGATGTCTCAGGGTGATAGATGGCTGCGGGATGTCTCCCAGGCAGGATATCTCGCAGGGGGCTATTTCTTGTAAGTGTCAGGCTATTCTTTGAAGGAGAACTTCCTTCTAGCCCCTGACATCTCCTCCCTTTCATATATAAAATATTTGACCATACCTTACAGGCCAATGTTTTAGGGGGTTATAGAGGCTCTGTTTCTCTAGCAGGCCTTAGAATATCTCCTGATCTGATCGAGCATGTTTACTATATTTCGTGGTGGCCTTGGCATGTTTTTGGAGGAGACGGCTTTGAGGGGGAAGCATGCCAACTGCCATGCACCGGAGCGTGTCACTCAGAAGACTTGGGTTTTGGGAACCATGGATCCATCCTCCTGCAGTCCTTCCTGCACCCTCCGTTATTATGGCCTAACGTCCTCACTCCATGGGTGCGTCCTCCCCCAAGCAGAGTGGCCCATGGAGGACGAACCCTTATGGCAAGTGCAGAAGATGGTTGGTCAGAGCTGTTACTTAGAGTTTTATGTAAGAAAGCGAGATCTGTGGGCATGTAAACTTAAGAAATAAGCTTGTGAGGAGGGTAGACCATCCTTTTAAATGTTGACAGCACGGTCTTCCATATCCAGGCGATGATAGTGGACCTGTATGGGCTTAGAGGCCAAAATATTAATCTGTTCTTTAATAAATGGTACCAGCCTGTTTATAATGCAGGGTCCTAGGGACACCATTAAAAGTAAACCCAACAAAGGGAATAATAGGGGAAGAAGGTAGGGTAAAAATCCATTAAGCCCAGTTCAGAGGGGATTTTCAAATATTTCCCTTCATCTCTTTTCTAGATCTTCTTGAAGCTGCTTAATTTTAGTGCATACTATTCCAGAATTATTGGCATAAATGCAGCATCGTTCCCCTAAGGCCAAGCAAATACCTCCCTGGTTAGCTGTCAGCAAATTTAAGCCTCATCTATTTGAAGGAACACTTCTGCCAGGGAGTCTATTTGGTCCTGCAAATCTTTAATGGTTCCTGATAGAGTTTTTATCAGTTGTTCCTGATAGAGTTTATAATTTGTTGAGACAGGCGATGGTAAGAGTGAATAGACGTGCCTAAGCCAGTGTACCTGTGCCCACAGGAACTGTTATTCCAAGGCTGGCAGATTGTTGGCTGCATCTGAAAAAGAGGAAATTTTGTCCTCATGAGGCGTGCCTCTGTCCCTGTTTTGAGGTAAGTCATTAACCTGTTTAACCAGGAGTTCTGGTAACCATCTTGGGGCTGTTTGATCTTGGTCCAAAACACAAGCTGAGCCTCCTCCCCAGATGAGGACAGGATCTGGGCCTTTCCATTTATTTGTAAGGGGATCGTGTCACATAACAGGTGGGCGAACAGAATTGGACGAGGGATGGCAGTGTCTGTCTGCTGCCGAATCGCCTTCATTGTCTAGGGTAAGAAAAATAAGGGCAAATAATGCATTGTTAAGGCGATGCCTGGGTGTGGTAAATACAAGGGAGGAAGCCTTAAGGAGGGTTAGCCAAGTTTTTAAGTTAAGGTGGGCAAGTTCCACAATGCCTTTGCCCTGAGGGTTGTATGGAATTCTAGTAGTATGACAAATTGCAAGGTAGCACAAAACTGTTTAAACTTGGCAATGGTATATGTAGGATAAATATCTGTTTTAATATGTATTGGTTTACCCATAACAGAAAAGGCTGAAACAAGATGAGAAAGGACATCTTTGGTAGCCTCTCCAGAATGTGGTGATGCAAAAATAAAGCCGCTGAAGGTATCTACAGAAACGTGTATATATTTGCTTATTACAAATTCAAGAAAATGAGTAACATCCATTTGCCAAAACTGATCGGGCAGTAATCCTCGGGGGTTAACTCCCCAGTGTTGAATGGGGAGGGAGACAGTGCAACCAGGACATGCTTTTACTATTTCTCGTGCCTGTTGCCTGGTAATTTTACAAAGTAATCAAAGGCTCTGGAAATTTAAATGGTGTATATTGTGTAACTCCGTGGCCTTTTGAATGGAGCCAAAAAAAATTGGAAAAATGGAACGAGTTGCTGCATCAGCTTGGGCATTACCTTGAATTAGAGGGCTGGGAAGATCAGAGTGTGCCCTGATGTGTCCTAAGAAAAATGGGTGTTGTCTGGCCTGAATTAGCTGCTGAAGCTGGTGAAACAGAAAGGCCGCATTGTTAGAAGCCTTAATGGGAGGTGAAATCACCAGCAGGTGCACAGAATGAGCAATGTAGGCACTGTCTTTATAAATATTAACAGGATTATCAAAAATGTTATAAAAACTTGTGTTATGGCAAACAATTCCACAAACTGTGGTGACTGATAGACAGTATCAAAGGTGGTAGGCTTGTTATTGACAACAAAGACCGCTTGGCCATTACAGGAACCATCTGTAAAGACAGTAAGGGCTTGAGGAATGGAAGCCTTTTGAGTAATTTCAGGAAAAGTAAATGGATGTAACTGGACAAAATGTAAAAGGGGGTCATTGGGGAGGTAGTGAACAATTGTTCCCAAAAGCCTGATAGGGCAATACCACATTCATCCCTTGTCTCTAGTAAAAATTGGGTTTGGTCCTTAGTATATGGAATAAAAATATTATCAGGGTCTTTGCCAAAATGTTGTAGAGAAATCAAATGACCGTTAAGAATAATAGAAGCTACCTGAGCAAGATAAACAGTAATAACCTTCGAGGATGTGGTGGGTAAATGGACCCAAAACAAGGGGCAGTCTTTATTTTTAAAATGTGGATCTCGCTGCCAAAATATTCCTGTGGGTGTATGAGGAGTGTGTAAAATAACCAGAACCAGAGGAAGGTTATAAGAAATTTGTGTAACAAATTGTTGGGCAATGGTTTCTGTGATTTGGTTTACTGCCTGTCATGCCTTGGGAGTAAGATTTTGAGGCGAGGAGGGGTGGGAATTACCTCTCAAAATATCATTAAGAGTCAAAAGTACACAAGTGCATAATTTTAAAAATGTTATTAGACATTGAATATCCCTCAGTAATTTCTGAAAATCTTTAAGAGTGTGAAGATGGTCCACACGTCGTTGTATTTTAGAAATTTGGATCTGATTTTCTAGAATTTTAAGGCCCAAACTCTTATAAGAGTCCTGTGTTTGAACCTTATTAGGAGCTATCTGTAGTCCCAAGGTAGTGAGGATTTTGTAAAAGTCCAAGTAACAATTATTAAGGTCATGGGTATTAGGTGCAGCAATTAACAAATCATCCATATAATGTAAAATATAAATTTTTGGCCCTCACTCTCTCACAGGGTCTACTGCTTGAGCAACGTATTTTTGGCAAAGAGTAGGGCTGTTGGCCATACCTTGGGGAAGAACCTTCCATTGAAGTCTCTGCATAGGGCCCTGAATATTAATGCAAGAAAGACTAAAGGCAAAATAGGGTCTATCCTCAGGATGTAAAGGAATGGTAAAAAAGCAAACTTTTAAGTCCATAACCATTTTATAATAGTTTTTGTGAATAGCCACTGGTGTGGGAATGTCTGGCTGTAGTGCTCCCATCGGGAGTATAACTTTATTAATGGCACACAAATCTTGTAAAAGGCGCCACTTGCCTGATTTTTTCTTGATAACAAAAATAGAAGTGTACGATGGTGAGGTTGAGGGCTCTACATGGCGGGCTGCCAGCTGTTCCTTCACTAACATGGAGGCAGCCTCCAAATTTTCTTGGGTAAGGGGCCACTGATCCACCCACAAAAGAGTCTGAGTCTCCCAAATAATTTTATCTCCATGGGGTACAGGAGGGTCAGGGACCGACACTAAAAATCCAAATATCCAAGTCCATATGTATTTGTTTTTTTTTTATGGGTTGTATAGGCCCCACCAGTCCTTGTCCCAGCCTCCCAAGGCCTGTACCAGGGACAAAATTCATACGGAGCATTTGATGAGTCACCATGGAATTGGGACTGGCAAGAATAACTTCCATTTGACTCAAAATATCTCGGGCCCATAGGTAAACAGGGAGGTCAGGAACAACAAAAGAAGTGACAGTTCCCTTATTACCCTCTTTATCAGTCCAGCTAAGAGCAGTAGAGATGATCAGAGGATTTTTTGACTTTCCTATCCCTTTAAGGTCAGTCAAGGATGGGGTGAGGGGCCAACCTGATCGCCAGTATTTTTGAGAAATAATTGTCACATCAGCTCCAGTAACTAAAATTGCTTGGAATTCCTTTCCTTCAATAAGTAAGGTAAGGCTGTGTCTACTATGAGAAATGGGATGAACCCAATATACCTCAGAGGAGCCCAAGGAGGCAGTCCCCCACAGTAGGTTTGGGTGGTGGAAGTGCCCCTTAATCTAAGGGAAGGAGTATTAATTGTGCAAGACTTTTTCCTCCTGGGATGGCCGCAACTCTATTAATAACTGTGGCCAGTATTTTTATTTCTCCAGTGAAATCATTTTCATTAATGCCAGGGAAGACCTGAACACCTTGTAAGGTAGTAGAGGCTCTTCCAAGAATAAGGGCACACGTATGAGATGGAGGGGGACCCATAATTCCAGTTGGTATTATCTGGGGCCCTTGCATTGAGTCTAATGTTGTATCAGTGGTGGCACAGAGGTCCAATCCTGCACTGCCTGGAGTGGGTAGTTGGAGGGAGCCAATTGTGGAGAAGGATTTTGAGGTAGGTTGGGAGTTTGGGAGGGAACAAACCTTATTGCCCCAGGGAGTTTCCTGAGAAGCAGGAAGAAATAGGCTGTCCGAGATCATTTGTCATTGATCTACACTCACTGGCCCAGTGATGACCTTTACCATATCAAGGACAAAGTGTAGCTGGGGGCAGTTTAGCTCCAGTTTGAGGAGACGCAATTCTTACTCTTTGTTTGCCTGTCAGACACTTGCGTGCAAAATGGCCTGGTTGTTTAGAAGTAAAGCAAATACGTGAGCCAGGATTGTAAAAGGCCTTGGTAAAGGGGGCACTAAAGTGAGACCCATGGCATGGGCTGCACCCACCCCTGCACAGACTCTAATAAAGTCAGAAAGTTTCCCTTTATCCTTATGATGTCGAAGAACATCCTGTCATGCCGGGTTGGCGTTTTCAAAGGCAAGATGTTTTACAAAGTTGCTTTCGCTTTCGCTTGGTCCAAGCAAGTATTCCACAGCTAGGTTAAGCCAGGGAACAAAGTCGCTATAAGGCTCGTCGGGCCCTTGTCGAATTCTTGCCAGGGAAGTGATAGTCGAGGCCCTTTCAGGGAGGCGTCTCCAAGTATGTAAGCCAGCCATCTAAATCTGCGCAAAAAGTCCAGCAGGGAAACGTGCCTGTTTAGTTTTAGTGTCAAAAGTTGCATTGCCCACTAGCTTAACATAAGTCCAGGATTTAGAGGAGGCCTTTGTTAAATTTTTTTTGAGCAGTTTCTGACAGGGCTCTTTGAAATCTGCATTCCATAGCAGGAAGTCTCTGGCACTGAGGGCAGCTCGGTCTAAAAATTTCCAATCATTGGGAGTAAGAAATTGTGTGCTGTGGCTTTCTAATAAAGCCAACGTGTAGGGCACAGTGGGGCCATAGTGAGCACAAGCATTTTTAAGTTTTTCAAGAAAATGGAGGCTAATTTTTTTGTAGACACTCTGGGTTCCTTCCTGCCTAGGGGTGAACTCCTCATCCTCTAAGTCCTGATCTCCTTGATCCATTTTCCCCGCTTCCTCCTCTTGAACCTCTTCTAAGTCTTTGACCTCAGCCTGAGCAGGCTTATCTATCTGACTGGTGGTGACTGGGAAGGCAAGCACAGGCCGATGGAGCGGCTTCACCTTTGTATTAGACCACTGTGGGCCAGCTTGTGTTGACTCCATTCCTAAGGCTAATGAAGAGAGCTCAGAGTCAAGGGATCTTTATTCTTTTAAAAATTGGATCTGTTCCCGTCCATATTGGAGAGACTCTCTCAAGGGAGCCAGGTTAGGCAAGGGAAGTGGGGAAAAAATATCTGGGGGGACATTTGGCGCCTGAAGGGCCAGAGCACAAAAGGCAGGAGGGATATAGGAGGGAGGGGAATGTGTAAGTCCTATAGGCTGTGGCAGGGTCCTGAAAGGTGGCGGGTCTTCTGAATGGTAGCGAGCTGCTTCCTTCACCAAGGTAGCCTCCTCCCCAGGGGTCAATGTTTCTCTGGGATTTAAAACTGCATAAAGGCGGTTGGAAACCATTGGAGCCTTATTAATTAGGGTGGGATTTTGAGGAAGATCAGGAAGGTTCCCAGGGTCCTGGGGAGACTAAGAAGGGTCTATGTCTATACTAACTGATGGGCATGCCGAGAAGGGACGAGAGGTCTTTTGCATAGTCTCTTCCCCAATCCTGACAAGTATTAAGGTACCATTGTCAAAGAGTGAACTTTTTAGAATTTCACTATTTTATTTCCAGAAAGAAAAGGTAGGAACAGACACTTTTTCTGGGCCAAAGGATTCATAATAATCTTTTAAAATGTCTCCTAGTCTAAGCCATCTTTTACCATCAATGGTCCCTTCAAGGGGAAACGATGGAAACAACTCTTCGATATATGAAAAGAAAAATTTTAAGTCATTTTTCTTAACACGTGCCCCCATGTATTTAAGGATTCCTTGTGGCCTGACAAAAACAAATCATGTGACGAAACTGCTTGTCCCATGGTGGGTCACTCACTGTGCGTCATCCCCACTCTCCTCCTGGATCTGTCTCTCAGTGGTGTCTGCGGAGGCAATCGTGAGCTCCGCTTGTCCAAATCTTCCAGGAGGACGGGGTTCCCCCTCAGTCAAAGGCTCGAGCCCCAGTCGTTGGGTGCCAGTTGTCCCGGCCTGCAGGACACATCAACGTGGGTAGCGAACCTAGATGGGGAGGAATGAAGGGACAAGAGACACGAGAGATGACAGCAAGACAAAAGTTCTCATCAAGCTGCAAACTTTTATTGTTCACACAGGGGAATTTATATGCTGGAGATTTGAAAGCTCTCTTATCGGCAGTTCCTGGATATCTTCACAAGGTGAGATAACCTCAGGATATTTCATGAAGACAGATGGCTACAGAATGTCTCAGGAACACAGATGACTACAGGATGTCTCCCAGACAGGATGTCTCCCTGGGGGCTGTTTCTTGTAAGTGTCAGGCTATTCTTTGAAGGAGAATTCCTTCTACCCCTTACAGTCAGGGATTCAGTATTTCAAATGGAAAATTGGAGAAAGAATCCAATGTGTATACAAATATGTGCTACCCCAAAATCTTCCCACTCTCATTCAGAACAATGCCTTGACATTACCTTCACCCCAAGTAAGACACAACTAGAGGAGAAGAGTTAGAAAATCTGTGAATACACATCAAGAATGGAAAATGCTCAGGAGTTCACAACTTTGGAGGTGGTAGAGGAGTTTCCAAATGTAAGGGAGATGGTAAAACTCCACAAACATGGAGCTCTGATTGACTAAAGACTTCTTGAGAAAGTGCCTCTGAGGTTGGGCACTTGAAATATATGTTGTTGTCAGGAGCTTTAGCTCCCTTTGTAGTGAGACCATTAAGCTGGGTCTGCATGTATGTGACCTGGAGGACATGGTTTCTTATTTTCCAAAGGACATGAGGCAGCAGTGCTGAATTCTCTCTTTGTAGGTAAACTGTTGTCACTGGGGGCTAAGTATCTTCCAGTTTGAAAGCCATTTCCTCGTCCTCCACTTTTTGTTGTGTTTCTTGCAGCTGCACTGGGAGTTTGGTATTTGCTTCATGAAATACGAAGAGTTCAACTGGGACACAGTACTGGAGGGAGTTCTGTCACATGTGGTGGGTAAGCGTCTGCAGAAGAATGCACCAATCAGGCTTCTATCCCACATAGTTTGCCCCCTTCACCTTAGCAATCTGATTCTAAACATTGCACTGAAACCTCTCTATATAACAACATGCCTTTACATACAAGGGTCTGGGGGCTGCACCATGTCAGTCACAAACCATTTGAAAGCCAATGGCAGATCCACATCACCCAACCACAGATGTTTTAACACACACCTTCACACCACTTCTCTAGGCCGACTACTCAGCAGGCTCCAAATTACTGCCATCTCTGTTCTACACCATTTTCATGAAACCCAGTCAATCAGGCACTGTCTGGTACACTCGTGATCATCAATAGGACATCCAAAGATTCTACAGTGCGAAGTGGTCATGGGAGTTTCAAAAATTTCATGGTATTTATCAGGCATTTTTCAAGGATGAAGTTGGAGGCACTGTGGGTTTCAATTCATTCAGGAACCATTAAATGGAGAGGAAGCTCATTTCAATAAAAGCTCTGGAGAATTCTAACAGGCAAGGCTTTCCAAAGACAGGCAAAAAGGTCACATTAACCAAGGCGTTTGAGGTCTACAATGTGTGGTCCATTTGTGTTTTGACTTGCAACTATGGCTGCCAATTCTTTAAGAATAAAATCATGTGATATTCTACCTGAGATTCCCAGTGCTCTGTGGAAAGCCACCCTGGGCCTAGATCTAAGTTTCCAAGGGCAACTCTCATCCGTGGCATCCTAAAATCCCAACACAATACATGGCAATACTTCTTTGAGGTCCATTCCATAACTCAGTCTCTAAGGGGAATCACACCAGTGTTCAAGACCAGGTTGACCCATCATCTTTTCCAACAGCCACAAAAATGACCACAATTAAAACCAAAACACTTCCACATGGCCCTCATCTTCTTTCATATCGACACTCATCATAACCTCAGGCTGTAGTTTTTCATGAGGGGCACAGCCAAAGACAGTATCCAAAATAAGGTCCCTTGCCCCCATTTGCCTAAAGTCAGTGTGGCTGGGAAACCCTTCCTGTAAACCAGGAGTGATCAAAGAGGCCTGCCCTTAATACTGCTCTGATTCTCCATTTTGAGGCCTAATGACTGTGGGGTTTAGATTCTTTATGTTAATTGGAGTCAGGAGAAACCTATGAACGTATGGTCTAGTCTCTGCAGGGCTTTGAAGAACTCATTGGACCCAAAGGATCCCTATTCTCATAGATGGACGTCAGGAACCTTACAGAGGAAGGTGAGAGACTTCATCCACAATGACTGCTCTTTTGGCTCTTTTGGTTTTGGATGCAAACGTGGGATGTTTCTTTAGATCCATCAGGTGCTGAGAATCTAAGCCATAGCCTCACACAGGGCCAAGAGGCTGATTCAGACACATCCCTTTCCAAAGCAATTAAGCATGGAGCCACAGATGATGCCCATTCATTTCTATTTGAAAACTCCTTTCTTCAGGCTTCCCAAAGGGGTGGCCTGAGGCAAAAAACTTCCTGACATTCAGAGCAACAGAACAATAGGTAATTAAAAGTACCAAAGCAGGGTTTCTTCACTGAGACTTGTCAGAAGCCAGTGGTGAGCAACTATCTGTTTTCTCATACAAGCCCCCTCTTCAGAGCTTTCCTGGCATATGGCCATTCTCACATCTGTAGGTACCAAGATAGACTGACTCTGTCCTTGGTAATTCAAAACTAGTGACACCACTGGGAGTGGGACTGGGACTGGCTCTGTGTGCCTGGCTTCCTGGATGCCAATTTCCATCATCGAGGAAGTGAGGTGAGGTCACTTCCTTCAGGATCTGAATGAGGTCACTGCCTTGGCAACCACTTTGTCCTAACAGTTGCTTCCAAGGGTCCCATGAGATGGAGGCTTCCCCTACTTAATGTGACAATTTCACAAGTTAAAATGTTATATCAACCATAGGCACCTGGGAACAGCTCTCCATACAGGCCTGATTTGGTCCATCTTCTCTACATTAAGAAGAGAGAGGCTGATTAAGACACAACCCTTCATCCTGACCAGGTTGTTTGCCATGGAAGATGACTTGTGCTCTCTCAGGTCCTTCATAACTGCCTACATATTCTCCAGGGATCCTTTCAGCATGGACCTTTGAAGTTCTCAGCAGGTAGAGGATCCCTACATTCCAGTATTATAAGACCACCTCTGTCCCTGCTCTTCTGTAAAGTAAGATTGAGGGAACACTGTATGTTTAGGGTTAATAACAGGTTCAATTTGGGTTAGGAATCATTTTGTGGATGAATAATGGTATTGGCAACCTGCGAAATTTATAAGAATATAGAGGTGAACAGTGTGTATGAAAACAGAAATCCAAGTAAGATTGGAAGCCAAGAAGGACATTGAGCCCTTGATTGTGATACTTAGCATTGAATTACATTCTGCACAGATGTCTCAGATAAATCGATATACAATGGCATAGGACCTTGTACCTTGGATGATTGAATGTAGAAGCGAACATCCAGTCAAAAAGGGATAGTCAGTAGGAATAGGAAGATAGTAGGTAGGTATAGGAAGAAGGGTGAGTGTATGATTTGGAACAAAATTTCTTTAGCAATAGGGTTTCGGTTAGAAAATGAATTTAAATGTCAGCACATGTGAAGAGTCTGTCACAATGATGAAGTGGAAAAAATATGTAGGTAAGCAGATATCAATAGGGACATTATGAAATCAGGCAAAGTAAAAAGTGAGAGATAGGCTTAGACATTTTCAAAGGGTTGAGTTTGAATATGCAATCTAAGGAAGAAACCAATATGTAGTCATCAATAGGATTGACATTTGAGAGCATAAGTAATCTTGGACATGGATGATTTTAGTAATCCATGTTAATTTTCCATTTTGGCTTTGGTACAATCATAAATGTGAACTTTGAATTTAGTGTCCAGTATATTTCTGTGAATAAATGTTTATGAAGATCAGGTGACATGAGTATTTCTTCCACCATTTCTGGGAGCAATATTGACTGACTACTTCTGATTGATAGGTACAGATTCTTTATGTGAATTGGAATCATGAGAAACCCAAGCACCTCTTCAGGGATTGAAGAACTCATATGACCCAAAGGATCCCTATTCTCAATTGATGGAGGTCAGGAATCTAATAGAGGAAGGGAAGATACTTCATCCAAAATGACTGAACTTTTTGCCATTTTGGTTTTGGATGCACACATGGGATCTTTCTTTAGATCCATCAGGTGCTGAGAATCTAAGTCACAGCCTCACACAGGGCCAAGAGGCTGATTCAGACACATCCCTTTCCAAAGAAATTAAGCAAAGAGCCATAGGTGATGCCCATTCATTTCCATTTGAAAACTGTTTTCTTCAGGCTTCACAAAGGCTTAGCCTGAGGTAAAGAACTTCCTGACATTCAGGGCAACAGAAAAATAGGTAAGCAAAAGGCCCAAAGCAGAGTTTCTCCACTGAGACTTTCCTGGTCACACTGTCCCTGCTCTTCTGTAAAGTTAGATTGAGGGAACAGTGTATGGTTAGGGTTAATAACACGTTCGATTTGGGTTAGGAATCATTCTGCAGGATGAATATTCGTTCTGGGAATCTGCAATATTTACAAGAATACATAGGTAAAAAAAAAATATGAAAACAGAAATCTAGGCAGGATTTGAAGCTCAGATGGGCATTGGGCCCTTGAGTGGGTTACTTATCTTTGAATTATGTTCTGCACAGATGTCTCAGATAAATCGATATACAATGACATAGGACCTTGTACCTTGGATGATTGAAAGTTGAAGAGAACATCCAGTCACAAAGGGAAAGTCCGTAGGTTTAGGACGATATTCTCTAGGTTTAGAAACAACAATGAGTATAGGATTTGGACCAAAAGTTTTTTAGCAATTGGTTTTCAATAAGAGAGTGAATGTAAATATCAGCACATGTGAAGAGTCAGACACAATGATGAAATGGGGAAAATATGTAGGAAAGCAGATATCAATAGAGACATTAAGAAATCAGGCAATGTATGAAGTGAGGGATAGGATTACACATTTTCAACATGGTTGAGTTTGAATATATAATCTTAGAAAGAAACAAATACATAGGATTTATCAATAGGATTTACATTTTAGAGCATTAAGCAACCGGGACATGGATATTTTTAGTAATCCATGCTCACTTTCCTTTTAGGCTTTGCTACAATCATAAGAGTGACTTTTGCTTTCTGTGTCCAGAATATTACTGTGTTAAAATTTATATGTAGATCAGGTGACATGAGCATTTCTTCCACCATTAATGGGAGCAATATTTTGAAGACGTATAAATATTGGGGGAACAAAGTGGAGTACCCTGTGTCAATGGATATAGAAATAATGTATGAATAGACCATACTGTGAATAAATAATATAACTGGTTCCAACTTTAAATAGTGGATTGATTTGATATCTGAAAATATACTGGAAATCTTAAATTGATATTCATACATTCATTACAACCAGTTATTCATCTAATGGTAATATTAGGGTTATGGTTTATCATGAAGAGTGTCTGAGTTTTGCTTCAAATATGATTATGAAAATCAAAAATAATGTGTTTGGAAAGAAGTCTCATGACAAGACCAGTCAAAACCCTGGAGGAATATATGTGTTCTGAAGCAGGAGGTGATTGAAATTGAAACAAATGCCTATAAATTTGTGAACTTGTGGATGAAACATATATCATATGATGTGCATAAACTGAAGAAATAGTAATGTACCACTGTTGAATAAAAATGAACCGCAAAATACACATCATGTCCTATAGGAAAATGCTTGCATTGATGTTGAACTAGGTTTTACTGTAGAAATATTAGGATTTGTTTGCACCATTCACTGAAGTTAGTCTTCAGTACCAGGAAACAAATCTCTATTTAAGGTGGATGAATATTTCTGAGAATAATCTTGTGAATAGTTGATCATAAATCCACATACATAAATATGAATGATTTTAAGGAGTGTATAATAAGATTCATATATTTCATATTTTGAAAAATTTGGAGAGTATATATATATATATATATATATATATATATATATATATATACACACACACACACACACACACACACAGAGACAGACATTAAAACTAGCAATATATTTGCCAATCGAAATTCATCATGAAATATGTATCATCCACAGGTGCAAAAATATTGATTTCACTGAAAATGGATCTATATATAATGTTGTTCTACTAGCAAGCTCACCCATAGGTTGAATTTTCAATTCCAACAGTATTTAAGAGGAGTGATCTCTTCTCATAACTTGTATCTGCCTAGTCAGCAACCTCACAAAAATGTACGTGTGATAACAGGTAGGATTCTATATGTGCATATAAAAATACACGTTCTGAATAGTCTACAGAGAAAGGAGACACCAATTTGTTGAAAGCCACAGCTTAAGGGGCCCCATCAAACTTCAAGTTACCAGCAACATTCCCCTGCCAGATGATTATTGGCTCACAGCGGCCCCAGCAACATCTAGCTGATTGGCTTCTCTTGGTGATGCACAATGGAGATGCTCATTGAGGTTTTTCCCCGCTCTTTCCGACTGCCAGCTGATGATTGGCTCACAGCAGCCCCAGCAACATCAAGCTGATTGGCTCCTCTGCGGTGATGCTCATTGGGCAGTTTCCCTGCCCTTTCAGACCACAAAGCTGCTCATTGTGGGACTTTTTTGGCTCCACCCACCTGACCCAGCTAAATGGCCTCAAGAGCAGGAGGATTGTAGGAGGTGGAGAGGCTTGTGGGTGTGACAGAAACTTTGCAAGGAAGCCAGTGGTGGCAGTTGGGCTCTGAGGGTTTTTCCTGAGGAGCTGTTTTGTTTGGCGTGTGTGGTTCTAAAAATAAAGTTTGTTTCTTTTGAAAAGTGGCTCTTGAATCGTGCCCAGCCAGACTGCAGCATTTGGTGGCTTGCACGGGGAGCCACTGAGGGTAAGTGATAAGGTAAACTGCTCACCCCTGAGGGAAGGGAGAGAGGATGGGTAGCCATTTTAAGATTCCTCTTTTGTTTTGCTTCACTTTTGTTGCCTGTCCATGGAGATGAGTGAGATGGATGAAAAACCGCTCACATCTCAGAAAAAATTATTTACTTCTGAGGAACAGATAGAAAGAAAGGACGGATGCACATGTCAGTAGGATATAAAGGCTATAATGACTTTTTGTTGTTCCCTTTTTATTTTATTCTGTCTCGGTTTTGTTTGGCATCGTCTTGTTGGGTTGTATTATAGTAGAAATACGGGATCAGAAATTAGTAAAAAAACAAACTGAAAGAGTGTTAAGTAAATTGTTAGAGGAAGGAGGCATCTCAGTAAAGTCAAGAACAGTCAGGGCATACGTTGATACAATACAAAAATGTAGCCCATGGATTTTTAAGGAGTTGTTAAATATACCATAATGGAACCATCATGGTGAAGATTTAAAAGGGGGGAAAAGAACAGCCCAGAGACTCTGCCAATTGGCACATTGCCATTGAGGACGTTCATATCTGGTTTGCTTAGTCCAAAGACTTCAGTTCAGACAAAGATAGAAGAACAAAGCTTAGGGCAGAAAAAGCCATCAGGGGCAAAGTTACAAAAGGAGACTGCTACTAACAACTTTCTATCACTAGAGGGCGTAAGTGTCCAACCAACAGTGCCTCCTCTACAGGAGACTGTTACTAACACCTTTCTATCACCAGAGGATGTAAATGTCCAAATAACAAGGCCACCTCCATATGCTGGGAGGCCCCCAAACCCCGCAGTTGATAGTTCGGATCCTGAGAAAGGATCTCAAGTATTAACATGCCCTGTATTTGAGGGAGGAGGGCAGTGAATTCACCATGCTTTAAATTTCAAAATAGTGAAGCAGCTAAAAGGGGCTGTAACAACCTATGATCCTCAAGCACCCTTCATTGTAAGCTTGGTCGAATCCATTAACAACTTGAATATGACGCCAGTAGATTGGGCTAATATGTGTAAAGCTGTGGTAAATGGAGGTCAATACCTTTTATGGAAGGTTGCCAATGAGGAATTTTGCAAGGAGACGTCTAGGCGTAATGCAGAAGCTGGTTATCCTCAGAGAAATCTAGATATGTTGTTAGGAAAGGGACCTTATGAGGATCAGCAGCAACAAATTGCATATGATCCTGGCGTATACGCAAAAATTGCTGCAGAGGCGGTTAGGGCATGGAAGAATTTACAAGGACATGGAGGTTTACAAGGTCAATTATCTAAGGTAATACAAGGAGCTAATGAATCTTACACTGAATTTGTAGATAGGCTTATTCAAACAGCTACCAGAGTTTTGGGGAATACAGAACAAGCAATGCCATTAATAAAAAACTGGCTTATGACCAAGTGAATCGTTGGTGCAGAGATATCACTAGACCATGGAAACATGAAGATTTAAACACATATATTAAATTATGTAAAGACATTAATGAATAAGAGAAAGTCATGGCAGCTGCAGTAAAACAGGCTTTAGATGCCAGAGACATCAATGAACAAGGGCAATTTGTGGCAGCTGCAGTAAAACAGGCTTTAGATGCCAGGCCAGGAACATGCTACAATTGTGAACAAACAGGACATTTTAAAAGGAATTGCTCCATAGGAAGAGGGTTTAACAAAACTAGGTACCAAAGGAGTAGAATACCGGGTATTTGCCCACGATGCCGTAGAGGGAGACATTGGGCTAATGAATGCCGTTCTCAAACCACCATAGAGGGTACTTCATTGTCAAAAACTAACAAGGACTAGCTGTTTATCCACGATATCATGGAGAAAGGCATTGGGCTCCGTTGCCAAAAAATGGACAGGGGAGCCCAATGCTCTGGGGCCCAAAACCACAAATATACGGAGCACTGGAGGAACCCAGCAACCCCATCAGTGTAGTGCCCAGGACACATTGTCCATCAGACGCCTCATCAGACAAATCAGAGGGAGCGCAGGGTTAGACATCTGCACCTCCGTCAGATCAGTACTAACTCTAGAGATGGGGGTTCAAATCATTCACACAGGGTGAGAGGACCTCTTCTCAAAGGAACAGTAGGCTTATTATTGGGACGCAGCTCTTCTAATCTAAAAGGACTTATGATAAGTCCTTGGGTAAGTGATCCCGATTATGAAGGTGAAATAAAATTTATATCCAGTTCTCCAAAGGACATATCAGTAATTTCACCAGGAGATAGAATAGCACAGTTACTAATAATACGCAGTCTGCATGATAAATTTTCCAGTCGTGCTGTAGAAAGAGGTTCCAAGGGATTAGGCTCCACAGGTGTATATTTGGTTATGCTTTCTTTAAATTTAGATTCTCGCCCCAGGCTAAAACTAAATATTCAAGGACATGAATTTAATGGGCTACTTGATACAGGTGCAGATGTTAGCATCGTCTCTCATCAAGAATGGCCAAAACATTGGCCATTACAACAATACACTCAAACACTTTGAGACCTAGGAGTGGCAACTAATCCCCATAGAAGTGCAATGGTATTGGATTGGAAGGATCCTGAAGAATGTGAAGGAACTATACAGCCATATGTATTGGATCATCTTCCCGTAAATTTATGGGGATGAGATGTCCTAGATCAATTAGGTTTGACATTAACAAATAACATCAATCAAAATGCACCCACTATTATGGCTAGAGAAGGTTTTAGGAAAGGAAAAAGATTAGAAAAACAAGAACAAGGTATAGCAGCACCAATACAAATAGACCAAGCAACAGACAGACATGGGTTGGATTTTCAGAAAGGGTCACTGAGACAATAAAAATTACTTGGAAATCAGAAATACCAGTATGGGTTCTTCAGTGGACCCTGACTAAAGAAAAGATACAAGCAGCCCAGTTCCTGGTCAAACAACAATTAGCGGAAGAACATATACAACCTTCTGTATCTCCCCATTATACTTTCATTTTTGTCATCAAAAAGAAATCTGGTAAATGGAGATTATTGCAAGATTTAAGAGCCATTAATAATGAGATGGTTATTTTGGGACCTGCTCAATCAAGAATTCCTCAATTGTCTGCTTTGCCAAAAACTTGGTATGTTTTAGTTATACATATTAAAGATTGTTGTTTTTTTTCATTTCCAATTCTTCCTGAGGATAGTCCAAGTTTTGCATTTACTATCCCTGCACTGAATCATGAAGGTCCTGATCAGAGGTATGAGTGGAAAGTACTCCCTCAAGGGATGGCTAACAGCCCAACTATTTGTCAAATTTATGTTAACAAACTAATCCAGCCACTTAGAAATCAAAATCCTGAACTACAAATATTTCACAATATGGATGATGTGTTATTAGCACACAAGTTAAAAACCCATTGCTAGAATGTTATGCCACACTTACAAACTTATTAAAAAATTATAATCTAGGGATATCAATTGATAAAGTACAATTAAATTTTTCAATTAATTATTTAGGAGTTCTATTATCCTCAACCATGGTCAGTCCACCAAAAATTCAAATACGAGTAGATTAACTCAAATCAATTAATGACTTTCAAAAGTTATTAGGAGGCATTAATTGGATAAGGCCTTATCTAGGTATACCAACAGGAGAGTTGGGACCTATATTTGGTATCCTAAAAGGTCCATCTGATCCAAATTCACCCAGAATGTTAATGCCTGAAGCAAGAAAGGCATTAAAAATCATTGAAACATATATGGGAAATGTGCATTTGGATAGATTTGATAAAGTAATGCCTTTATTATTCATTGTGCTATCAACAAAAAATATTCCTACAGGAGTATTTTGGCAAGAAGGTCCATTATTATGGATACATTTATCTTATTCTTCTAACACTATTATTACTAGGTATCCTGAGGCTGAGGGACAATTAATACTAATAGGAATAAAAGCAGCAAAGGGAGTGTTTGGAATTTCTCCCAATAAAATTATTACTCCATACACTATGAATCAAATTGATGAATTAGCTAATGAGTTAAATACTTGGGCAATAATCATGTGTAAATCTAATGTTTCATTTGATAACCACTTACCATCTAATCTTTTATTGCCTTTGGGTCATTGAATCCTGTAATTTTTCCAAAAATTACAAGAAAACACCTATCATGAATGCTCCAAATATATTCACTGATGGGTCAAATAATGGTACAGCAGCAATAGTTACACCTGATCAAATTTTTACATTTTTAGCACCCCAACAATCAGCTCAAAAGGTAGAGCTTAATGCAGTATTATAAGCTTTTGTGTTGTTTAAAGATTCTGTGTTTAATTTATTTTCCAATAGTCAGTATATAGTTAATGCTATAGTATCCCTTGAAGATGCTGGTAAGATTTCCCCTTCCTCTACTCTTTTCTCTTTGCTTTCCAGTATACAAAGTCTAATCTGGGAGAGAAAAGATCCATTCTTAATAGGACATATCTGGGCACATACAGGATTGCCTGGAGCCCTTAGTTTGGGCAATGATTTAGCAGGTAAAACTACACATGACATACATACATATTTTCTCTACACTAGAAGAAGGTATAAATTTTCATAAAAAGTTCCATATAAATCCTAATACTTTACAAAAGCATTTTAAAATAACTAAGGAACAAGCTAGACAAATAATAAAACAATGTCAAAATTGTGTGACCATTTTACCACATTTTAATCTTAGAGTCAATCCTAGAGGATTGATACCTTACCATATATGGCAGATGGACGTCACACACTTGCCAGAATTTGGAAAATTAAAATATTTCCATGTTACAGTTGATACTTCTTCCGAATTTTTGATGGGCTCCCTTCATGGGGGAAAAAAACTAAAGATGTTATAGCTCATTGCTTACAAAATTTTGCCACTGTGGTCATTCCAAAACAGTTAAAAACAGATAATGCCCCCGGTTATACTTCTACCTCTTTTTAACCATTTTGCTTATCATTTAGCATTACTCATATAACAGGAAACCCATACAATCCACAGGGACAAGCCATAGTTGAAAGAGCACATCACACTATTAAAATGTACTCATTAAAGTAAGAAGACAGAATTGGGAAGGGATATAAATTCCCCAAAGATAAACTTAAAATAATTCTTTTTACTCTAAACTTTTTAAATTTTGATTTTCAGGACTTAGTGCTGCAGAAAGGCATAAGTGTCCAAAAAATGTTTATAAGCCCGAGGTACTTTGGAAGGATATTCTAAAAGGACAATGGAAAGGTCCTGACCCATTAATTTTCTGGAGTTGGAGGTCTGTTTTGGGGTTTCCACAGGAAGAACAGCAGCCGATTTGGATTCCAGAGAGATTAACTAAGGTCCCGACCCAGTGATTGCCTGGAGTCGGGGGTCTGTTTATGTGTTTCCACAGGGAGAACAGCAGCTGATTTGGATTCCAGAGAGATTAACTGAAGCGATTTCTATAGACCAAAATAAGATGATTTGGCTCAAATCCATAACAGCTGATATCCAAAACTCCAGTTTGGCTATCCTTACATCTGCGACAGAACAGGGATGCTTTTTTCAATATCTATTTTATTATTGCCCTTTCCCACATCATGAAGTTCTCTTTTGTTTTTTTGAGCTCATACAGACCTAGGTTAATGTTTTGCTTATCAGTTCTATTTTTTGACTATAGAGTTTTTAAACATTGCAATGATGATTTCACATGTAAAAAGTTATAAGACCTTTACTATTATATTATGTGTTGTATGTATTTATTATGTGTGCACACTTGTGTTTTGTGTTATATATTTGAATGTGCGTATGTCCATATATCACATATGATGAGTGCTAATGAAATAATATATCCATTTTTTTTTATTCACGTGAATTAAATTGTTTAATTTAAATTGGGTAAACAACTGTTCAGGATTGTTTTAATATGTGAAAAAATAGGAGGTTAACAGACGTGTTTGTTTACTTTCACTTTTCCTTTTCATTATATTTAATTATTCTCTTCAAGATAATGTAAATTGTTAAGAAAATTGTTTTCTTTTAGTGCCCTCAGGAATGTTACATATTTTTTTCTTTAGCCATTATTGCCAGAATTCCTATCTTCATCCCAGTGCCGGTGAAGACAAAGATAAAACCAATCTACAGATTCTGCAATAGCCATCACTGAACTGCTTGCAGAACTTGCCTGGATTATGTATCACTTGTATGCATTGTGAACTCACTTGTATGCATTGTGAACTATCTGCTGGTGCAGCGAATTCTCGTAGTGTTGGGGTACTTATGCTGATGCTGTCATCAGTGATAGAATTTTTCCAATAGGAGCCATCAATTGACTTGGTGTATCTTCCCTATTCTCACTTGATAGAGGTCAAAAAACTTACAGAGGGAGGCGAAAGACTTCATCAGCAATGACTGCTCTTTTGGCAATTTTGGTTTTGGATGCACACATGGGATTTTTCTTTAGATCTATCAGGTTCTGAGAATCAAAGCTACAACCTCACACAGGGCCAAGAGCCTGATTCAGACACATCCCTTTCCAAAGTAATTAAGCAAAGAGCCACAGGTGATGCCCATTCATTTCAATTTGAAAACTGTTTTCTTCAGGCTCCAAAAAGGGGTGGCCTGAGGCAAAGACATTCCTAACATTCAGGGCAAGGGAACCATAGGTAAGCAAATTGCCCAAAGCATGGTTTCTCCACTGAGACTTTTCTGGTTACACTGATCTCTGAGGTTTCTGAGATGTTCCCATTCCCTTCAGCTATCCAGTACATGGCTATGTCACAGAGTTTGGAGGTGGTACATATCTTGGATACAAAACCATGAGCCTATTCTGGAGAGAGGCCAGAAATCAGGAGGTGAACAGAAACTTGGGAAGATAGTAGGTGTTGTCTAACCATAAGGCAAGCCCCAGTCCATTCATAAAAAGGGCAGAATAAATGCCTGGAAGCTTTCTACTAGTCAGGACACCTCCATTGATGTATTGGCTTTTCTAATAACTGCAACCACGGACACAGTGGATACACAGACATAGAAAAACTAGCCTTCTCAAACGACTTACTAGAAACAGTCGACTCCAAACCAAAAAAAACCACCTTTGCTACCTATTCTCAGAACATGAGACAAAACCACGAACTCACACCCACACCCACTAAGGAACCTCATTCCCACAACTAGGTCTGTGACTATCCGGAGTGTCCTCTGACTGGTGTACCATACTATGTTCCCCCAAAATGGCCTGTCCTGTATCAGATCAGGTCCCTTTTGCCAACTCTCTTAAGTTGTCAGGAGCCAGCAATGAGCCACTACCTGCTTTCTCAGGAAAGGCCCCTCTTCAGAGTTCTCCTGGCATTTGGTCATCCTCACATCAGGAGGTACCAAGAAAGACTGAAAATTCAAACAAGTGTGCCCACTGGGAATGGGACTGGATCTGGCTCTGGGTGCCTGGCTTCCTGGATCCCAAGTTCAGAGAGTTCCATCACCAAGGAAGTGAGGTAGGTCACTTCCTTCCGGAATTGAATTAGGTCAATACCTTGGCAACCACTTTGTCCTAACAGTTGTTTACAAGGGTCCCATGAGATGGAGGCTCCCCCTACTTTCTCTGACTCAGTCATAAGTTAGAATGGTATATCAACCACAGGCACCATGGAACAGCTCTCCACAAAGGCCTGGTTTTGTCCATCTTCTCTACATTAAGAACAGAGCGACTGATTCAGACACAATACTTCATCCTGACCGGTTTTTTTGCTATGGAAGATGATTTTGCGCTCTCAGGTCCTTCATAGCTGCCTCAGTCTTCTCCAGGGATCATTTCTGCATGGACCTTTGAGGTTTTCTTCAGGTGGAAGATCCCCTAAATTCCTGTATTGTAAGACCAACTCTGTCCCTGCTCTATTGTAAAGATAGATTGATGGAACAGTGTATGCTTAGGGTTAAAACAGGTTTGATTTGGGTTAGGAATCATTCTGTGCGATGAATAATGGTTTTGGGAACCTGTGATATTTACAAGAATATATAGGTGAAATATAAGTATGAACACAGAAATCTAGGTAAGATTTGAAGCCCAGAAGTGCATTGGGCCCTTGATTGGAATACTCAGCTTTGAATTATATTCTGCACAGATGTCTCAGATAAATTGATATACAATGGCATAGGACCTTGTACCTTGGATGATTGAATGTCAAAAAGAACATCCAGTCAAAAGGATAGTCAGTAGGATTAGGAAGATATTCAGTAGGTTTAGAAAGCAGAGTGAGTATAGAATTTGAACCAAACGTTCTCTAACAGTAGGGTTTCGGGTAGAGAATGAATGTAAATATCAGCACATGTGAAGAGCCAGTCACATTGATGAACTCTGGAAAATATGTAGGAAACCATATATCAATAGAGATATTAGGAAATCAGGCAAAGTATAAAGTAAGTGATAGGATCAGGCATTTTCAACAGTGTTGAGGTTGAATATATAATCTTAGGAAGAAACAAATATGTAGTCACCAATAGAATTGACATTTGATAGCATTAGGCAACCTGGACATAGATGTTTTTAGTAATCCATACTCACTTTCCATTTAGATTTCGGTACAAACATAAGTGTGACCTTTACATTTTGTGAAAGAAGTCTCATGAAAACACCAGTCAAGAAACCCTGTGGAAAACATGTTTTCGGAATTAGGAAGTGATGGAAAGTAAGACAAAATGCCTATAAATTTCTGAACTAGTGGATTAAATATATATCATACCATGTGCATTAACTGAAGAAAAAGTAATGTACCAGTACTGAATAAAAATGAAAGACAAAATACACATCACGTCCCATAGGAATCTACTTGCATTGATATAAAACTGTGTCAGTTACTGCAGAAATATTAGGATTTGTATGCACCATTTACTGTTAGTTTTCAGTACTAGGAATCAAATATGTAGTTCAGGTGGTTGAATATTTCTCAGAATAATCTTGTGAAAAGTTGATTATTAATCCACATACATGAATATGAATGAATTTACGGAGTATATAATAAGACACATATATTTCATATTTTGAAAAATCTGTAGAGTGTGTGTGTATATATATATATAAACACACACACACACACACACGCACGCACACAAACAGACATTGAAAAGTAGCAATATATGCCAATTGAAATTCACCACGAAATATATGTCATCCACAGATACAAATAAATTCGTTTTACTGAACATGGATTCATGTATAATTTTATTGTACTAGGAAGCTCATCAATAGTTTGAATTTTCAGTTTCAACAGCGTTTAGGAGGAGTGATCTCTTCTCACAATTTGTGTCTGCCAAGTCAGCCACCTCACAGGAATGTACGTGTGGTACCAGGTAGGATTCTATATGTGCATATAAAAATACATGTGCTGAATAGGATACAGAGAAAGGTAGACAGGAATTCACATATTTGTTAACCTTAAAAACACATGGAGAACCATTTCAACAAAAAATTGACTAGATTTATAACTCCTACCCTATATAATGCAAAAGGCAATTCCAATGATACACCATTCCTCCTCTGAACTGCTTGTATTTCTATTCTGTTTGGGTTAATTTTCTCCATCATATTAGAATTAGTAGTCAGAGTCTAGTTGGCATGGGTTTGTGTCAGGGATTCAGTATTTCAAATGAAAATTTGGAAAATGATTCCAATGTTTATGCAAATATATGCTACAAAAGTATCTTCCCACTCTCATCCATAACAATGCCTTGAGATTACCTTGGCCCCAAGTTAGACACAATTAGAGGAGAAGAGTTAGAAAATCTGTGAATACATATCTGGAATCAAATATGCTCACGAGTTCACAAACTTGGAGGTGTTAGAGGAGATTCCAAAAGTAAGGGACAGGGTAAACACTCCACAAATATGGAGCTCTGCTGGACTAAAGACTTCTTGAGGAACTGCCTCTGAGATTGGGCACTTGAAATATATGTTGTAGTCAGGAGATTTAGCTTCCTTTTTAGTGAGACAATCAAATCTGGGTATGCTTCTATGTGACCTGGAATACATGATTTCTTATTTTTCAATAAACATAAGGAAGCTGTCTTTAATTTTCTGTTTGTAGGTAAACTGTGGCCACTGGGGACTAATTGTCTACTCTTGTGGACTCTGAAGCCATTTGGTCATCCTCCAGTTTTCCTGGTGTTTCTTGCTGCTGCACTGGGAGTTTCGTATTTGCTTCACGAAATACAAGGAATTCACCTGGGACACAGTGCTGGAGGGAGTTCTGTCACCTGTGGTGGGTCAGGGCCTGCAGAAGAATGTACCAACCAGGCTTCTATTCCACATAGCTTGCCTTCTTGACCATAGCAACCGGATTCTGAACATTGGCCTGAAACCTCTCCATATAAAAAGATACCTTTACATAGAAGTGTCTGCTGGTTGCACCATGTCAGTCACAAGCCAATTGGAAGCCAATGGCAGATCCACATGGCCCCACCACAGATTTTTTTTTTTATCACACACCTGCCCTTCACTGCACTAGGCCCACTACTCAGCAGGGTCCAACTTCCTGGAATCTCTGTTATACACCATTTTCATGAAACTCAGTCAATCAAGTCACTGTCCTGCATAATCATGTTCAGCAACAGGACAACCAAAGTTTCTCCAGTGCCATCTGGTCATGGGAATTTCAAAAATTTCATGGTATTTATCTAGCAATTTTTCAAGGATGAAGTTGGCAGCATGTGGGTTTCAATTCATTCAGGGACCATTAAATGTTGTGGAAGTTAATTTCAAATGAAGTTCTGGAGAACTCTCACAGGCAAGGTTTCCCAAAGATTGGCCAAAGGGTCACATAAATCCAGGCCCATTGAGGTCTACAATGTAACGTCCATGTGTGTTTTGACTCTCAACTAAGACTGCCAAGTCGTTAAGAATAAAATCATGTGATATCAAGCCTGAGATTCCCAGTGGTCTCTGGAAAGCCACCCTGGGCCTAGATCTCAGTTTCCAAGAGTGACTCTCATGCTTGGCCTTCTAAAATCCTAACACAATTCATGGCAATACTTCTCTAAGTTCAGTTTCTGTACTCAGTCTCTAAGGGGAATCACACCAGAGTTCAAACCCAGGTGGACTCAGTCATCCCTTCCAACTGCCACAAAAATAACCACAATTAAAACCAAAACACTCCCACATGGCCCTCATCTTCTTCCATATAGACACTCATCATAACCTCTGACTGGAGATTTTCATGAGGAATGCAGACCAAGACAGTGTCCAAAATACGCTTTCTTGCCCCTCATTTACCTAAATTCTGCGTTACCTGGACACCCTTCCTGTGAACCAGGAGTGATCAAATAGGCCTGCCGTTAATACTGACCACTTCTCAAATGTGAGACCTACTGATTGTGGGGTTTAAATTCTTTATGTGAATTGGAGTCATGAGAAAACCCAACCACCTATGGGCTAGCCTCTGCAGGGAACTGAAGAACTCATTTGACCTAAAGGATCCCTATTCTCACTTGATTGATGTCAGAAAACTTACAGAGGAAGGCGAAAGACTTCATCCACAATAACTGCTCTTTTGCTATTTTCCTTTTGGATGCACACATGGGATCTATCTTTAGATCCATCAGTTGCTGAGAATCTAAGCTAGAGCCTAACACAGGGCCAAGACGCTGATTCAGACACATCTCTTTGCAAAGCAATTAAGCAAAGAGCTACAGCTGATGCCCATTCTTTTTTATTTGAAAAAGGTTTTCTTCAGACTTCGCAAAGCGTTGTCCTGAGGCAAAGACCTTCCTGACATTCAGGGAAACAGAACAATAGGTAAGCAAAAGGCCCAAAGCAGGGTTTCTCCAATGAGACTTTACAGGTCACACTGGTATGTGAGTTTTCTGAGATGCTCGCCATTCACTTCAGTTATTCAGTACATGGCCATGTCACAGAGCATGGAGGTGGTACATATCTTGGATACAAAACCATGAGCCTATTATGGAGAGAAGCCAGATTTCAGGAAGAAAACAGGAACTTAAGAAGATCGTAGGTGTTGCCCATCATTATGGCAAGCCGCATTCCATTTATAAATTGGGCAGCATGAATGCTGGTAAGCTTTCTAAAAGACAGGACACATCCATTGATGCTTTCTCTTTTCTAATATCTACAATCACGGACACAGTGGGATACAGCGACACAGAAACACTCGCATTGTCAAATGACTTACTAGAAACAATTCACCCCAAACCAAACAAACCTCATTTCCTACCTCTTCTCAGAACATGAGCCAAAACCACAAACCCACACCCACACCCACAAAGGCACCTCTTTCCTCCAAGTAGGTTGTGACTATTTGGAGTGTCCTCTGACTGTGGGCCATTCTAGGTTCCCCCGAAATGGCCTGTCCTGTCTCAGATTTTGTGTCCTTTGCCAACTCTCTGAAGTTGTCAGGAGCCAGTGGTGAGCCACTACCTGTTTTCCCAGGAAAGGCCCCTCTTCAGAGTTTTCCTGCCATTTGGCCATCCTAACATCAGTAGGTACCAAGAAAGACTGACTCTGTCCTTGGGAAATTCAAAAAGTATAACCACTGAGACTGGGACTGGGACTGTCAATGTTTGACTGGCTTCTTGGATCGCAAATTCACAGAGTTCCATCACCAAGGAAGTGAGGTGAGGTCACTTCCGTCAGAAACTGAATGAGTTCACTGCCTTGGCAACCAATCTGTCCTAAGAGTTGCTTCCAAGCTTCCCATGAGATGGAGGCTGCCCCTGCTTCCTGTGACACTTTCACAAGTTAGAATGGTATCTCACCCATAGGCACCCAGGAGCAGCTCTCCACACAGGTCTCATTTGGTCCATCTTCTCTACATTAAGAATGGAGAGGCTGATTCAGACAGAACACTTCACCCTGACCAGGTTGTTTTCCATGGAAGATGACTTTTGCACTCTCAGGTCCTTCAGAGTTGCCTACATCTTCTCCAGAGATTATATCTGCATGGACCTTTGAGGTTATCAGCAGGTGGAAGATTCCCTATATTCCTGTATTGTAAGACCAACTCTGTCCCTGCTCTTCTGTAAAGTTAGATTGAGGGAACCATGTATGGTTAGGGTTAATAACATGTTTGATTTGGGTTAGGAATCATTATTCTGAATAAATAATGGTATTGGGAACCTGCAATATGTATAAAAATATATAGGTGAAATATATGTATAAAAACAGAAATCTAAGTAACATTTGAAGCCCAGAAGGGCACTGGGCCCTTGATTGGGATACTTAGCTTTGAATAAATTGATATACAATGGCATAAGACCTTGTACTTTGGATCATAGAATGTAGAAGAGAACATCCAGTCAAAAAGGATAGTCGGTAGTGAAAGGTTAATAAAATAGGTACTTGTCACTTCCTGTTTTTCTGTATGCTTAACAAAACACTGTTGAAATCTTGAGAACTGTTTGCTAATCTTGTTCCCAGAATGTGCTGTCCCCAACTGCCAAAGTGTAGAATGTACTCCCTCACCCGGTTGCACGCAAACCGACCACTCGCCCTGACCCATCAGTAAACTTCCCTCCCTGCCCTCTCCAAGGAAAATATATATGTTCTGCTTAAACTGTTCTCAGGGCTCTCTGCTCTATTCAAGTGAGCTCCGAGCCCCAGCATGCTGGACCCAGAATAAACCCTTTGCTGTTGGATAAGACAGTCTGTTAGTGGTCTCTTCCTTCCATGCTCGCCCGACCTTTACATATGGAGATTCCACCGAGTTTTGGCAGCGGCGGACAAAAGACCCTAACAGGTTCCTCTCGGGTTAAGTAAGGCCCCTCTTTCTTGTTTCAGTGTTAAGGTTAGGGCTTGGCAAAATGGCTGTTGATGAAGAGCGTGAGTTCTCTCCGATGGTGGCTGACAGACGTGTCACAGAGCCACAGGCCACGTCCCTGGGGGACTTCCCAAAGACTCGGGAAATCGAGAAACAATAGTCTCCTCGACTCAGTAATATTTTGTATCGGATTCGGAATTGCCAGCCCATTGGGTTTTGCTGGCTACTCAGTCCTGGTCTCAGTTTTGGATGTCCATTGAATGTCTTTATTGTCTTGTCTTGTCTGTGTCATGTGTGTGTTGCATTCACTCTTTGTGTATCTTTCATTATGGGACACAGCACTTCAATGTCCCTGTCCCTGACCCTTGATCACTGGACCAAAGTCCGCTTAAGGGCTCAGAATCTTTCTTTTTTAGTAAAACGCTGGACCTTTCAGAATCTCTGTGCCTCAGAATGGCCCACCTTTGAATTTGGATGGCCCCTAGAAGGATCTTTCTACTTCCCACTAATTTAAGAAGTCAGAGATATTGTCTTTCAACCAGGCACACATAGCAATCCGGATCAACAGCCATATATCTTAACTTTGCAGGACCTCTGCAAATCTCCTCCTCAATGGGTGAAGCCTTTCTTTGTCCTTTCCCCTGCTCCTACGCCTTCCCCCATGATCTCTCAAACCCTCTGCTCCTCCTCCTCCTCCACCCTTTGTAATCCCTGAGTCACAAGATTTGACTCTACTGGACTCTCTTCCCCCTTATTATACCCTGCCCTCGTCCCCCAACCACCAACACCCTCTAAGTGATTCTCCTGCAACTGACTCAGCCTCTCTACCACTGGAGGAATCTAAGCTGGCCCAGCGCCCTCCAGATAACTCCCCCGCAGCACACACAGCCCCTCCTCCGCAGGAGGAAGCTAGCCCAGCTAAGGGAACTTGATGGTGGCGAATGATTGAAAACCCTGGAACTCCTGTGATGCTCCCCCTATGTCCCTACGGACCATTGATTGACGAAGGCCATGGGGGGAAAATGCAAGCCTACAAATATTGGCCTTTCTCCTCTTCTGACCTATATAAGTGGAAAAATAACAATCCCCCTTTTTCCGAGGACCCCACCGGGCTCACAGGTCTGGTTGAGTCATTGATGTTTTCACACCTGCCTACTTGGGATGACTGTCAACAATTCCTAGGGACTCTCTTCACGACAGAGGAACAAAAGAGAATCTTCCTGGAAGCTATAAAAAAATGTCCTCCGACCAGATTGGAGACGGACACATCTTCCCAACTTAATCAAAGCTGGTTTTCCCTTGAAACAACCTAACTGGGACACCAACAACATTGAAGTTAGAAAGCATCTGTCCACTTATCGCCAGGTTCTAATAGTGGGCATCCAAGTGGCCACTAGGCGACCAACTAATTTGGCCAAGGTAATAGAGATTATTCAAAGGCCTGATGAATCTCCCTCTATGTTTCTAGAGAGAATTATGGAGGCATGTATGAGATATACTCCTTTCGATCCTCAGGCAGAGGATCAAAAGGCATCTGTCATGATGGCCTTTATTGGGCAAGCTGCCCTGGATATTAAAAGAAAGTTACAATGCTTAGATGGATTACAAGATATGACTTTGAGAGATTTAGTCAGAGAAGCCAAGAAAATATACCTTAAGAGAGAAACTGAGGAAGAGAAAGAAGCAAAGTGAGGATAAAAGAAAAAAAGACAGACTAAGGCGTTGACTAAGGTCCTGGTCACAACAACAAAAGGGCCAGAAATTAAGAAACAGGGAGACAGGAAGGGATACCTGGTCCCATGCCAGAGGCCACCCCTGGCCTCAGATCAATGTACCTACTGTAAAAAAAAGGACACTGGGCCAAAGAGTGCCCTAGAAAGGGACAGCAACGCCAGTCAGCCATTCTGACTCTGGAGGATGACTATGAAAGTCGGGGCTCAGATCCCCTCCCCGAGTTCAGGGTAACTTTTGAAGTGGAGGGGACCCCAGTAATCTTTGAAGTGCATAAAGGGGCAATATACTCACCCCTAATGTCACATTGGGCCCTCTATCAAATAAAAGATCTCTAGTTCAAGGGGCTAATGACAGTAAATATCGGGCTTGGACAACTAAGAGGATCATGGACCTGCGGAAAGGAAAAATCCATCACTCCTTCCTAGTAATCCCAGAATTCCTAGCCCCATTGATGGGCAGAGATCTGCTCACCAAGTTCCGGGCAAAAATAACTTTTAACCCTGAAGCCCCCCAAGTGGAATTTCTAAATCCTTCAGTAAAAACTCCTATTGTCACAGCTCTAAATATGTCAGTAGAAAATGCACATCAACTCACTCACCTTGGTTCAAAAAAACTGCAGGTATTTCTGAAGTATCAAGAACAGAGTTTTCCACTAACTGACTCACAGCAAAAAGAAATAACTGAATGGGTAAAAAAAGCCTGTCGAGTCCATCAATTGGTAAATTCTTACCCTTCCAATCTTCCTGCAGGAAAGCACCTACGAGGAACCAGACCAGGACAATTCTGGGAAGTTGACTTTACTGAAATTAAGCGAGCAAGGTATGGACATAAATATCTTCTAGTCTTTGTAGATACATTTTTAGGATGGATTGAAGCCTTCCCCACTAAAAGAAAAAAAAAAAAAAGAAACAGTGCTAATGGTGGTCAAGCAGATCCTGAAAGACATTTTTCAAAGATACGGCCTGCTAAAGGTAATACGGTCTGATAATGCACCGGCATTCGTGGCCCAAGTAAGTCAGGGGTTAGCCAGGAACCTGGGGATTCATTGGAAGGTTAATTGTGCTTACAGACCCTAGAGTTCAGGACAGGTAGAAAGAATAAATAGAACCATTAAAGAGACCTCAACGAAATTAAGCTTAGAGACCAGCATAAATGATTGGACTATGCTCATGCCTTATACAATGTTTTGTGCAAGAAATACGCCCTCTGTTTCTTTGAGTAACCACACCCCCTGTGAATATCTAGGGTGCCTCTCCTCCAGTAACGGACCAAAGCCCAACTCTAAGACCTAAAGATCCCTTTCACACCCCCTTGTTTGACAGACTTAAAGTTCTTGAAAGATCTCAGTGATACCTGTGGAAACAGCTGGCCACTGCCTACCAAACTGGGGACGAGGGGACTCCACATCAATATCAAGTAAGAGACTTCATCTACGTAAGATGATATCAGGTGTCATCCCTGGAACCCCACTGGAAAGGACCATACCAGGTGCTACTTATAACATCTACAGTGGTAAAGGTAGACGGAATCACTTCCTGGATCCATGCCTCTCATCTCAAGCCTGCGGCCTGTCCACACTCTGGCTGGAAACTGGAAAAGACTGGTAACACTTTCAAATTGCATATTCACCGTGTGGATAAGCCTATAGACTCTCCCCTTGGCCACAAGTAGTCCTAACCCTCATCAGCCCGTTCAGCAGCGATGGCTGATCAAAAATTCTACTGGAAAAGAAGTATAATCTATCTTGCATACAGCCCACTTAAGGACCTGGTGACCATCTCTCCACCCAGACATTTGTCAGCTGGCTATAGGTCTTTCCTAATGGGATATCCCTGATGAAGAGGATCCCACTAAAATTCCATTAAATCCCTTCCTTACCATAGATAATGGAAACAAATATTATGGATGTAGGGACACACGAGCCAGATGCAGGTTGGCTAGCCTAGATTACTGTGTTTACCCGGCCGACTGTCAAAGCCAAAAACAGCCATGGCTGTGTGGGGGAAAAGCCGACTTCTTCTGTATGTCATGGGGATGTTAGCATACAGGGGCTGCCTGATGGAACCCAAACCCTGCATTAAATTCAGTACACCGAATTGGCCATATTATGAATTAGATAACAAAAACTGATGGCCACCAGAGGGGACTCTAGATCCTCAAATCCTGCGTGACCTTTTTAACATCTGCAAGTGCTCAAAAGGGTGAAAGGAGATTCCACTATGTGGAGGCCTTTTCCCTTCTTCGCTCACATGCTGAACTATGCTTATCCAATAGATCCTCACCTTCAGCCTTCTGTTCCAGAGTCTCTGCTGTTACTCCCACCTCAGCAACCTGATTTCTCCACTACAATTATTAGATCAAAAACCCAAACCTCTGCTGGTTCTCAGACCATTGCCCCCTTGCTGACGTAGCAGGTACTGAGGTACCCCTCCACCCACTCACTCCTCTATTCTGCTGTCAGTGCCCGCACCGGGTCCCACCAGGTCCTCTTACCAACTAACCCAAAGCTCAAACCAGCTGAGGAGAGTCCTCAGACCTCTATCCAAGATGTAATGAAAATGGCCTTTAAAGTTGCTTTGACATCACTGAAAACAGTTTACTATGAATTTAAAGACCCTCACATGCGTTTTGGGATACTCACTACCATCTTCCCCTCTGCTCGACCTGTTCTACTGCTCAAATATTTGTTGCTAGGAAAATTCCAAACCACTTTCCCATTATTTTTTTAACATCTCTCTTTTCTCATTCTCAGATCCTCGGAGCTGCTCTCAGCCCCACCTTCTCCATCTTTCCCCTCTATACCAGGCCCACAGAAAAGTCTTTAACTGACCTTCTCCAGAAGTCTTCACCATGGCTGACTTTAGGACTTTCAGCAAAAGAGTCCCTAAAAAAAAATTCAATGTAGTTAAACTTCCTATTTTCATGTTGCCCTGTTCTACTTGGCCACTGGCTAAAAAAATCAGCACTCCTAATCCAGACACCCCCTTACGAGTTTTTCACAAAAATATGTGAACAAGGCCTCTGGCCTTGACGTGGGGCTTCACAGAGATGGCTACATTTCTAAGTTAACAAAGTTAGCAACTGGGCTCCGTGGTAACAGCTGGCAATGGGAAAATAAGAAAGGGAAGAAAAAGCTCTTTCCCTCCCAGGTGTCCTTGAAAAGTTAACTTGCCCAGAACCGAGGAAAAAACAGAAACATAAACTGTTTTTTTCAACTTCTGCAGACTGTGAACTTCTGAGCCCCTTCCCTTACATGTTGGGTTCAAAATTCTGAAACTACCTAAACTTGGGTTTCAGAGGATTACTTGATTACAACAGAATCAATGCCCTCTGAATCTGGTTGCAACCAAATAAGACTGTTTTCCTGTCTTTAGTGCTATCTTAGGTGCGTTGCCTCATCCGTCCCTACTACAGCATGATTCTATATAATTAAACATTGTTAATGTTTTCATGAAATGGTCAACAGATGTGATTAATTGTGTAATCGTGCAGATGTTTCCCAGAGTGCTCTATCACGGCGCAGGTTCATTTGAAGATCAAATAGGGGGGCATTCCACCCGGTTCCACTGAAAATATGTATCCCTCAATTTAGCCATCCTATTAGGAATAGAAATTGCTGCACTGGTGGCCACGGGAACCACTGCCTTTGTCCACGGGACTCAACAAATGACCCAACAAATGACAGCAATAGACAAAAACTAAGATATTAGAAACCTCCATCAGAGCTTTGCATGAGTCTTTTACCTCTCTCTCTGAAGTTGTTTTTTAGACCACTCGAGGGTTGGACCTCCTTGTCATGAGAGAAGGGGCCTTTGTGCTGCATTGAGAGAAGAAAGTTGTTTGTATGCCGAGCATGCTGGACTTGTAATAAAATCTAAGAGTAAATTAAAAAGATGCCTTGAAAAGCATCAATGAGACAGAGAGGCCCAAAAAAAGGTGGTTTGAGTCTTGGTTCACACAGTCTTCCTGGTTAACTACGTTTTTATCAACCCTGGCCGGTCCAATAATAATCCTCATGTTATTGCTAACTATTAAACCCTGTTTTCTGAACCGTGTAATTTCTTTTCTCCAGGCTCAAATTGGACGAGTTAAACTTATGGTAATACCCTACTAGTATACATAGAATGTGACACCCCCCAATGATCATTTTAATGATTAAAAGTAGCCAGAAGAAGAAGTGGGGAACAAAAGGTTAGTAAAATAGGTACTTGTCACTTCCTGTTTTTCTGTATGCTTAACAAAACACTGTTGAAATCTTGAGAAATGCTTGCAAATCTTGTTCCCAGTATGTGCTGTCCCCAACTGCCCAACTGCAGAATGTGCTCCCTCACCCAGTTGCACGCAAATCGCCCACTCGCCCTGATCCATCAATAAACTTCCCTCCCTGCCCTCTCCAGGTAAAGTATATAAGCTCTACTTAAGCTATTCTCAGGGCTATCTGCTCTATTCAAGTGAGCTCTGAGCACCAGCATGCTGGACATTCAATAAACCCTTTGCTGTTGCATGAGATAGTCTGTTGGTGGTTTCCTCCTGCAAAGCTCGCCGAACATTTACTATAATGATTGAATGTAGAAGAGAACATCCAGTCAAAAAGGGATAGTTGATAGAAATAGGAAGATAGTACGTTAAGGAAGAAGTGTGAGTATAGGATTTGGATCAAAAGTTCTTTAACAATAGGGTTTCGGTTACAGAGTGATTGTTAAAGTCAGCACATATGAAGAGTCAGTCACTATGATGAGCTGGGAAAAAATGTAGAAAAGAAGATATCAATAGAGACATTAAGAAATCAGGCAAAGTATAAAGTGAGTGATAGGATTAGACATTTTCAACAGGGTTGAGTTTGAATACATAATCTTAGGAAGAAAAAAATATGTAGTCACCAATAGGATTGACATTTGAGAGCATTAGGCAACCTGGACATAGATGTTCTTAGTAATCCATGTTCACTTTCCATTTAGTCCTTCGTGCAATCATAACCGTGACCATTATATTATTTGTCCAGAATACTACTGTGATAAAATGTATATGTAGATCAGGTGACATGAGTATTTTTTCCACCATTTCTGGAAGCAATATATTCAAGACGTAAAATTAGTATTGGGGTTACAAAGAGGTGCACCCTGTGTCTATGAATTTAGAGATAAAGCATGAATAGACAATACTGTGAATAAATAATATAACTTGTTCCAACTTTAAATAATGGATTGAACTGATATCTGAAAAATTACAGGAAATCTTATATTGATATACAAACATTCATTCCCACCAATTATACATCTAATGGTAATATTAGTGTTTTGGTTTATCATGAACAGTGTGTGAGTTTTGTTTCAAAAGTGATTATGGAAATCGACAATAATATGTTTGGAAAGAAGTCTCATGAAAAGACCAGTCAGGAAACCTGGAGGAATGCATATGTTGTAAAGCAGGAAGCGATTGAAATTGAATCAAATGCCTATAAATTTGCTAATTTGTGGATGAAATATATATCCTATGATGTGCATAAACTCATGAAATAGTAATGTACCAGTGTTGAATAAAAATGAACGTCAAAATACACATAATGTCCCATAGGAATCTACTGGCATTGATATTAAACTGGGTGAGTTACTGTAGAAATATTAGGATTCTCGTGCATTATTCACCGAATTTAGTTATCTTTTTTTTTAATTTTTATATATGGTTGCTCAAAACATTACATAGTTCTTGATAAATAATATTTCACACTTTGATTTATGTGGGTTATGAACTCCCATTTTTGCCCCGTATACAGATTGCAGAATCACATCAGTTACACATCCATTGATTCATATATTGCCATACTAGTGTCTGTTGTATTCTGCTGCCTTTCCTATCCTCTACTATCCCCCCTCCCGTCCCCTCTCCTCCCCTCTTCTCTCTCTACCCCCTCTACAGTAATAAATTTCTCCCCCTTGTATTATTTTTCCCTTTCCCCTCACTTCCTCTTGTATGTAATTTTGTATAACCCTGAGGTTCTCCTTCCATTTCCATGCAGTTTCCCTTCTCTCTCCCTTTCCCTTCCACCTCTCATCTCTGTTTAATGTTAATCTTCTTCTAATGCTCCTCGTCCCTACTCTGTTCTTAGTTACTCTCCTTATATCAAAGAAGACATTTGGAATTTGTTTTTTTAGGGATTGGCTAGCTTCACTTAGCATAATCTGTTCTAATGCCATCCATTTCCCTGCAAATTCTATGATTTTGTCATTTTTTAATGCACAGTAATACTCCATTGTGTATAAATGCCACATTTTTTTATTCATTCTTCTATTGAAGGGCATCTAGGTTGGTTCCACAGTCTTGCTATTTTGAATTGTGCTGCTATGAACATCGATGTAGCAGTGTCCCTGTAGCATGCTCTTTTTAGGTCTTTAGGTTTTAGACCGAGAAGGGGAATAACTGGGTCAAATGGTGGTTCCGTTCCCAGCTTTCCAAGAAATATCCATACTGCTTTCCCATTTGGCTGCACCAATTTGCAGTCCCACCAGCAATGTACAAGTGTACCTTGTTTCCCCAGATCCTCGCCAGCACTTGTTGTTTGACTTCATAATGGCTGCCAAACTTACTGGAGTGAGATGGTATCTTAGGGTGGTTTTGATTCACATTTCTCTGACTGCTGGAGATGGTGAGCATTTTTTCATGTAATTGTTGATTGATTGTATGTCCTCCTCTGAGAAGTGTCTGTTCAGGTTCTTGGCCCATTTGTTGATTGGGTTATTTGTTATCTTATTGACTGATTTTTTGAGTTCTTTGTATACTCTGGATATTAGTGCTCTATCTGAAGTGTGAGGAGGAAAGATTTGTTCCCAGGATGTAGGCTCCCTATTTACCTCTCTTACTGTTTCTTCTGCTGAGAAAAAACTTTTTAGTTTGAGTAAGTCCCATGTGGTGATTCTAGTTATTAATGCTTGTGCTATGGGTGTCCTACTGAGGAATTTGGAGGCGACCCCACAGTATGTAGATCGTAGCCAACTTTTTCTTCTATCAAACACCATGTCTTGATTTGATATCAAGCTCCTTGTTCCATTTTGATTTAACTTTTGTGCATGGCGAGAGAAAGGGATTCAGTTTCTTTTTGTTACATATGGATTTCCAGTTTTCCCAGCACCATTTGTTGAAGATGCTATCATTCATCCATTGCATGCTTTTAGCCCCTTTATCAAATATAAGATAGTTGTATTTTTTTGGATTGGTTTCTGTGTCCTTTATTCTGTACCATTGGTCCACCCACCTGTTTTGGTACCAGTACCATGCTATTTTTGTTACTATTGTTCTGCAGTATAGTTTGAAGTCTGGTATCGCTATACCGCCTGATTCACACTTCCTGCTTAGTGTTGTTTTTGCTATTCTGGGTCTTTTATTTTTCCATATGAATTTCATGATTGCTTTCTCTATTTCTACAAGAAATGCCGTTGGGATTTTGAATTGCATTGCATTAAACATATAGAGAACTTTTGATAATATCGCCATTTTGATGATGTTAGTTCTGTCTATCTATGAACAGGGTACATTTTTAAATCTTCTAAGATCTTCCTCTATTTTTCTCTTTAGGGTTCTGTAGTTTTCCTTGTATAAAACTTGCACCTCTTTTGTTAGGTTGATTCCCAATTATTTATTTATTTTTTTTTTAGTATATTGTGAATGGAGTGGTTGTCCTCATTTCCGTTTCAGAGGATTTGTCACTGATATTCAGGAATGTCTTTGATTTATGAGTGTTGATTTTATATCCTGCCACTTTGCTGAATTCATTTATTAGCTCTATTAGTTTCTTTGTAGACCCTTTTGGGTCTGCTAAGAATAGAATCATGTCATCTGCAATAGTGATAATATAAGTTCTTCTTTTCCTATTTATATGCCTTTAATTTCTTTCGTCTGTCTAATTGCTCTGGCCAGTGTTTCGAGAACTATGTTGAACAAAAGTGGTGAAAGAGGGCATCCCTGTCTTGTTCCAGATTTTAGAGGGGAATGCCTTCAATTTTTCTCCTTTCAGAATGATGCTAGCCTGAGACTTAGCATAGATTGCTTTTACAATATTGAGGTATGTTCCTGTTATCCCTAGTTTTTCTCGAGTTTTGAACATAAAGGAATGCTGTACTTTGTCAAAAGCTTTTTTATGCATCTATCGAGATGATAATATGGTTCTTATTTTTAAGTCTATTGATGTGATGAATAACATTTATTGATTTCCGTATATTGAACCAGCCTTGCATACCACGAATGAATCCTACTTGATCATGGTGCACATTTTTTTTGATATGCTTTTGTATATGATTTGCCAGAATTTAATTGAGGATTGTTGCCTCTAGGTTCATTAGACATATTGGTCTGTAGTTTTCTTTCTTTGAAGTGTCTTTGTCTGGTGTAGAAATCAGAGTGATGTTGACCTCATAGAATGAATTTGGAAAATCTCCCTGTTTTTCAATTTCCTGAAATAACTTGAAAAGTATTGGTATTAGTTCCTCTTTAAATGTTTTGTAAAACTTTGCTGTATACCCATCAGGTCCTGGGCTTTTTTTACTTGGTAGTGTTTTGATGGTTTTTTCTATTTCCTCAATTGATATTGGTCTGTTTAGGTTGTCTATATCCTCCTGACTCAATCTGGGCAGATCATATGACTTAAGAAATTTATCGATGCCTTCACCGTCTTCTATTTTATTAGAGTACAAAGATTCACAATAATTTCGGATTATCTTCTGTATATCTGAAATATCTGTTATGATATTGTCTTTTTCATCCCGTATGCTAGTAATTTGAGTTCTCTCTCTTCTTGTCTTCGTTAGCATGGCTAAGGTTCTGTCGATATTTTTTATTTTTTCAAAGAACCAAATGGGTTAACGTGTCTGCCGCGCTTGCAGGCCGCTGAGCTTGTTCCGCCGGTCGGTTGCAGGTCTGCCTACCTTGCGGGAGCGGGTGGTGGCTCTGCTCTGGCCCTACTGCCATTGGGGTGTCGTGAGTACCATGCTGGCAGATCGCTGGGCCTGTTCCGGGTGCGCTCAAAGGCTTTGCTCTGCCCCTACTCCAATTGGGTTGACGTGACTACCACGCCGGTGGGCCGTTGTGCTTTACTGGGCGCGGGAGAAAGCTCTGCTCTGCCACTACTCCAATTGGGGTGTCATGTCTACCATGGTGGCAGGCCGCTGGGCCTGTTCCGCAGGTCAGCCACAGGTCTGCTTTTTTTGCGGGCGCGGGTGGTGGCCTGCTTGGCCCCTACTACAATTTGGGTGACGTGACTACCACACCAGCTGGTGGCTGGGCCTTATCTGGGCACGGGCAGCGGCACTGCTCTTTCCCTACTCCATTTGCGGTGACGTGGCTTCCACGCCTGCGGGCCTGATGAATCTTCCTCTATGTTTCTAGAGAGAATTACGGAGGCATATAGGAGATATACTCCTTTCGATCCTCATGCAGAGGATCAAAAGGCATTTGTCACAATGGCCTTTATTGGGCATGCTGCCTTGGATATTTAAAGAACGTTACAATGCTTAGATGGATTACAAGATATGACTTTGAGAGATTTAGTCAGAGAAGCCGAGAAAGTATACTATAAGAGAGAAACTGAGGAAGAGAAGGGAGCAAAAGGAGGATAAAAGAAACAAAAGACAGACTAAGGAGTTGACTAAGGTCCCGGTCACAACAACAAAAGGGCCAGAAATTAAGAAACAGGGAGACAGGAAGGGATACCTGGTCCGACGCCAGAGGCCACCCCTGACCTCAGATCAATGTGCCTACTGTAAAGAAAGAGGACACTGGGTTCAAGAGTGGCCTAGAAAGAGGCAGCCACGCCAGCCAGCCATTCTGACGCTTAAGCATGACTACGAAAGTCGGGGCTCAGATCCCCTCCCTGAGCTCAGCATATCGTTTGAAGTGGAGGAGACCCCAGTAAACTTTGAAGGGGATACACGGGCAATAAACTCAGTGCTTAAGGCTCCATTGGGCCCTCTATCAAATAAAATGTCTCTAGTTCAAGGGGCTAATGGCAGTAAATATCGGACTTGTACAACTAAGAGGATCATGGACCTGGGGAAAGGAAAAATCCATCACTCCTTTTTAGTAATCCGAGAATGCCTGGCCGACTTTTTCTGTACGTCATGGGGATGTGAGCATACAGGGGCTGCCTGATGGAACACAAACTCCTCATCAAATTCAGTACACAGCATTGGCCATATTACCAATTAGATAACCAAAACCGATGGCCCCCAGAGGGGTCTCTAGATCCTCAAATTCTGCGTGACCATTTTTTTTTAAAGACAGAGGCGAGAGAGAGAGAGACAGAGAGAATTTTTAATATTTATTTTTTAGTTTTTTGCGGACACGACATCTTTGTTTGTATGTGGTGCTGAGGATCGAACCCGGGCCACATGCATGCCAAGCGAGCGTGCTACAATTGAGCCACATCCCCAGCCCTGTGTGACCTTTTTAACTTCTGCAAGTGCTCAAAAGGGTGAAAGGAGATTCCCCTATGGGCAGGCCTTTTCCATCCTTCACTCATATCCTGAACTATGCTTATCCAATAGATCCTCACCTTCAGCCTTGTGCTCCAGAGTCTCTGCTGTCACTCTCACCTCAGCAACCTGATTTCTCCCCTCCAATTATTAAATCAAAACCCCAAACCTCTGCCGCTTCTCAGACCATCACCCCCTTGCTGAGTTAGCAGGTACTCAGGTTCCCATCCACGGACTCACTCCTCTCTTCTCCTGTCCGTGCCCGCACCGGGTCCCACCAGGTCCTCTTACCAGCTAACACAAAGCTGAAACTAGCAGAGGACAGCCCTCAGACTCCTATCAAAGTTGTAATGAAAATGGCCTTTAAAGTTGCTTTGTCATCACTGAAAACAGTTTACTAAAAATTTAAAGTCCCTCACATGCATTTTGGGATACTCACTCTTGTCTTCCCCTCTGCTCTACCTGTTCTACAGCTCTAGTTTTTGTTACTAGGAAAATCCCAAACCCCTTTCCCATTATTCTTTTACATCTCTTCTTCCTTATTCTCAGATCCTCGGAGCTGCTGTCAGCCCCACCTTCCCTGTCTTCCCCTTCTGTACCAGGCCTACAGAAAATTCTTAACTGACTTTCTACAGAAGTCTTCAACATGGCGACTTTAGGACTTTCAGCAAAAGAGTCCCTATAAAAGAGTTCAATGTAGATAAACTTCCTCTTTTAGTGTTGCCTTGTTCTACTTGGCCACTGGCTAAAAAAATAAGCACTTCTATGCTAGACACCCCATTACTTGTTTTCCACAAAATATATGAACAAGGCCTCTGGCCATGAGCTGGGGCTTTACAGAGATGGCTATATTTCTAAGATAAAGAAGTTACCATCAGGGCTCCATGGTAACAGCTGTCAGGGGCGAAAAATAAGAAAGGTAGGAAAAAGCTCTTTCCCTCCCAGGTGTCCTTAAAAAAGTTAACTTGCCCAGAACCGAGGAAAAAACAGAAACAACAATGGCTTTTTTGAACTTCTGCAGACTGTGAACTTCTGAGCCCCTTCCCTTACATGTTGGGTACAAAATTCTGAAACTACCTAAACTTGAGTTTCAGGAGAATAATTGATTACAACAGAAGCAATGCCCTCTGAATCTGGTTGCAACCAAATAGGACGGTTTCCCTGTCTTCGTTGCTATCTTAGGTGCCTTGCCTTGTCCGTCCCTACAACAGCATAATTGTATATAATTAAACATTGTTTATGTTTTAAAGAAATTGTCAACAGATGTGATTAATTGTGTAATGGTGAAGATGTTTCCCAGAGTGCTCTATCATGATGCAGGTTCATTTGAAGATCAAATAGGGGGGCATACAACCCGTTTCCACTGGGAACATGTATCCCTCACTTTAGCCATCCTATTTGGAATAGGAGTTGCTGCAGGGGTGGGCACAGGAACCACTGCCCTCGTCCATGGGACACAACAAATGACCCAATTAGAAGAAGCAATAGACCAAAACTAGGATATTAGATACCTCCATCAGATCTTTGCATGAATTTTTAACCTCTCTCTCTGAAGTTGTTTTACAGAACAGGCGAGTGACACAAAACACACACACACACACAGAAAAAAAATAGCAACATATATGTCAATCAAAATTCATCATAAAATATATATCATCCACAGATCCAAAAATATTCATTTTACTGAACATGGAAGCTCACCCATTGATTGAATATTCAGTTCCAACACGGTTTAGTAGGAGTGATCTCTTCTCACAATTTGTATCTGCCAACTCATCCACCTCAAAAGAATGTATGTGTGGTACCAGGTATGATTCTATATATCCATATAAAAATATATGTGCTGAATAGGCTACAGAGAAAGGGAGACAGGAATTCACAATTTGTTAACTTTAAAAACACATGGAGAACTATTTCAACAAAAAATTGACTAGATTTAACTCCTACTCTATATCATGCAAAAGGCAAGTCCAAATATACACCATGCCTCCTCTAAACTGGTTGTATTTCTATTCTGTTTGGGTTATTTTTCTCCATCCTATTAGAAATAGTATTCATAGTCTGATAGGGTATGTGTTAGTGTCAGGGATTCAGTATTTCGAATAGAAAATAGGAAATTGAATCCAATGTGTATGCAAATATATGCTACACAAAAATCTTCTCACTCTCATCCAGAACAATGCTTTAACATTACTTTCGCCTCAAGTAAGACACAATTAGAGGAGAAGAGTTTGAAAATCTGTGAATACCTATCTGGAATGAAAAATGCTCCAGATTTCACATCTTTGGTGGAGGTAGAGGACTTTCTAAAAGTAAGGGACAGGGTAAACACTCCACAAACATGGAGCTCTTCTGGCCTAAGGACTTTTGAGAATCTGCCGCTGAGGTTGGGCACTTGAAATTTAGGTTGTTTTCAGGAACTTTAGCTTCTTTTGTAGTGAGAACATCAAAGGTGGGTCTCCATCACTTTGACCTGAAGGACATGGGTTCTTATTTTCCAATTAACATGAGGCAGGAGGCCTGAATCCTCTCTTTGTTGGTAAACAGTGACCACTGGTGACTAAATGTCTCCCCGTGTGAACTGTGAAGCTATTTAGTCCTCCTCCACTTTTTGTGGTGTTTTTCCTGCTGCACTGAGAGTTTAGTATTTGCTTCATGAAATACAAGGAGCCCAACTGAGACACAGTGCTGGAGGGAGTTCTGTCACGTGTGGTGGGTCAGGGTGTGCAGGATAATGCACCAACCAGGCTTCTATCCATCATAGCTTGCCCCATTGCCCCCTTGTCCATATGACCCTTATTCTGAACATTGCCCTGAAACCTCTCCATATAAAAAGATGACTTTACAAATAAGGATCTGCTGGCTGCACCATGTCAGTCACAAGCCATTTGAAATCCAATGGTAGATCCTCATGGCCCTACTACTGATGTTTTATCAAACACCTGCCCACCAGTGCTCTAGGCCCACTACTCAGCAGACTCCAACGTACTGGCATCTCTTTTCTACAAAATTTTCCTGAAATCCAGTCAATCAAGGCACTGTCTGGTATACTCATGATCAGCAACAGAACATTCAAAGTTTCTCCACTGCCACCTGGTCATGGAAATTTCAATAACTACATGGTATTCATCTAGCCATTTTTTAAGGATGAAGTTGGAGGCACTGTGGGTTTCAATTCATTCAGGAACCATTAAATATTGAGGAAGGTCATTTTCAATGAAAGCTCTGGAGAACTCTCACAGGCAATACTTCCCAAAGAGTGGCCAAAAGGTCACATGAAGCCAGGTAAATTGAGGTCTACAATGTGAGGTCCATGTGTGTTTTGACACTCAACTATGGCTGCCAAGTCTTTTAGAATAAAATCATGTGTTTTCCTGGCTAAGCTCTCAGTGCTCGGTGGAAAGCCACCCTGGGCCTAGATCTCAGTTTCCAAGGGCGACTCTCATGCGTGGCCTCCTAAAATCCCAACACAATTCATGGCAATACTTCTCTGAGTTCAGTTCCAGAACGCAGTCTCTAAGGGGAATCGCACCAGAGTTCAAGCCCCGGTGGACCAAGATATTTCTTACAACCACCACACAAATGACCACAATTAAAACCAAAACACTCAAACATGGTCCTCATCTTCTTCCATATAGTCACTCATCATAACCTCTGGCTGAAGGTTTCCATGAAGGGCTCACCCAAAGACAGTGTCCAAATAAACTCCCTTGCCCCTCATTTGCCTAAAGTCATGTTGGCCTGGACACCCTTCCTGTGAACCAGGAGTGATCAAATAAGCCTCCCGTTAATACTGCTCTGTTTCTCCAATTTGAGGCCTACTGAATGTCAGGTATAGATTCTTTATGTGATTTGGAGTCATGCAAAAACCTAAGCACATCTGCAGTGATTTGAAGACCTCATTTGACCCAAGGAATACCTATTCTCACTTGATGGAGGTCAGGAACCTAACAGAGGAAGACGAGAGACTTCATCCACAATGACTGATCTTTTGGCAATTATGGTTTTGGATGCACACATGGGATCATTCTTTAGATCCATCAGCTGCTGAGAATCAAAGTCACAGCCACATACAAGGCCAAGAGGCTAATTCAGACACATCCCTTTACAAAGCAATTAAGAAAGAGCCACAAGTGATGCCCATTCATTTCCATTTGAAAACTGTTTTCTTCAGGCTTCACAAAGGGGTGGCCTGAGGCAAAGACCTTCCTGATATTCAGGGCAACAGAACAATAGGTAAGCAAAAGGCCAAAAGCAGGGTATATCCACTGAGACTTTCCTGGTCACATTGATATCTGAGTTTTCTGAGATGCTGGCCATTCCCTTCAGCTATCCTGTACATGGCCATGTCACAGACCTTGGAGTTGTTACATATCTTGGACACAAAACCATGAGCCTATTCTGGAGAGTGGCCAGAATTTAGAGGAAAACAGAGACTTAGGAAGGTAGTAGGTATTGCCCATCCATAAGGCAAGTCGCACTCCATTCATAAATTAGGCAGGATGCATAATGGGAAGCTTTCTACTAGACAGGACACATCCGTTGTTGCATTCTCTTTTCTCATGTCTTCAACCACGGACACAGTGGGATACACAGACATAGAAACACTCATCTTGTCAAACGACTTACTTGAAACAGTTCACTCCAAATCAAACAAACCGCCTTTCCTACCTATTCTCTGAACATGAGACAAAACAACAAACCCACACTCACAAAGGCACCTCCTTCCCTCAAGTAGGTCTGTGACTCTCCGGAGTTAACTCTGACTGGTGGGCCATATTATGTTCCCCCAAAATGGCGTGTCCTCTATCAGATCTGGTTTCCTTGACCAAATCTGTGAAGTTGTCAGGAAAATATGGCGAGCCACTACCTGCTTTCTCAGGAAAAGTACCTCTTCAGAGCTCTCCTGGTATTTGGCTATACTCACATCAGTAGGTACCGAGAAAGACTGACTCTGTCCTTGGAAAATCCAATCAAGTGAGCCCACAGGGACTTGGACTGGGATTGCCTCTCGGTGTCTTGGTTCTTGGATAGCAAGTTCAGAGAGTTCCATCACCAAGGAAATGAGGTATGTCACTTTCTTTGGAACTGAATGAGGCCACTGCCTTGGCACCCCTTTTTCCCAACAGTTGCTTCCAAGGGTCCGATGAGATGGAGGCTGCCCCTACTTCCTGTGACACTTTCACAAGTTAGAATTGTATATCAACCATAGGCACCCGTGAACAGCTTTCCACACAGGCCTGATTTGGTCCATCTTTTCTACAATAAGAAGAGAGAGGCTGATTCAGTCACATCCCATCATCCTGACCAGGTTTTTTGCCATGGAAGATGACTTTTGCTCTCTCAGGTCCTTCATACCTGCCTATAACTTTTCCGGGTATCATTTCTGTATGGACCTTTGAGGTTTTCAGCAGGTGGAAGGTCCCCTACTTTCCTGCATTGTAAGAACAACTCCGTCCCTGTTCTTCTGTAAAATGAGATTAAGGGAACAGTGTATGTTTAGGGTTAATAACAGGTTCGATTTGGGTTAGGAATCATTCTGTGCGATGAATAATGGTATTGGAAACCTGTGAGATTTACAAGAATGTAGAGGTGAAATATAAGTATGAAAATAAAAATCTAGGAATGATTTGAAACCCAGAAGGGCATTGGGCCCTTGATTGGGATACTTAGCTTGAATTATGTTCTCTAAAGATGTCTCAGATAATTCAATATACAATGGCATAGGACCTTGTACCTTGGATGATTGAACGTAGAAGAGAACATCCAGTCAAAAAGGGATAGTCAGTCGGTTTAGAAAGATTGTCGGTAGGTTTAGGAAGAAGAGTGATTATAGGATTTAGACCAAAAGTTCTTTAGCAATATGGTTTCGGTTAGAGAGTGAATGTAAATGTCAGCACATATGAAGAGTCAGTCACTATGATAAACTGGGAAAATATGTAGAAATGCAGATATCAATAGAGACATTATTGAATCAGGCAAAATATAAAGTGAGTGATAGGATTAGACATTTTCAACAGGGTTGAGTTTGAATATATAATCTTAGAAAGAAACAAATATGTTGTCACCAATAGGATTGACATTTGAGAGCATTAGGCAACCTGGACATGGATGTTTTTAGTAATCCATGTTCACTTTCCTTTTAGGCTTTTGTACAATCATAAGTGTGACCTTTACATTTTTTGTTCAGAATATTACTGTGATAAAATGTATATGTAGATCAGGTGACATGAGTATTTCTTCCACCATTTCTGGTAGCAATATATTGAAGATGTAAAATTAGTATTGGGGGTCCAAAGAGGTGTACACTGTGTCTATGAATATAAAGATAAAGCATGAATAGAACATACTGTGAATAAATAATATAACTGGTTCCAACTATAAATAATGGATTGAACTGATATCTGAAAAATTACAGGAAATCTTATATTGATATACAATCATTCTTTCCAAAATGTTATACATATAATGGTAATATTAGTGTTTTGGTTTATCACGAAGGGTGTGAGTTTTACTTCACCAGTCATTATGGAAATCGAAGGAAACTTGTTTGGAAAGAAGCGTCATGAAAAGACGAGTTCAGAAACCCCAACAATACATGTGTTCTGAAACAGGAAGTGATTAAAGTTGAAACAAATTCCTGTAAATTTGTGAACTTGTGGATGAAATATATATCGTATGATGTGCAAAAGCTGAAGAAATAATAATGTGTTGAATACAAATGAACCTCAAATTACATATCATGTCCCATAGGAATCTACTTGCATTGGTGGTAAACTGGGTCAGTTACTGTAAAATTATTAGAATTTGTAGGCACCATTCCCTGAAGTTTGTTTTCAATACTAGGAAACAAATATGTATTTCAGGTGGATGAATATTTCGGAAAATAAACTTGTGAAAAGTTGATTATAAATCCACATACATGAACATGAATGAATTTAGAAAGTGTATATAAGACACATAGATTTTATATATTGAAAAATCTGAAAAGTGTACACACACAAACTACACACAGACATTAAAAAGTAGCAATATATATGAAAATCAAAATTCATCAGTAAATATATATCATCCACAGATGCAAAAATAATTATTTTACTGAACATGAGTTTATGTATATGTTGTTCTACTAGGAAGCTCCCCTATAGTTTGAATCTTCAGTTCTAACAGTGTTTAAGAGGAGTGATCTCTTCTCACAATTTGTATCTGCCAAGTGAGAAAACTCACAAAAATGTACGTGGGATCCCTGGTAGGATTCTATATGTGCATATAAATATACATTTGTGAATTGGCTACAAAGAAAGGGAAACAGGATTTCACATATTTGTTATCTTTAAAAACACATGGAGAACTGTTTCAATTAAAAATTGACTAGATTTATAACTCCTACCTTATATAATTCAAAAGGCAAGTCCAACTATACAAGATGCCTCCTCTGAAGTGCTTGAATTTCTATTCCGTTTGGGTTATTTTTCTCCATTATATTAGGATGAGTTGTCTGATTCTAGTAGGTATGGGTTAGTGTCAGGGATTCAGTATTTCAAAAGGAAAATTGGAAAATGAATCCAATGTGTAAGCAAATATGTGCTGCAAAAATATCCTCTCACTCTCATCCAGAACAATGCCTTGACATTACCTTCACCCCAAGTAAGACATAATTAGAGGAGAAGAGTTAGAAAATCAGTGAATACATATCTGGAATGGAAAATGCTCAAGAGTTCATAACCATGGAGGTGGTAGAGGAGTTTCCAAAAGTAAGGGACAGGATAAACACAACACAAACAGGGAGCTCTGAGAGCCTAAAAACTTTTTGAGAAACTGCCTCTGAGTTTGGGCACTTGAAATATATGTTGTTGTCAGGAGATTTGGCTTCCTTAGTAGTGAGACCATCAAAGCTGGTTCTGCATCTATGTGACCTGAAGGACATTGTTTCTTATTTTCCAATGAACATGAGGCAGCAATGCTGAATCCTCTCTTTGTAGGTAAACTGTGACCACTGAGGACTAATTGTCTCCCCGTGTTGACTGTGAAGCCATTTGGTCCTCCTACACTTTTTGTGGTGTTTTTCCTGCTGCACTGGGAGTTCGGTATTTGCTTCACGAAATACCAGGAGCTCAACTGGGACATATTGCTGGAGGGAGTTCTGTCACGTGTGGTGGGTCAGGGTCTGTAGGAGAATGCACCAACCAGGCTTCTATCCCTCATAGCTTGGCCCATTGCCCCCTTGTCCATATCAACCTGATTCAGAACATTGCCCTGAAACCTCACCATATAACAAGATGCCTTTACATATAAGGGAGTGCTGGCTGCACCATGTCAGTCACAAGCCATTTGGAATCCAATGGTAGATCCTCATGGCCCAACCACTGATGTTTCATCACACACCTCCCCACCACTGCTCTAGGCCCACTACTCATCAGGCTCCAACTTACTGGCATCTCTGTTCTACACCATTTTCATGAAACCCAGTCAATCAAGGCATTGTCTGGTATACTCATGATCAGCAACAGGACATCCAAATGTTCTCCAGTGGCACCTGGTTGTGGGAACTTCAAAAAATTCATGGTATTCATCAAGCCATTTTTCAAGGATGAAGTTGGAGAAACTGTGGGTTTCAATTCATTCAGGAACCACTAAATGTTGAGGAAGCTCATTTAAATGAAAACTCTGGAGAACTCTCACAGGCAAGTCTTCCCAAAGAGAGGGGAAAAGGTCACATGAAGCCAGGCACATTGAGGTGTAAAATGTGAGGTCCATGTGTGTTTTGACTCTCAACTATGGCTGCAAGTTTTTCACAATTAAATCATGTAATATCCTGGCTGAGATTCCCAGTGCTCTGTGGAAAACCATATCTCAGTTTCCAAGGGCAACTCTCATGAGTGGCCTCCTAAAATCCCAAAACAATTCATGGCAATACTTCTCTGAGGTCAGTTCCAGAACTCAGTCTCTATGGGGAATAACACCAGAGTTCAAGCCCAGGTGGACCCAGACATTTCTTCTAACCGCCACACAAATGACAATTAAAACCAAAACACTCCCACATGGCCATCATCTTCTTCCATATAGTCACTCTTCATTACCTCTGGCTGGAGGTGTCCATGAGGGGCGCAGCCATTGATAGTGTCCAAAATAAGCTCCCTTGCCCCTCATTTGCCTAAAGTCAGGGTGGCCTGGACACTCTTAATATGAACCAGGAGTGGTCAAATAAGCCTGCCGTTCATGATGCTCTGTTTCTCCAATTTGAGGCCTACTGACTTTCAGGTATAGAATCTTTATGTGAAAAAGAGTCATGAGAAAAGCCAAGCACGTCTACAGAGATTTCAACAACTCATTTGACCCAAAGGATCCCTATTCTCACTTGATGGATGTCAGGAACCTAACAGAAGAAGGCGAGAGACTTCATCCACAATGACTGATCTTTTGTCCATTATGGTTTTGTATGCGCACATGAGATCATTCTTTGGATCCATCGTGTGCTGAGAATCAAAGTCACAGCCACATACAAGGCCAAGAGTCTAATTCAGACACATCCCTTTCCAAAGCAATTAAGCAAAGAGCCACAGGTGATGCCCATTCATTTCAAATTTAAAACTGTTTTCTACAGGCTTCACAAAGGGGTGGCCTGAGGCAAAGACCTTCCTGACATTCAGGGCAACAGAACATAAGGTAAGCAAAAGGCCCAAAGCAGGGTTTTTCCACTGAGACTTTCCTGGTCACACTATATCTGAGTTTTCTGAGATGATTTCCATTCTCTTCAGCTCTCCAGTACATGGCCATTTCACAGAGCTTGGAGGTGGTGCATATCTTGGACACAAATCCCTGAGCCTATTCTGGAGACTGGCCAGAATTCAGGAAGAAAACAGGAACTTAGGATGATAGCAGGTGTTGCCCATCGATAAGACAAGGTGCAGTACATTCATAAATTGAGCAGGATGAATTATGGTAAGATTTATACTAGACAGGACAAATCCATTAATGCATTCTCTTTTCTAATGTCTACAACAATGGACATAGTGGGATACACAAAGATAGAAACACTCACCTTGTCAAATGACTTACTAGAAACAGTCCACTTCAATCCAAACAAACCGCCATTCCTACCTTTTCTCAGAACATGAGACAAAACCACAAACCCACACCCACTCCCACAATGGCACCTCCTTCCCCCAAGTAGGTCTGTGACTATTTGGACTGTCCTCTAACTGCTCGGCCATACTATATTCCTCCGAAATAATCTGTCCTCTCTCAGATCTGGTTTCCTTGGCTAACTCTGTGAAGTTGTCAGGAAAAAGTGGTGAGCCACTACCTGCTTTCTCAGAAAAGGTACCTCTTCAGTGCTCTCCTGGCATTTGGCCATCCTCACATCAGTAGGTACCAAGAAATACTGACTCTGTCCTTGGTAAATCCAAACAAGTGAGACCACTGGGACTTCGAATGGGATAGTGTCTGGGTGCCTGGCCACTTGGATACCAAGATCATAGAGTTCCATCACCAAGGAAATGAGGTATGTCACTTTCTTTGGAATTGAATGAATGAGGTCACTGCCTTGGCAACCACTTTGTCCTAACACTTGCTTCCAAGGGTCCCATGAGATGGAGGCTGCTCCTACTTCCTGGTACACTTGCACAAGTTAGAATGGTATATCAACCATAGGCACCTGGGAACAGCTCTCCACACAGGTCTGGTTTAGTCCATCTTCTCTAAAATAAGTAGAGAGTTGCTGATTCAGACCCATCCCTTTATCCTGACCAGGTTGTTTACCATGGAATAGGACTTTTGCTCTCTCAGGTCTTTCATACCTCCCTACAACTTCTCCAGGTATCATTTCTGCATGGACCTTTGAGGTTTTCAGCAGGTGGAAGGTCACCTAATTCCCTGTATTTTAAGAACAACTCTGTTGCTGCTCTTCTGTAAAATGAGATTTAGGGAACAGTGTATGTTTAGGGTTAATAACAGGTTCAATTTGGGTTAGGAATCATTCTGTGCGATGAATAATGGTATTGAGAACGTGCGATAATTACAAGAATATAGAGGTGAAATATAAGTATGGAAACAGAAATCTAGGTATGATTTGAAGCACAGGCCCTTGTACCTTGGTAGATTTAATGTAGAAGAGTACATCCAGTCAAAAATGGATAGTCGGTAGGATTAGAAAGATAGTCGGTAGGTTTAGGAAGAAGAGTGAGTATAGGATTCGGACCAAAAGTTCTTTAGCAATAGGGTTTCGATTAGAGAATGAATGAAAATGTCAGCACATGTGAAGAGTCAGTCACAATGATGAACTGGAGAAAATAAGTAGGAAAGCAGGTATCAATAGAGACATTATGAAATCAGGCAAAGTATAAAGTGAGTTATAGGATTAGACATTTTTAACAGGGTTTAGTTTGAATATATAATCATTGGAAGAAACAAATATGTTGTCACAAATAGGATTGACATTTGAGAGCATTAGGCAACCTTCACATGGATGTTTTTAGTTATCCATGTTCACTTTCCTTTTAGGCTTCGGTACAATCATAAGTGTGACCTTTACATTTTTTGTTCAGAATTTTACTGTGATAATATATATATGTGGATCAGGTGACATGAGTATTTCTTCCACCATTTCTGGGAGCAATATTTTGAAGACATATACATTAGTGTTAGGGGTACACAGAGGTGTACCCTGTGTCTATGAATATAGAGATAATGCATGAATAGACCATCCTGTGAATAAATAATATAACTGGTTCCACTTTAAGTAATGAATTGAATTGATATCTAAAAATATATAAGAAATCTTATATTGATATATAATCATTCATTCCAACCAGTTATACATGTAATGGTAATTTTAGGATTATGGATTATCATGAAGGGTGTTTGAGTTTTGCTTCATAAGTGATAATAAAAAATGAAAATATTGTGATTGGAAAAAGTCCTATGAAAAGACCAGTCAAGAAACATGGAGGAATACATGTGTTCTGAAGCAGGAAGTGACTGATCATGAAACAAATGCCTATAAGTTTTCTAACTTGTGGATGAAATATATATCCTATGATGTGCATAAACTGAAGAAATAGTAATGTACCAGTGTTGAATAGAAATGAACGTCAAAATACACATCATGTCCCCTAGGAATCTACTTGCATTGATGTTACACTGGGTCAGTATCTGTAGAAATATTAGAGTTTGTATGCACCATTCTATGAAGTTACTTTTCAGTACTAGGAAAGAAATATGTATTTCAGGTGGATGATTATTTCTGAGTATAATCTTGTGGAAAGTTTGTTATAAATCCACATATATGAATATGAATGAATTTAGGGAGCGTATAATAAGACACATATATTTCATATTTTGAAAAATCTGGAGAGTATATATATATATATATATATATATATATATATATATATATATATATGCACGCACACGCACAGACATTAAAAAGTAGCAATATAGGAGATCCAACATGGTGGCGAACATGGAGAAATCAAGTCTCTGACCTCTTAAGCTGCGCAGGCATAGGGAGTTGTAAACTGTCTAAATGCTGTTTGTTCAGAATCACTAGGCAATGCTGACCTGAAGTGGATCTGGTGCGAACAGTCTGGGCCCCTCAGAAAACACACAGAGCCCGGAGCAGCTGCATAGAAGCTCAGATTTGCCTGCTTCTTGTGACTCAGAACTAACATTCCCTCTGAAATACCTGGTCGGCCCTTCTGAATTTACAGAGGTAAAAGGCCACTGAATTGAAATGGGGCTTTGAAGACACAGCCAGGACCCATCCGTTGCATTGGTCACCTGGCAAAAGGAATGAACGGTCACCATTTGCATGGAATACCACCATGGAAGAGAACTGACGTCATGGGCAGAGGAGATAACTTCATTGAAACCAGTACGACAGGTGTGTAATACCCTATGCATCTCTCTCCACACAGCGGGGAAACATTAAGGGCCCCTCCCAGCTCTCCCTTAAGGGGCCCTCCCAGGTCTCCCGTGAGAAAGATGGCCAGACCGAGGGAATCATGTGTGCTGTGGGACTCGTGGCGTGGAATTCCTGGCTACCGCTCCCACCAGTGCTGATAACTGAGGTCTCTTACACCAGCTAATGTGGGCATGGATACCAGAGAGCAAGCAAATTCGCTGGGGGTTCCCAGCCCCAAGCTCTACAAACTTAGGGTCTGAGGGAGGCAAACAGGGAGAGAGTGCCAGGCGTTGATGAAAACAGGGCTACCAGGAGCAGAGACCTGATGTGTAGCAAGTATTGTGGTGAGCGTCACAGTTGAGCGGAGCCTGGCTTGAGGAAACACTAGAGAAGGTCCTAGGCACTCAGGATTGGAGACCCGCCCAGTCTGGGAGGAAGAGCTGCTGCACAGTGATTGGTTCCCACCTATTGAGAGGAGAAGCTTGACCCAGTGAGCACAGCTCCACCTACTGGAAGAGAAGTTAATTGAACTCTATGACTGCATGTATTATTATTATTATTATTTCTTTCATTTTCATTTTTTGTTGTTGTTCTTTAACTTATTTTAATGTTTTTATTTTTTAAATTTTACTATTATTATTATTTTAAATTTTAATTTTCATTTTTAATTATCATTATTATTTTAAAAAAATTTATTTCTTTCTTTATTTTCTATTTTTTTCTTTTGTCTTTTCATTTCTTTTCAATTTTCTTATGTCCCCATCCTTGAATTCTAGCTGCCTATTCTCATTCTCTTTAGTGACTTCTTCCCATCCCTTCTAATATCTTTTCTCCCAAGCTTCAAATAAATTTATAAGAATAAGCAGTAACTCAGCACTCAAACAAACAAGAAGTAACATGAGCAGCATAAAAAAGCAAGAAAGAAAAGGAGTACAAACAATGAAGGATTACCTAAATATTCAGGAGGACCTAGAATCATCAGAAAAATGGTCATATAAAGAACTCAAGGAATACCTCAGACAGATGGAATGGAACCTTAAAGAGGATACGAGAGAGCAAATAAATACAGTGAAAGAACACATTGAAAGTGAATTACATAAACAGATAAAAGAAGAAGTTAATCTTCTTTATCAGGAGATAGAGATTATAAAAATTCAAAGAATAATTGTAGAAATGAAGGAAACGATAAACCAAATTAAAAACTCAATTGAGAGTATCACTAACAGAGTGGAGCAAGTAGAAGAAAGAATGTCACATAATGAAGACAAAATATATCATCTTGAAATGAGTCTAGCCAACACAGAAAGGCTGGTTAAAAATCACGAGAAAAACATCCAAGAGATATGGGATAACATAAAAAACCAAACTTATGAGTCATCTGGATAGAGGAAGGTACAGAGTTTCAAACCATGGGAATGAGTAACATGTTGAATGAAATAATTACAGAAAATTTTCCAGAAATATAAAAGGAAATGGATATACAAATTGAAGATGCTTACAGGACACAGAGCACACAAAATCACAGTAGACCAACGCCAAGACACATTGTTATGAAGATATCCAATATACAGAACAAAGAGAAAACATTAAAAGCTTCAAGAGAAAGGAGGAAGATTACATTCAGGGTAAACCAATAAGGTTAACAACCTATTTTTCATCACAGACACTGAAAGTGAGAGGATCCTGGAACAACGTATTTCAAACATTGAAAAACAATGGATGCCAAACAAGAATTCTGTATCCAGCAAAATTCAGCTTCAGGTACGACAACGAAATAAAAATCTTTCATGATAAACAAAAGCTAAAAGAATTTGCAGCCAGAAAACCACCATTGCAAAGTGTCTTGAGCAAAACACTACACGAGGAAGAAATGAAAAACAACAACCAAAACCATCAGTGGGAAGTGCCTCAGTAATGACAGAGGGCTGGGGAAAAGCTAATCATGGAGAAACAAAGTAAATTTACAAAAACGATAAATATTCAAACATGGATGGCAGTAGAAACCATATATCAATAGTAACTCTAAACATTAATGGCTTAAACTCTCCAATAAAGCAACATAGGCTTGTAACTTGGATTCAAAAAACAAATCCAACAGTATGTTGCCTCCAGGAGACATATCTGAATGGAAAAGACATACACAGGCTGAAGGTGAAAGGTTGGGAAAAAATATACCATGCACACGGTCCTCATAAGCAAGCAGGGGTGGCCATCCTCAAATCGAATTAAATCGACTTCAAGACTAATTTAATCAAAAGGGATAATGAAGGAAATTATATACTGTTAAAAGGAACCATTCACCAACAAGACATAAAAATTATCAATATTTACGCACCATTAAATGGTGCTGCGACGCTCATAAAACAAATTCTCCTCAAGTTCAAGAATCAAATAGACCACAACACAATAATTATGGGTGACGTCATCACACCTCTCTCACCATTGGACAGATCCTCCAAATAAAAGTTGAATAAAGAAACTATAGAACTCAATATCACAATCAATAACCTAAACTTAACTGACATATATAGAATATATCATCCATCATCAAGTGGATATACTTTTTTTTTTAGCAGCACATGGATCCTTCTCAAAAATAGACCATATATTATGCCATAGAGCAACCCTCAGTAAATATAAAGTGGTGGACATAATACCATGAATTTTATCTGATTATAATGGAATGAAACTGGAAACCAATAAAAAAGACGAAAGCAAAAATCGTACATCACATTGAAAATGAACAACATGTTACTGTATGATTAATGTGTTACAGAAGATATAAATGAGAAAATCAAAAAATTCTTCGAGATAATTGAAAATACAGACACAACATATCGGAATCTATGGGACACAATGAAAGGAGTTTTAAGAGGGAAATTCACCACCTTGACGTCATTCCTCAAAAATAGGAAAGAACAACAAATAAATGAGCTCACACTTCATCTCAAAGCCCTAGAAAAGGAAGAGCAAAACAACAGCAAATGTAGCAGAAGGCAAGAAATAACTAAAATCAGAGCGGAAAACAACAAAATTGAAACAAAAGAAACTATTGAAAAAATTACAAAACTAAAGCTTGGTTCTGCGAAAAATAAATAAGAACGATAGACGCTTAGCATCCCTTTATGTTCAAAACATTAGAAAAACTAGAGATAACAGGAACTTACCTCGACATTGTAAAAGCTATCTATGTTAAGCCTCAGGCTAGCGTTATTCTGAATGGAGAAAAATTGAAGCATTCCCTCTAAAATCTGGAACAAGACAGAGATGTCCTGTACCACCACTTCTATTCAATATAGTTCTCGAAACACTGGCCAGAGCAATTAGACAGATGAAAGAAATTAAAGGCATGAAAATAGGAAAAGAATAACTTAAATTATCACTACTTGCAGCTGACATAATTCTATATATAGAAGACCCAAAAGGGTCTACAAAAAAAACTACTAGAACTAAGAAATAATTTCAGCAATGTGGCAAGATATAAAATCAACATTCATAAGTCAAAGGCATTTCTGTATATCAGTGTCAAACTTCTGAAACGGAAATGAGAAAAAAAAAAACACTCCATTCACAATATCCTCAAAAAATAAAAATAAAATCCTTGGGAATCAACCTAAAAAAATAGGTGAAAGATTTATACAATGCAAACTACAGAACCCTAAAAAGAGAAGTAGAATAAGATCTTAGAAGATGGAAAAATATACACTGTTCATGGATAGGGAGAACTAACATCATCAAAATGGTGATATTCCCAAAAGTTCTCTATAGGTTTAATACAATGCCAATCAAAATCCTAACGGCATTTCTTGTAGAAATAGAGAAAGCAATCATGAAATTCATTTGGAAAAATAAAAGATCCAGAATAGCAAAAGCAATTCTAACCAGGAAGTGTGAATCAGGTGGTATAGCGATACCAGATTTCAAACTAAATTTCAGAGCAATAGTAACAATGACAACATGGTACTGGTACCAAAACAGGCGGGTGGACCAATGGTACAGAATGGAGGACACAGAGATTAATCCACAATGCTACAACAATCTTCTATTTGATAAAGGAGCTAAAAGCATGCAATGGAGGAAGGATAGCATCTTCAACAAATGGTGCTGGGAAAACTGGAAATCCATATGTAATAAAATGAAACTGAGTCCCTTTCTCTTGCATGCACAAAAGTTCACTCAAAATGGATCAAGGACCTTGATATCAAATCAGAGACATGGCATCTGATAGAAGAAAAAGTTGGCTACGATCTACATACTGTGGGGTCGGGCTTCAAATTCCTCAATTGGACATCCATAGCACAAGAGTTAATAACTAGAATCAACACATGGGACTTACTCAAAGTAAAAAGTTGTTTCTCAGCAAAAGAAACAATAAGAGAGGTAAATAGGGAGCCTAAATTCTGGGAACAAATCTTTATTCCTCACACTTCAGATAGAGCCCTAATAGCCAGTGTATACAAAGAACTCAAAAAATTAAACAATAAGATAACAAATAACCCAATCAACAAATGGGCCAAGGACCTCAACAGACATCTCAGAGGAGGACATATAATCAACAAGTACATGAAAAAATGCTCACCATCTCCAGTAGTCAGAGAAAGGTGAATCAAAACCACCCTAAGATACCATCTCACTCCAGTCAGATTGGCAGCCATTATGAAGTCAAACAACAATTGTTGGTGAGAATGTGGGGAAACAGGTACACTTGTACATTGCTGGTGAGACTGCAAATTGGTGCATCCAATTTGGAAAGCAGTATGGAGATTTCTTGGAAAGCTGGGAATGAAACCACCATTTGACCCAGCTATTCCCCTTCTCGGTCTATTCCCTAAAGACCTAAAAAGAGCATGCTGCAGGGACATTGCTACATCGATGTACATAGCAACACAATTCACAATAGCAAGACTGTGGAACCAACCTATATGCCCTTCAATAGATGAATGGATAAAAAAAATTTGGCATTTATACAGAATGGAGTATTACTCTGCATTAAAAAATGACAAAATCATAGAATTTGCAGGGAAATGGATGGCACTAGAGCAGATTATGCTAAGTGAAGCTACCCAATCCCTTTAAAACAAATGCCAAATGTCTTCTTTGATATATGATGATTAACTAAGTAAAGAATAGGTATGAAGAGGATGAGAAGAAGATTAACATTAAAACAGGGATGAGAGGTGGGAGGGAAAGGGAGAGAGAAGAGATATTGCATGGAAATGGAAGGAGACCCTCAGGGTTATAGAAAATTACATACAAGAGGAAGAGAGAAGAAAGGGAAAAATAATACAAGGGGGAGAAATTTATTAAGGTAGAGGGGTTAGAGAGAGAAGAGGGTAGGAGAGAGGAGGGGAGGGGGGATAGTACAGGATAGGTAAGGCAGCAGAATACAACAGACACTAGTATGGCAATATGTGAATCAATGCATGTGTAACTGATGTGATTCTGCAATTTGTATACTGGGTAAAAATGGGAGTTCATAACCCACTTGAATCAAAGTGACAAATATGATGTATCAAGAACTATGTAATGTTTTGAACAAGCATAAATAAAAATTAAAAAAAAAAGAAAACTAACTTCGGTGAATGATGCACGCGAATCCTAATATTTCTACAGTAACTGACCCAGTTTAACATCAATGGAAGTAGATTCCTATGGTACATGATGTGTATTTTGACGTTCATTTTTATTCAACACTGGTACATACTATTTCATCAGTTTATGCACATCACAGGATATATATTTCATCCACAATTTAGCAAATTTATAGGCATTTGTTTCACTTTCAATCACTTCCTGCTTCAGAACACATGGATTCCTCCATTTTTCTTGACTGGTAATTTCATGAGACTTCTTTCCAAACACATTATTTTCGATCCATAATCACTTTTGAAGCAAAACTCACACACACTTCATGATAAACAATAACCTTAAGATTACAATTAGATATATAACTGGTTGGAATTAATGATTGTATGTCAATATATGATTTCTTATACATTTTCAGATAACAATTCAATCCATTATTTAAAGTGGAACCAGTTATATTATTTATTTACAGTATGTTCTATTCATGCATTATCTCTATATTCATAGACACAGGGTACACCACTTTGTACCCCCAATACTAATTTATATGTCTTCAAATATTGCTCAGAGAAATGGTGGAAAAAATACTCATGTCACATGATCTACATATATATTTTATCACAATAATTTTCTGGGCACAAAATGCAAAGATCACACTTATGATTGTGCCAAATCCTAAATGGAAGTTGAATATTGATTACTAAAAACATCCATTTCCAGTTTGCCTAATGCTTTCAAATGTCATTTCTATTGGTGACTACATATTTGTTTCTTCCTAAAATTATGTATTCAATCTCGATCCTGTTGAAAATGTCTAAACCTATCACTCACTTTACAATTGCCTGATTTTGTAATGTCTCTATTGATATCTTCTTTCCTATATTTTCCGCAGTTCATCATTGTGACTGACTCTTCGCATGTGCTGACATTTACATTCACTGTATAAATGAAACCCTATTGCTAAAGAACATTTGATCCAAATTTTATACTCACTCTTCTTCCTAAACCTACCGACTCTCTTCCTAATCCAACCGACTATCCCAATTTGAGTGGATGTTCTCTTCCACAATCAATCTTCCAAGGTACAAGGTCCTATGCCATTGATTATCAATTTATCTGAGACAACCGTGCAGAACATAATTAAAAGCTAAGTATCCCAATCAAGGGCCTCATTCCCTTCTGGGCTACAAATCTTACCTAGATTTCTGTTTTCATACTTATATTTCACCTCTATAGTTTTATAAATATCACAGGTTCCCAATACCATTATTCATCAATCAGAATGATTCCGAACCCAAATTGAACATGTTATTAACCCTAACCATACACTGTTCCCTCAATCTAACTTTACAAAAGAGAAGGGACAGGGTTCGTCTTGCAATACAGCAATGTAGGGGATCTGCCACCTACTGAGAACCTCAAAGGTCCATGCATATTTGATCCCTGGAGAAGATGTAGGCAGCTATGAAAGACCTGAAAGACCAAACGTCATCTTCTATGGCAAACAACCTTGTCAGGATGAAGGGTTGTGTCTGAGTAAGCCTCTCTCTTCTTAATGTAGAGAAGATGGACCAAACCAGGCCTATGAGGAGAGCTGTTCCCGCAAACTGGTGTGGCCAATTTGGAAAGCAGTATGGAGATTCCTGGGAAAGCTTGGAATTGAACCACAATTTGACCCAGCTATTGCCCTTCTCGGACTATTTCCTGAAGACCTTAAAATAGTGTATACCTCTGGGATACTGCCACATCGATGTTCTTAGCAGTACAATTCACAATTGCTGCACTGTGGGCCCAACCTAGATGCCCTTCAATAGATGAATGGATAACAAAAATGTGGCATTTATACACCATGGAGTATTACGCAGCACTAAAATATGACAAAATCATGGAATTTTCAGGGAAATGGATGGTAATAGAGCAGATTATGCTTAGTGAAACTAGCCAATCCCTAAAAAACAAATACCAAATATCTTCTTGGATATAATGAGAGCAACTAAGAACAGAGCAGGGAGGAATAGCAGGAAGAAAAGATTTATATTAACAGAGACATGAGGTGGGAGGGAAAGGGAGAGAAAAGGGAAATTGCATGGTAATGGAGGGAGACCCTCATTGTTATACAAAATTACATATAACAGGTTGTGAAGGGAATGGGAAAATAAACAAGGAGAGAAATTAATTACAGTAGATGGGGTAGAGAGAGAAGATGGGAGGGGAAAAGAGGGGGGATCATAGAGTATAGGAAAGGTAGCAGAATGCAACAGTAACTAATAGGACATTATTCAAAAATATGGATATGTAACCAATGTGATTCTGCAATCTTTATTTGGGGTAAAAATGGGAGTTCATAATCCACTTGAATCTTATGTATGAAATATGATATGTCAAGAGCTTTGTAACGTTTTGAACAACCAAAAAAAGAACAAAAAAGTAGCCATGTATATGCCAATCGAAATTCATCATGAAATATATATAATCCACAGATGCAAAAATATTCATTTTACTGAACATGGATTTATGTATAATGTTATTGAACTAGGAAGCTCACCCATAGGTTGAATTTTCAGTTCGAACAGCGTTTAGGAGTAGTGATCTCTTCTCACAATTTGTATCTGCCAATTCAGCCACCTCACAAGTATGTACGTGTGATACCAGGTAGGATTCTCTATGTGCATATAAAAATACATGTGCTACAGAGAAAGGGAGACAGGATTCCCATATTTGTTAACTTTAAAAACACATGTAGAATTATTTCAACAAAAAATTGACTAGATTTATAACTCCTATACTATATAATGCAAAAGGCAATTCCAACTACACACCATGCCTCCTCTGAACGGCTTGTATTTCTATTCTGCTTGGGTTATGTTTGACCATCATATTAGGATTATTAGTCAGAGTCTAGTAGGGTATGGGTTAGTGTCAGGAATTCAGTATTTCAAATGGAAAATTGGAAAATGAATTAAATGTGTAAGCAAATATGTGGTATACAATAATCTTCCCACTCTCATCTAGAACAATGCTTTGACATTACCTTTGCCCCAAGTAAGACACAATTAGAGGTGAAGAGTTAGAAATTCTGTGAATACTTATCTGGAATGGAAAATCCTCAGGAGTTCACAACCTTGGAGGTGGTAGAGGAGTTTCCAAAAGAAAGGGACAGGGGTGATCACTCAACCTGATCTTTCATTAATATTGGGAGCCATCTTGCGACAAAGCCATGGAAAGATAATTTTTGCTTTACTATAAATTACTGCAAATTCTGAACCTGCTTGGAATGCCTGCCCATGCCTTGAACTCACCCATGCCTGTCTTACTGACGAGATCACAGCCCTATCTGAAACCTTACTGACACCTCATAAATATTGGCCTTTCTTGGCCAGACAATGACCCTCTCTGAGGCTCTAATGGTCCTCATAATTTCTGATTCTGGGGCCAGCAAATAAAAAATGTAAACTACAATTAGTGTGATGCTTGTCAAAGTTCTGTTTTCTGATACTCCCTTTTTGTGTAACTTTTTGGGCTATAAAGCTGGGGTCTAGGAAAGGTGGGGATGCTGTCTTTTTCCCGCCGTTTTGAGAAGGAGAGTCAGCCTAGCCGGTTGAACTAATAATCTTGCCTCAAATTGATTTTAATTGGAGTCAGTGGTCTTCTCTTGCATCCTGGTCTAACATTTTGGAGTTCCCCAGCGAGATGACCTGACCAGATCACAAGACCAGACTGCTGGAAATTCTGACGCTGGCCTTTCCTCCAGGGCTCAGGGCTGGAGAGCCAAGTTCCAAAGCCTTGGAGTGAGCCTTCGGTCCAGGGAGCACTGCAGTGAACCATCGCACTAAAACTATTAGCAAGCACCTGGTGGAGGAGGCCTCCATAGGTAGGTGGTGCCTTTATAACATCTGATATCCGGTTAAGGGAGATGTCTTCTGATGACAGAGAGGTGGCCTGGGGAGGCTCACATGTACTCCTGTCCAGGACAGTAACAAGAATTGTTCTGTCCTCTGTTCTGTTCTGTATGGAATTTCTCTGAAAGGGTAGAAAGGTGCAGCCGGGCACGCAGGAGCTCCTACCCCGGCGCTTCAGCAAGACATTTCATTGCTCCTCTGTTTTTCTGTATCTTCGCCAGATTTCTATTTCTTTGTGTTTTGTTCTGTGTTCTATATGTTTTTTTTGTTTGTTTGTTTTTGTGCATTTTGTTGTGTGATTTCTGTGGTAAAAACTTAAGGATATTGGACGCAAAAATGGGTAATAAAGCAAGTAAGCCTTACACCCTTTGGACTGTGTTCTAAAAAACTGTGATGAAGTTTAGCCCCCTTTGTTAAGCAGGATGAGAGAAGCCCCTAGCTGGCTGCTTGGAACTCACCCACTGCAGAGGGCAATGACTGCTGGCCACCAAAGAACAGAGTATCTTCCAGGTTAACAATGGAAACTCCTTTAAAACCCCTTGTTGCTCCAGTTCAAGAGAGTCAAAACTTTTGGGCAGAGTCCCCTGTGTTTCTTCTTTGTTAGCAAAGGAGTAAACCTCCCTTTTTATTTTTCTTAAACCCTGTCCTCATTATTAAATAGGTATTAATTCACTTCAAGGTCAGAAACCGAAATTTAAGTTACAAATTTTGATAACCCCCCCGACCCTGGAACTTTTTGAGAGCTGACTACTGAAATGTTAGGAGATAGAGCGAGATTGGGGTGGAACCAAACCAGAGGAGCTAATCCTATAAGTAAAAGGAGGGACTGAGGGACTCCCAGCATCTGCCAAAGCCCTGTTGCTTCAGGGAATTCCTTCCTTCGTTCCCTGCACTGTAAGGATTATGGCACCTCTGTCTTCTTAAAAAAAAAAAGAAAAAGAAAAAGGGGACACTAAATGCAGTAAAGTCACCATGGAAACCCTTGATATTACATTTCAGGTTGCCCTCTGTGAAAACATCTGATCCCCTTGTGAGGACATCTATCCTGCCACTGGTGTAGGAGATTTTTTTCTTATCTGCTCTGTTTTTAAGGCTTCTGTCTGTCAGCCATAGTCTGGAGATCCTTTCTGTCTGTCTTGTGTCTTTGTTTCTGGCCCTTTAAGTCATGTGCAATAATGTGCTGATATTATAAATTGTTTCTTGGGAATGATATTAGTTCAATGTGTGTCTAAATGATGATGTTTTATTGTAACAATCTGGTATCTGAATGGGTTTTTGAAGCATTGCTCAATCTTACAGTTAAAAGTCGGGTTTAGGTAATTGTCTAGTTTATGATTTCAGATAATTCATGCCAGATAACTTAAATACTTAGGATGGAAAACTAAAGCACTCTACTTCCAAGTTGGCAAGTAACTTCCCAAACATTCAGTTTTATTTTTCACCAATTTTGAATTGGGTAGACTGAGAAAATGTCACAGTGTGAACCAGTGCATTAATTTGGACAAGGATAGTAAATCATAGTACGGTATCTGTTGACAAAACAAGATGTAAAGATATAAAATTTTGTGAATTTTATCTTAAAATTGTAACATAATTTTCAACATCCAAACCTGAAAATTATGGTTAAAATGCCTTAGGCCTGAGGTGTCTGCTCCAAATAGCAGTTTTTCCCTGCTACTTTCAGACCTCAGCCAGGACTTTTGTTGGAATGCAAATGAAAGAAGCCTGCAAGCTCAGTAGGAGACTGATCTGAGGCCTAAGGCAGGAAAAAAGGTAAATTGTATGGTATTTACTAATTACTGGCCAGTCATTTCTTCTAGGACTCTTATTTTTTTCTTAGATTCTGTATTCTTTTTTTGAGCTCATGATTTTGATCCTACAGACCTAGGTTAATGTTTTTCTGATCAGTTCTATCTTTGACCAACAGTGGAGTTATTGAAACATTGCAATGGAGATTTCAACTACAAAAAGCTACAAGGCCTTTACTATTATTATGTGTGCACACTTTTGTTATGTGTTGTATGTCTATATATATATATATATCCGTATATCATATATATGTTATACAAATTAACACATATAAGGAACACTCATAATAAAAGCACTCATAAAAACAAATTTTGAAACGTGGATCCAAAGATCTTTAATTCATGTGATTTAATTGGTACAATTTAAATTGGATAAACAGATAAAAATAAATGTCTTTAAATTTAACCTTACAAGTTTTTCTAGGTGTTCAAAAATCTAATAAAATATTAATGCCGACAAAAGGTCTAATATGCCTTGGTTTTAGGACTTTTTCTTCAACAAAAAATGGTACACTATTCAATACATTTGTCTAATATTTTGATAAATAAGTAAAGTAAATTTGATATCGTATTACTGATTCATGAGTACTTTTGTTAGATATCTGATTGATTTACTAAGGTCTGTATAATTTTGTCCTAAAGTCTGTATAAGATTGTAAAAATCAGTCATGTGTTAAAGAGACAAAAATTTCTTAAAACATAAGTTTACCCATAACATTGTGTTTACTAAGTTTTATTTTTCTAGAGCAAGCAACCATAAAAATTAAACAACTGATTAAATAAGAACTGTTATTTTAGAGCACTGTACTGCCATTTCTTTAAAAGCTAAACTCGGTTAATGTAGAAACATCAATGCAATTGTGATGCTATTAATATGCTCATATCTTCCAGGTATACAAGGCTGTAAGGTAGAATCTTTAAAAGAACATTATATCAAGCTGGTGTTCTGAAGTTGTATGGTAAAAAAAAAAAAAATATATATATATATATATATATATATATATAGGGGATTTATTTACCTCTTGTCAATAAGATATGTAAACTTTTATGTTACTTTTTACATTGGGGAACAATTTAAATGCATTTTTAAGTTAATGAGAGCCTAATCTATGTAAAGGTTAAAAACTTTCAGCCTTTCTTTAATTCATGTTTTAAATGTTATATCATATGGTGTTAGCTAATGTTCATGTGACCTCAAACAATTTATGTAAACTTTGTAAAATGGTATTTAAAAAACAAAGATTAGCTTTAGAACTAAAACACTTAAGATTAATAAAGAGCCCTGCCTTACATGAGATAAGGCTCTGTGTCCCATCATATTATGTGAGAATGACTACGAAAGCAGTAGGTCAGATATTATTTCATATAAAGTTATTTTCAAAAGTTTTTTTTTTTTCCTGTCAACATTACTAGCATCTCAAACAGAGGATATAATGTATAACTCAGCCAAAAATTTTAGGGTAGCTATTACAGGAACTAAGTTTGCTTACTCTTGTTAATTTTATTTTGTAATTTCCTAATGGGTGATATAAAGATTCCCTCTTAGTGTTTTACAGAAGTGTTGCTTTAAGAACAGAACATTGGTTAATTTAAGATAATTAGCCATTACCTACAAGACAGACAGAATAATACAGATCCCAAATAATAAAAAGATAATTAATTTTAAATTATAGACATTAACGCCCAGTATTCTTAATATAAGTCTGTTAAAATTTATTTGATGGATGTTTAAGATTAGGATTTAAAATTAAATTATATGAAAAGGGACAAGAAAACCAATATTTGGCTCATGCCCTCTGAGTCAGTCTGTATCCAGGGAACAGCGGACTTCTCTAAAGAGCTTTGCAACTCTGAACCACATAACCTCCTGATCAGGGAGATTAATGAGAACAATGGAGAACAGAAAGCCAATCAGTGCATTTGCTACGAAGAGGAGAGTCATCAGAGAAGGGAGACATCCCTGATGCTTCCAAGGGAAGCCACATGGTCAAGCAAGACCTGGACCAACCTAGCTCAAATGGCACTAGCAGAACTGAGAAGCTGCTCTCAAGTTTCCCCAGGAATGACTCCCATAAAAGCTCAGCTTACTGTTCACAATAGATAGAAACAAAAGTCAGTTTGACTGCTTCATCTTTAACACTTAGAAAAGACAGTTAAAAACAAATTACAGTCATTCCTGGGCATTTTATATAATAATAGTAATAATAATATTTTAAGGTATACACTTTATGTTATCCTCCCAAAATAAGTAAGACTGGAGGCTACAAAGAAGGATTCTCAGACAGGAATGCCTGATAAGTATAAAAAGAGACTATCAAGATGATCTGTCAGAGGCAGAAGTTTTTAGTTTAAGGCCTACAGATATTCTTAACCTAAACACATAGGCTTGGTATTTGTTAGTATGATTATCCAGCCCTGAGTAAGAGAATTAAAGGTTTCTCTATTAGACACAGAGGTCATACTAGTAAAAGTATTTTGCAAGATCAGATGACATTAAATTATTAAACTGAATCTTATGGGGAGGGACAAATGTAACACTAAAAGTTAAATATTAAGTTGACAGTCCTGATAACTGGGGATATTAAAGACTGGTGAGGGAACTTCTATACAGTGACATGTTCCAGCTGCTGCAATATTTATTAAGTACTCATGTTTTTTTTGGTTGTCTCATAAAAGAACCCATCCCCAGATGACTTTACTACCTGTTCTTCCCCATCCAGACTTCAAACCTAACTGACTTCTAAAAGGCGACTAATGTCCTTCAGGCGGTGCCCCCTCACGTCACCCTCTCTCAGCTCAGAAGAAGTCTAAATGAGTGACACTTCTCTTCTTACAACAATGGAGACAAAAATAAATAGAATATCAATATAAGTAATTAATTAAGTCAGGTAAAATCAGGGAGACCTGTTTTTGGGTGAGTTCAAAAAATCGGGAGACTGTTACATGAGGGATTAAAATTCCCACAGTGCTCTTCCTACCCAATCAAATATTTGAAAGGAACACATTAGAAAAGGGGGGAATGATTGACCCAACCTGATCTTTTATTAAAATTGGGAGCCATCTTGCCACAAAGCCATGAAAAGATAATTTTGGCTTAACTATAAATTACAGCAAGATCTGAACCTGCTTGGAATGCCTGCCCGTGCCTTGAACTCACCCATGCCTGGCTCTCTGACCAGATAACAGCCCTCTCTGAAACTTTGTTGACACCTTATAAATATTGGCCTTCCTTGGCCAGACGACACTCTCTGAGGCTCTAATGGTCCTCATAAATTCTGATGTTGGGGCCAGCAAACAAAAATGTAAACTACCATTAGTGTGATGCTTGTCAGAATTCTGTTATTTGTAACCCCACTTTTGTGTAACTTTCTGGGCTATAAAGCTGGGTTGCTGTATTGTTCCCGACGTTTTGGGAGGGAGAGGCAGCCAGGGTGGTGGAAATAATAAGCTTGCTTTAATCTGATTTTAATTGGAGTCAGTGGTCTTTTCTTGCGACCTGGTCTAAAAGGTAAACACTACACAAACCTGGAGCTCTGCCGGACTAAAGACTTCTTGAGAAACTGCCTTTGACGGTGGGCACTCGACATATATGTTGTTGTCAGAAGCTTTAGCTTCCATTCAATTGAGACCATCAAAGCTGGGTCTACATCTATGAGACCTGGAGGACATTGTTTCAATTTTTCCATGAACATGAGGCAGCAGTTCTGACTTCTCTCTGTAGGTAAACTGTGGCCACTGAAAGCTAAGTGTCTCCGCATGTGGACTGTGAAGCCATTTGGTCATCCTCCACTTTTCATGGTGTTTCTTTCCACTGCACTTGGAGTTTGGTATTTGCTACATGAAATACATTGAGTTCAACTGGGACACAGTGCTGGAGGGAGTCCTGTCACGTGTGGTGGGTCAAGGTCTGCAGGAGAATGCACCAACCAGGCTTCTATCCCACATCGCTTGCCCCTTTGACCATAGCAACCTGATTCTGAACATTGCCCTGAAACGTCTCCATATAACAAAATGCCTTTTATAAAGAGGTTTCAGACATATAAGTGATTCCTGTCTGTAACATGTCAGCCACAAGTCATTTGTAAGTCAATGGCAAAATCAAATGTCCCGACCACAGATGTTTTATCACACACCTACACACAACAGCTCTTGGCCCACTACTAAGCAGGCCCCAACATACTGGCATCTCTGTTCTACACCATTTTCATAAAACCCAGTCAATCAAGGAACTATCTGGTACACTCAGGATCAGCAACTGTACATCCAAAGGTTCTCCAGTGGCAGGTGGCCATGGGAAGTTCAAAAATTTCATGGTATTTATCTAGCCATTTTCAAAGATGAAGTTGGAGAAACTGTGGGTTTCAATTCATTAAGGAACCATTAAATTTAGAGGAAGCACATTTCAATGAATAATCGGGAGAACTCTCACAGGCAAGGGTTCCCAAAGACTGGCCAAAAGGTCACATGAAGCCTGCCCCATTGAGGTCTACAATGTAAGGTCCATGTGTGTTTTGACTCTCAACTATGGCTTCCAAGTCTTTCAGAATAAAATCATGTGATATCCTGGCTGAGATTCCCAGTGCTCTGTGGAAAGCCACTCTGGGCTTAGATCTCAGTGTCCAAGGGCGACTTTCATGTGTGGCCTCCTAAAATCCCAACACAATTCATGTCAATACTTCTCTGAAGTCAGTTCCATAACGCATTCTCTAAGAGGAATCACACCAGAGTTCAAGCCCACATGGACCCAGGCATCTCTTACAACCACACAAAAATGACCACAATTAAAATTAAAACACTCCCACATGGTCCTCATCTTCTTCCACATAGACACTCATCATAAACTCTGGCTGGAGGTTTCCATGAAGGGCACAGCCCAATACACTGTTCAAAATAATCACCCTTGCCCCTCATTTGCCTAAAGTCAGGGTGGCCTGGACACCCTTGCTGTGAACCAAGAGTGATCAAATAGGCCTGCCCTATATCTGATCTGCTTCTCCAATTTGAGGCCTAATGACTGTCTGGTATAGATTCTTTATGTGAATTGGTGTCATAGAAAACCCAAGCCCCTCTCGGCTAGCCTCTGCAGGGATTTGAAGAACTGATTTGACCAAATGATCCCTATTCTCACTTTATTTAGCTCAGGAAGCTTACAGAAAAAAGTGAGAGACTTCATCCACAATGACTGCTCTTTTGCCCATTTTGGTTTTGGATGCACACTTGGAAACTTTCTTTAGATCCATCAGGTGCTGAGAATCTAAGCCACTGCCACAACACCGGGCCAAGTGGCTGTTTCAGACACATCCCTTTCCAAAGCAATTAAACAAAGAGCCACAGGTGATGCCCATTCATTTCCATTTGAAAACTGTTTTCTTCAGGCTTCACAAAGGGGTGGCCTGAGGCAAAGACCTTCCTGACATTCAGGGTAATAGAAACATAAGTAAGCAAATGGCCCAAAGCAGGGTTTCTCCACTGAGACTTTACTGGTCACACTGATATCTGAGTTTTCTGAGATGCTCCCATTCCCTTCAGCTATCCAGTACATGGCCATGTAACAGAGCTTGGACGTGGTACATATCTTGGAAACAAAACCATGAGGATACTCTGGAGAGTGGCCAGTATTCAGGAAGAAAAGAGGAATTTAGGAAGATAGTAGCTGTTCACCATCCATTAGGCAAGCCGCTTTCCATTCTTAAATTGGGTGGGAAGAATACTGGGAAGCTTTCTACCAGACAGGACACAACCATTGATGCATTCGCATTTCAAATGTCTACAAAAATGAATTCAGTGGGATACACAGACATAGAAACACTCGTTTTGTCAAACGACTTTCTAGAATCTTTCCAGTCCAAACCTACAAACCGCCATTCCTACCTATTCTCAGAACATGAGACAAAACCACAAACTCACACCGACACCCACAATGGCACCTCCTTCCCCCAAGTATGACTGTGACTATCCTGAGTGTCCTCTGACTGGTGGGCCATACTATGTTCCCACGAAATGGCCTGCCCTATCTCAGATCTGGTCTTCTTTGCAAACTTTTTGAAGTTGTCAGGAGCCATGGTTGAGCCACTACCTGCTTTCTCAGAAAAAGCCGCTCTTCGGAGCTCTCCTGAAATTTGGCCATCATCACATAAGTAGGTACCAAGAAACACTGACTCTATCTTTGGTAAATTCAAACAATTGAGACCACTGGGACTGAAACTAAGACTTGCTCTGGGTGCATGGCTTTCTGGATCCCAAGTTCAGAGAGTTCCATCACCAAGGAAGTGTGGTAGGTCACTTCCTTCAGGAACTGAATGAGGTCACTGCCATGGAAAACCACTTTGTCCTAACAGTTGCTTCCAATGGTCCCATGAGATGGAGGCTGCCCCTACTTCCTGTGACACTTTCACAAGTTAGAATGGTATATCAACCATAGGCATCCGGGAACAGCTCTGTACACAGGCCTGGTTTGGTCCATTTAATCTACATTAAGAAGAGAGAGGCTGATTCAGACACATTCCTTCATTCTGACCAGGTTGTTTGACATGGAAGTTGACATGGATTTGACTTTTGCTCTCTCAGGTCCTTCATAGGTTAAAAAGGTCGGTCAAAAGTCAGAGGAAAAGACCACCAAGTGACTGTCTGATGCCACAGCATGGGTTTATTGGGCGTCCAGCATGCTGGGGCTCAGAGCTAACTTCAGAGGAGCAAAGAACAAAGAGCCCCAAGAACAACTTGAGCAGAGTTTATTTACATTCTTTAGAGAGGGCAGGGACTTTACATACATCATAGCCTCCTTTAGCAAATCAACATATCATGGGAAAATCAAATAACAACCCAAAAACATGATTAGCACATTCATTGGCAGGAAGAGGTCGGAAGGGGGTGATTGGTTAGCCCTGAGAAGTCGTATACGTTTAAACTGATTGGTTGAAGCCCTGAGATGTATACGTGATGAGCTGCACGGTTTCTGGGAAGGGGTTGTTTAGTAACTAGGTGGTCAGGGAAGATTTCAACACACATCTAATTGGCAGTTACGGAAATTGTCTTAACTGCCACAGGAATTTCAGGTTCTGAGTGCAGCTTGGAAACTTTAAAAAACCTGGTTCTTTATGTTTCAATTTTAATTTCTTTTATTCTTTCATTTCCCACTCCTTTTTCTTACTACATTTAATCTTAAATGTAATGAATCATAATTATTGTGGGGTCTCACACTCCATTTCTGCCAGTGGAGCTTATTTCCTGCCCAATTTGAGCCTGGAGAAAGGAAACTATGCAGTTAAGCAAACAAGGTGCCAAAGTTAGCAACACCATAAGGATGATCAGGGGTCAAGCCAAGTTTGATAGGAGTGTAGTTAACCAGGGGGACTGGGTAAACCATGACTCAAACCACCCTTGTTGAATCTCCCTTTCTCTCTGGCGCTCTTCAAGGCATTTTCTCAATTTACTCATGGATTCTTTTACAACTCCAGTATGGTCAGCATGAAAACAACATTCTTCTCTCAGTGCAGCACAGAGGCCCTGCTCCCTCATGAAGAGGAGGTCTAATCCTCGCCTGTTCTGTAAAACAACTTCAGAGAGAGAGAGTTTAAGGATTCCTACAGCACTGTGATGGAGGTCTCTAATGTCTTCCAGTCTTGATCTATTGCTGTTTCTAATCAGGCCATTTTTTGTGACCCATGGATCATAGCAGCTGTTCCCGTACCCACTCCTGTGGCAGCTCCTATCCTCAATAGGATGGCTAGAGTAAGGGACACTGGATGCCAGCAAAATCGGGTTGTTTGTCCCCCTAGTAGACCTTAAAATGATTCTGCTTCATAATAAAGCACCCTGGGGAGTATCTGCACCATTACACAATAATTTACAGAGCTGTCAATTACATGGGTTGAAATGCAAGGAGTTCTGACTGTGTGGAGTTCAGTACAATTAAGGTTCCTTTAATTAGTTCCCAGGAGCAGGAGTCAGCTGTACTCTGGACTTGGGAAGTAGGCAAAGACGGAAACTGGGAAGTATGAGATGGTAGAGGGGTTCTGGTAGATCTAGGCATGGGAGGTTTTGGAGGCTTAATTCCTGGCATGAGGGGATTGGGCCCTATTGCTGTGGGATTTTCTTTCTTTTTAAGCAGGATGGTGAACCAGTGACCAAAGTCATTACGAGGGCCATAAATATAGAATCGCATTTCCCACATATTTCCCATAGGCCATGTTGTTCTGAGGTAGCCCCTTCCTTTGGAAGTGAAAGTTATATGGAGGGGGTAACATAGACTATTCTTTCCACAGCGAGTTTTTGACACAACTTGGCTAGCGGCACATTTCTTGGGATCAATCCAGGTGTCATTTTATCCTACCTGAATGATACTGTCTGGGGAGTTTGGGTTCAACCATGTAGCTCCCGTTTGTTCACAACCCCAAGATCTAAAATAAAAGTCACTGGGTCCTCCACAGGTTTGGGCCTGTTTGCGACTTCGGAAATCAGCTGGGCACACATAAAAATCAAGACTGGCTAGTTTACACCTGAGCTGGGGGAGATGATATCCATAATTCATGGGGTAATGTGGTCTATGTTGCCCTGGTTTGGGTTTGAGTGGGATCTGTGTGGGGTCCTCTATATGAGGGAGATCCCAGTCAGAGAGGCCTATGGCAAGCTGACAAATGTCCAGGTAGAGAGATGTCCACCAAGTCCATAAGAGGGCTGTATGTGAAATAGACCACACTACTTCCCCAGTAGGATTTATAGCTTGTCATTGTTGCTGAACAGGCTGATGGGGATTAGGACTGCTCGTGGTCAGGGGAAGAATCCATAGCCCTACCCACATGACGGACACGCAACTTGAGAGGGTTACCAGTCTGTTCCAGTTTCCAGCCGGAGTCTGGATAGGGCGCAGGCTTGAGATGGGTGGCATGGATCCAGGAAGTGATTTCATCCACTTTCACCACTGTAGATGTTATAAGCAGCACCTGGTATGGTCCTTTCCAGCGGCGTTCCAGGGATGATACCTGATGCCGTCTCACATAGACGAAGACTCCCACTTGATATCTATGTGGGGTTCCCTCGTCTCCAGGCTGATAAGCAGTGGCCAACTGTTTCCACAGGTATCGCTGGGTGCTGTGTTTGTTCATGGGCTTTAAGTCTGTCAAGCAAGGGGGTGTGAAAGGAATCATTAAGTCTCAGAGTTGGGGTTAGGTCCCTTACTGGAGGAGGGGCACCATAGAGAATTTCATAAGTGGTGAGTTTACACAAAGAGGCAGAGGGTGTATTTCTTGCACGAAACAGTGCTTAAGGTAGGAGCATAGTCCAATTTTTTATGCTGGTCTCCAAGCTTAATTTTGTTAAAGTCTCTTTGATGGTTCTAATCATCCTTTCTACCTGTCCTGAGCTCTGGGGTCTATAAGCACAATGTAACTTCCAATTAATCTTCAGGGTCCTGGTGAATCCCTGACTTACCTGGGCAATGAATGCCGGTCCATTATTGGACCCTATTACCTTAGGCATGTTGAACCTTGGAAAAATGTCTTCTAGAATCTTTTTGAGCACCGTCTGAGCCGTTTCTTTCTTCATGGGGAAGGCTTCAATCCATCCTGAAAGAGTATCTACAAAGACTAGGGGATGTTTAAGTCCATACTTTCCTGGCTTAATTTCAGGAAAAGTTCACTTCCCAGAATTGTCCTGGTCTGGTTCCTCGTAAGCGCTTCCCTGCAGGAAGCTTGGATGGGTAAGCATTAACTAATTGGCAGACTTGACAAGCTCTTGTCACCTGCTAAGCTATTTCTTTCCTCTGTGAATCAGTCAATAATAAATTTTTTCTTCGGTCCTTTAAGAGTGCCTATAACTTCTTTGAGCTTAAGTGGGTGAGCTAGTGTACGTCTTTGACATAAAGGTGGGCTTTTTGAAATTGTAAACTTGGCTTTGTAGGGTCCCAGAGTTCTGTATCTGTCTCCTCAGATGATAAGTTGCCTGAATGTTCCAGTGTGGCCAAGTCTCCTGAATGTTGATCCCCCTGGTGTGGAAAAAGTTAGCAGAGTCACTCCGTTTAGGGCTGCCAATTAAGCTTCCTCATCTGCCCTTCTGTTTTTAACTGCAACGAGGTCGTTTCCCTTCTGGTGCCCTGGACAGTGCACTATAGCTAGTTCCTTAGTGTCCTGCACTGCTGAGAGAAGGTGGAGGATCTCAACTTTGTTCTTTATTTTTTTTTTCCCAGTGGAGGATAATAGCCCCCTTTGCTGGTAAATAGCCCTGTGCACATTAGCATTGGCAAATGCATAGCGGCTATCAGTGTATATGGTGGCCCTTTTGCCTGTTGCTAGTTCCAATTCTTTCGTAAGGGCAATCAGTTCTGCCTTTTGGACTGATGTCTCTTCTGGGAGACCAGAGGATCAGATGACATTAGTTTTGCTAACTACTGCTGCTCCAGCCCGCCACATACCATCTTGGAGGAAGCTGCTCTCTTTCGTAAACCATACGACTTCAGGTTGAGGCAGTGGCTGGATCCTTCAAGTCTCGTCCTATACTGGTTTCCCCTGCCAGTATGTGTTGACACTCATGAGCGACAGGTCCTGATGATTCTTCTGGCAGCCCGGTTGAGTGGAGCAGAAGGTCCAAGAGTTATTCTGTCTTTGGTAATCCAGAGGCTCTGGTAGTGGTTTATTCTGGAGTTTGATAGCCACCTCTCTGGAGGTTGACAGATGATGCTCTCCAGGGCATGGGGGGCTATAATGGTTAGCTTCTGTCCCAACGTTCATTAATGAGCATCTTTTATTAGAAGCGCTGCCGCTGCTATAGCTCTTATGCAATGGGGCCACCGAGTAGCCACTGGGTCCAGTTTTTTTGATAAGAATGCTACCGGCCTTTTCCAAAGTCCCAAAGTCTAAGTGAACACTCCCCGTGCTATTCCTTTCTTTTCCTTGATGTAGAGAGTGAAGGGTTTATCTATATCTGGGAATGCTAAGGCCGGAGCAGATAGCAGCACTTTTTTGACATTATCAAAAGCTTGTTGGTGCTCAGGGGTCCATTAAAATTGGGCATTCCACTTTATCAGCGGGTATAAAGGGGCAGCCAGAGAGGTGAACCCAGGAATCCATCACCTGCAAAAGACAGCAGTCCCAAGAAACTCTCTGAGTTGTCTCTTATTAGATGGGGGTGGTATCTGCACAATGGTTTGTTTTCTGTTCTCAGTGAGCCATCATTTGCCACCCCTAAGAGAATAACCCAGGAAGATTACTTCTTGCTGACAAATTTGGGCCTTTTGGCAGAAGCCCTATATCTAAGCCAAGCAAGCTCGGATAATAGTGCTTGGGTGCCAGACTCATAGTTCTCCTTGGTGTCCGCTGCCAGTAGCAGATCATCCACATATTGGAGTAGGGTGACTTCGGGGTTTGCAGTTCCGAAGTCGTTTATGTCCATGTGGAGGGCTTCATCAAAGAGAGTGGGGGGGTTGAACCCCTGTGGGAGTCTAGTCCAGATTAGTTGGCCAGATGTTCCAGTTTCTGGGTCTATCCACTCGAAAGCAAACAGCAACTGACTGTCCTTATGTAGGGGCAAGCAGAAGTAAGCATCTTTTAAGTCCAGAACAGTGTACCATTCCCGCTCCAGATTCAGAGTGCTAAGCAAATTTTATGGATTGGGTACTGTGGGGTGAATGTCCTGAACTCTGTTGTTGATCTCTCTTAGGTCTTGAACAGGACTGTAGTCCCTAGTTCCTGGCTTTCTTACTTTTAGCAGGGGGGTATTCCAGGCTGATTGACAGGACCTTAGGACCCCAAGGGCCAATTATTTCTGAATATTGGGACTTATCCCATCCTTAGCTTCTTTGCTTAGAGCATATTGTTTAACACTGATTGGAGAGGCAGAGGCTTTTAATTCTACTACTATTGGAGGTTGTTTTACGGCTAGACCTAACCCAGCAGTTTCTGCCCAGGCATTAGGATAATCTTTTATCCATTTCTGTTGTAGTTTGCCTCTTTGATCAGTCCTAGGGGGCACGAAGTGTTGATGTTCATCTTCTACGGACATAGTCAATTCTGTGACTATGGGAGTTTTTACTGAAGGTTTTAGAACATCCACTTGGGGACCATCAGGGTTAAAAGTTACTCTAGCCCCGAGTTTGGTAAGCAGATCCCTGTGCATCAATGGGGTTGGGCATTCTTGGATTACTAGGAAAGAGTGGTGGACTTTTCATTTTCCTACTTCCATAATCTTCTTAGTTGTCCAAGCCCGATATGTAGTGCCATTAGCCCCTTGAACTAGGGACCATTTATTTGATATGGGGCCCAGTGAAGCCTTAAGGGCTGAGTATACTGCTCCTGTATCCACTTCAAAGTTCACTGGACTCCCCTCCACTTCAAATGTTACCCTGAGCTTGGGGAGGGGATCCGAGCCCTGACATTCCAAGTCCTCTTCTAGAGTCAGCATGGCGGGCTGCCATGGCTTCTTCTTTTTGGGGCACTCTTTGACTCAGTGTCCTTTTTCTCTACAGTAGGTACATTAATCTGAGGCCAGGGACAGCCTTTGGCGTGGGCCCAAGTATCCCTTTCTGACTCCCTGCTTTTTAATTTCTGGCGTATTTGCTGCTGTGAAGAAAACCTTAGCCAATGCTTTTGTCTGCCTTTTGCTCCTTTCATCCTCCTTTTGTTCCCTTTCCTTCTCTCTCCTCTGTTCCCTCTCCTCCTCAGTTTCTCTCTTATAGTATACGTATATACTTATAATATACACTTTTGATATATATCTTATAATGTTCTTTCTCAGCTTCTCTGTCTAAATCTCTTAAGGTCGTGTTTTGTAACCCATCTAGACATTGTAACTTTCTCTTAATATCTTAGGCAGCCTGCTCAATAAAGGCCATTGTAACAAATGCCTTTTGGTCATCTGCCTGAGGATCAAAAGGAGTATATTTTCTATATGCTTCCTTAATTCTCTCCAGAAACATAGAGGGAGACTCATTAGGCCCTTGGATAATCTCTCTTACATTGGCCAAATTGGTCGGCTCTCTGGCGGCCACTCGGAGACCCGCTATTAGAGCCTGGCAATAAGTGGACAGATGCTTCCTACCTTCAAAGGTGTTGGGGTCCCAGTTGGGTCGGTTCATGGGTCCATAGGGATGGAGAGAGAGCATCACAGGGCCTTCTGAGTTTTCTATTATCCGTCGCCGGTGGGTTCCTTTAGGTTGCCTAGCTTCCTTCAGGAGAGGAGGGGTTGCTGCTGCTGCAGGGAAGTCCCCTGGAGGGCTTGGGTCTGGCCCAATTGCCTCTAGCAGTGGAGAGGCTGAGTCAGCGGTGGGAGGATCATCAGGAACTGTGTTGGGGGTTGGGGAGGGAGAGTAGACTATAAGGACGGGGTGGAGTGTCCAGTCTTGTGACTCAGGGAGAATGGAAGGAAGAGGGAGAGGAGCGGAAAGTTTGAATGATAGGAATGTGGGGGAAGGGGTATATGGCTGTTGATCTGGGTGGCCACGTGGCCCCGGCTGAATGACAATATCTCTGAATTTTCAGATTAGAGGAAAGTGGAAGGATTCTTCTGGGGCCATCCGAATTCGAGGATGGGCCATTCTGAAGCACAGAGAGTCTGCCAGGTACAGTGTTTTACTGAAAAAGAAAGATTCTGGGCCCTTGAGCAGACATCAGTCCAATGATCAAGGGTCAGGGACAGAGAAGAGGAAGTGCTTTGTCCCATAATGTGAGTTACTCAAACAGGGACAGTGAAGACACAAACACAACACAGACAAAGACAAACAGTAAACGTTTAACATGAGTCCAAGACAAAGATTAGAACTGAGTAACTGGCAATGGGTTAGACAATAAAGACAGACAGTAAACTCAACATGAGTTCAGAACAATGACCAAAACTGAGTTACAGGCAAAACCTGATGGGCTGGCAAATCGAATCCTGAAGCAAAACATAACCGAGTTGAGGAAACTACTATTCCTTGAATTCTCTAGTCCTCCGGAGTGTCCCTCAGGGACGTGACCTTGGCTCTGTGACACGTCTGTCACACCATAGGAGAGAGCTAATGCTCTTCACCAACAGCCACTTTGCCACGCCCTAGCCTGAAACCCAAAACCAGAAAGAGGTGCCTTACTTACCCCGAGAGGAGTCCCTTGAGGTCTTCCATCCACCACTGCTGGATATCTCACCTGGGGCCTCCAGATGAAAAGGTGCTGCGAACGTCAAAGGAAAAGACAACAAAGAGGCTTTCTCATGCATCAGCAAAGGGTTTATTGGGGGTCCAGAATGCTAGGGCTCAGAGCTCCCTTCAGAGGAGCAAAGAACAAAGAGCCCCAAGAACAACTTGAGCAGAGTTTATATACATTCTTTAGAGAGCTCAGGGACTTTACATACATCATAGCCTCCTTTAGGAAATCATCATGTACCACGGGAAAATCAAGTAACAACTCTAAAACATGATTAGCACATTCATTGGCGGGAAAAGTTGGGGCAGGGGGTGATTGGTCAGCCCTGAGAAGGGGTATACATTTAAACTGATTGGTTGAAGCCCTGAGATGTATACGTGGTGAGATGCACGGCTTCTAGGAAGGGGTTGTTAAGTAACTAGGTGGTCAGGGAAGATTTCAACACACATCTAATGGGCAGTTCCAGGAATTGTCTTAACTGCCACAGGAATTTCAGGTTCTGAGTGCAGCTTGGAAACTTTACAAAACCTGGTTCTTTACATTTCAATTTCAATTTCTTTTAATCTTTCAGAACCTTACAGTGGAAGTTGAGAGACTTCATTCACAATGACTGCTCTTTTGGCTATATTGGTTTTGGATGCACAGATGGGATCATTTTTTTGATCCGTCTGTTGCTGATAATCTAAGTCACAGCCTCACACAGGGCCAAGAGCCTGATTAAGACACATCTCTTTCCAAAGCAATTACTTCTCTGAGGTCAGTTTCAGAACACAGTCTCTGAGGAGAATCATACCAGTGTTCAAGACCAGGTGGACCCAGTCATCTCTTCCAACCGCCACACAAATGACCACAATTAAAACCAAAAGACTCTCACATGGCACTCATCTTCTTACATATATACACTCATTATACCCTTTGGCTAGAGGTTTCCATGAATGGCACAGCCCGAGAGAGTGTCCAAAATAAGCTCCCTTGCCCCTCATTTGCCTAACCTCATGGTGGCCTGAACACGCTTCCTGTGAACCAGGATTGATCACATAGTTCTTCCTTTAATACTGCACTGCTTCTCCAATTTGAGGCCTACTTACTGTCAGGTATAGATTCCTTATGTGATTTGGAGTAATTAGGAAACCACAGCAACTTTGCAGCGCTTGAAAGAACTCATTTGACCCAAAGGATCCCTATTCTCACTTGGTGGAGGTCAGGAAACTTACAGAGGAAGGCGAGAGACTTCATCCACAATGACTGATCTTTTTGCCATTTTGGTTTTGGATGCACACATTGGATCTTTCTTTAGATCCATCAGGCGCTGATAATCTAAGCCACAGCCTCACACAGAGCCACAAGGCTGATTCAGACACATACTTTTCCAAAGCAGTTAAGCAAAGAGCCACAGGTGATGCCCATTCACTTCCATTTGAAAACTGTTTTCTTCAAAATTCACAAAGGGGTGGCCTGAGGCAAAGACCTTCCTGACTTCAGGGTAACAGAACAATAAGTCAGCAAATCCCAATGCAGGGTTTCTCCACTGAGACTTTCTTGGTCACACTGATATCTGAGTTTTCTGAGATGCTTGCAATTCCCTTCAGCTATCCAGTACATGGCCATGTCACAGAGCTTGGAGGTGGTACATATCTTGGACAAAAAATCATGAGCCTATTCTGGAGAGTGGCCAGAATTCAGGAAGAAAACGGTAACTTAGGAAGATAGTAGGTGTTGCCCATCGAAAAGCAACCAGCAGTCCTTTCCTAATATGGGCAGGATGAATGCTGGGAAGCTTTCTACTAGACAGGATACATCCATTGATCCATTCTGTTTTCTAATGTGTACAACCAAGGACACAGTGGGATACACAGACACAGACACACTCGCCTTGTCAAAGGACTTTCTAGAAACAGTCCACTCTAAACCAAACAAACCGCCTTTCCTACCTATTCTCAGAACATGAGACAAAACCACAAACTCACACCAACACTCAAAAAGTCACCTCCTTTCCCCAAGTAAGTCTGTGACTATCCAAAGTGTCCTCTGACTGGTGGGCCATACTATGTTCCCCCAAAATGGCCTGTCCTGTCTCAGGTCTGGTCTCCTTGTCCATCTCTGTGAAGTTGTATGGAGCCTTTGCTGACCACTACCTGCTTTCTCATTAAAGGCCCATCTTCAGAGCTCTACTTGCATTTTGTCATCCTCAAACCATTAGGTACCAAGAGAGACAGACTATCTCCTTGGTAAATCCAAACAAGTAAGTCCACTGGGAATGGGACTGGGAATGGCTCTGAGTGCCTGGCTTCCTGGATCCCAAGTTCAGAGAGTTACATCACCAAAGAAGTGAGGTAGGTCAATTCCAACAGGAAGGGAATGAGGTCACTGCCTTGGCAACCACTTTGTCCTAACACTTGTTTCCAAGGGTCCCTTGAGATGGAGGCTGCCCCTACTTCCTGTGACACTTTCAGAAGTTAGAATGGTTTATCAACCATAGACACCCAGGAGAAGCTCTCCACACAGGGTTGGTTTGGTCCATCTTCTTTATATCAGTAGGAGAGAGGCTGATTCAGACACATCACTTCATCCTGAACAGGTGGTTTGCATTGGAAGATGACTTTTGCTCTCTCAGGTTCTTCATAGCTGCTACATCTTCTCTAGGGATCATTTCTGCATCAAACTTTGAGGTTCTCAACAGGTGGAAGATCCCCTACATTCGTGTATTTTAAGACCAACTCTGTCCCTGCTCTTTTGTGAAATTAGATTGAGAGAACAGTGTATGGTTAGGGTTAATAACATATTCTATTTGGGTTAGGAAACATTCTGCGGGATGAATAAAGGTATTGGGAACCTGGGATATTCACAAGAATATATAGGTGAAATATAAGTATGAAACCTGAAATCTAGGAACGATTTGAAGCCCAGAAGGGCATTGGGCCCTTTAGTGAGGTACCTAGCTTTGAATTATGTTCTGCACAGATATCTCAGATAAATCGATGTGCAATGGCAGAGGACCTTGTACCTTGGATGATTAAAAGTCCTAGAGAACATCCAGTCAAAAAGGAATAGTCAGCAGGATTAGGAAGGTAGTCAGTAGGTTCAGAAAAAAGAGTGAATATAGGATTTGGACAAAAGTTTCATTAGCAATAGGGTTTTGGGTAGAGAGTGAACGTAAATATGAGCACATATGAAGAGTCAGTCACAATGATGAACTGGGGAAAATATGTAGGAAAGCAGATATCAATAGAGACATTAGGAAATCAGGCAAAGAATAATGTAATAGGGTTAGACATTTTCAACATGGTTGAGGTTGAATATATAATCCTAGGAAGAAAGACATATGTTGCCTCCAATAGGATTGACATTTGAGAGCATTAGGCAACCTGGACATGGTTGTTTTTAGTAATCCATGCTCACTTTCCATTTTGCTTAGGTGAAAGGTTAATTAAATAGGCACTTGTCACTTCCTGTTTTTCTGTATGCTTAACAAACCACTGTTGAAATCTTGAGAACTGTTTGCTAATTTTGTTCCCAGAATGTGCTGTCCCCAACTGCCAAACTGCAGAATATACTCCCTCACCGGGTGCACGCAAACTGCACACTCGCCCTGACCCATCAATAAATTTCCCTTTCTGCCCTCTCCAAGAAAAGTATATAAGCTCTGTTAAAGCTGTTCTCAGGGCTCTCTGCTCTATTCAAGTGAGCTCTGAGGCCCAGCATGCTGGACCCCCAATAACCTCTTTGCTGTGGCCGAGTGTAAATGGTATACTGTTCTGTACTGAAAAGATGCTTTCTTTTGCTTGCCTCTGCATAAAGATAGTCAGTTGCTGTTTTCTTTCGAGTAGGTAGACCCAGAAACCGGAACGTCTTGTCAACTAACTTGGACTAGACTCCCACAGGGGTTCAAAAACTCCCCCACTCTCTTTGATGAAGCCCTTCACAGACATCTCAACAACTACAGAACTACGCACCCCGAAGTCGTTCTGCTTCAATATGTGGATGTCCAGCTACTGGCAGCCAACACCAAAGACTAACTCACTCACAGTGAAAGGAAATAATTGAATGGGTAACAAAAGCCTGTCAATTCTGTCCATTGGTTAAAGCTTACCCTTCCAAGCTTCCTGCAGGAAAGCACCTATGAGGAACCAGATGAGAACAATTCTGGGAAGTGGACGTTACTGAAATTAAGCCAGCAAAGTATGGACTTAAATATCTCCTAGTCTTTGTAGATACATTTTCAGGATGGATTGAAGCCTTTCCCACCAAAAAAAAAAAAAAAAAAAGAAAAGAAAACCGGGACAAATTGTGGTCAAGAAGATCCTGAAAGATATTTATCAAAGACACGGCCTGCCTAATGTAACATGGTCTGATAATTGAACAGCCTTCATGGGCCAGGTAAATCAGGGGTTAGCCAGGACCCTGGGGATTAATTGGAAGTTACATTGTGCTTATAGACCCCAGAGCTCAGGACACGTAAAAAAAATAAATAGAACCATTAAAGAGACCTTAACAAAATTAAGCTTGGAGACCGGCATAAATGATTAGACTATGCTCCTGCCTTATGCACTGTTTCATGCAAGAAATACTCCCTTTGTTTCGTTGTGTAACCTCACCCCCTATGAAATTCTCTATGGGGCCCCTCCTCCACTAAGAGACCTAACCCCAACTCTAAGACCTAAGGATCCTTTCCACACACCATTGCTTGACAGACTTAAATCTCTTGTAAGAACTCAGCTATACCTGTGGAAACAGCTGGCTACTGCCTTCCAACCTGGGGACGAGGGGAATCCACATTGATATCAAGAAAGAGACTTCCTCTACATAAGATGACATCAGGTGTCATCCCTGGAACCCCGCTAGAAAGGACCATTCCAGGTGCTGCTTATAGCACCTACAGCAGTAAAAGTAGAGGGAATCACTTCCTGGATCCATGCCTCTCATCTCAAGCCTGTGCCATGTCCAGACTCTGGCTGGAAACTGTAAAAGACTGTTAACTCTTTCAAATTGCATATTCGCCACGTGGGTAAGGCTATAGACTCTCTCCTTGGCCACCCGTAGTTTTAACGCTCATCAGCCCCTTCAGCAGCGATGGCTGATCACAAATCCTACTAGACAAGAAGTATGGTCTATCTTGCATACAGCCCCCTTAGGGACCTGGTGGCCATCTCTCCACAGAGACATTTGTCAGCTGGCTATAGGTCTTTCCTATTAGTATATCCCTGATGAAGAGGATCCCACTAAAATTCCATTAAATCCTTTCTGTACCATAGATAATGGAAACAAACATTATGGTTGTAGGGACAGGCAAGCCAGATGCAGGTTGGCTAGCCTATATTAGTATGTTTGCCCAACAGACTATCAAAGCCACAAACCACCACGGCTGTGTGGGGGAAAAGCCGACTTCTTCTGTAAGTCATGGGGATTTTAGCATACAGGGGCTGCCTGGTGGAACCCAAAATCCTCATCAAATTCAGTACACAGCATTGGCCATATTACCACTTAGACAACCCAAACTGATGGCCCCCAGAGGAGTCTCTAGATACTCAAATTCTGTGTGACCTGTTTTACTTCTGCAAGTGCTCAAAAGGGTGAAAGGAAATTCCCCTATGTGAAGGCCTTTTTCCTCTTTCGCTCACATCCTGAACTATGCTTCTCCAATAGTTCCTCAAACTCAGCCTTCTGCTCCAGAATTTCTGCTGTCAGTCCCACCTCAGCAAACCTGATTTCTCTTCTCCAATTACTAGATCAAAAACCGAAACCTCCGACGGTTCTCAGAACATTGCCCCCTTGCTGAGGTAGCAGGTACTGAGGTACCCATCCACCCACTCACTTCTCTCTTTTCCTGTCAGTGCCCACACCGGGTCCCACCAGATCCTCTTACCACCTAACCCAAAGCTCAAACCAGCTTAGGAGAGCCCTCAGACCATTATCAAAGATGTAATGAAAATGGCCTTTTAAGTTGCTTTGTCATCACTGAAAACAGGTTACTAAGAATTTAAAGTCCCTCACAGGCTTTTTGGGATACTCACTTCCGTCTTCCTTTCTGCACTACCGGTTCTACTGCTCAAATTATGTTGCTAGGAAAATCCCAAACCCCTTTCCCATTATTCTTTTACATCTCTCCTTCCTTATTCTCAGATCCACGGAGCTGCTCTCACCCCCCGCCTTCCCCATCTTCCCCCTCTGTACCAGGCCCACAGAAAAATCTTCACTGAACTTCTCCAGAAGTCTTCACCATGGCTGACTTTAGGACTTTCAGCAAAAGAGTCTCAATAAATGAGTTCAGTGTAGATTAACTTCCTCTTTTTCTGTTGCCCTGTTCTACTTGGCTACTATCTGGAAAAATCAGCACTCCTAAGCTAGACACCCCCTTAATAGTTTTTCACAGAATATGTGAACAAGGCCTCTGGCCTTGAGCTGGGGCTTCACAGAGATGGCTACATTTCTAAGATAAAAGATTACAAACTGGGCTCCATGGTAACAGTTGGCAGGGGGATAAAATAAAAGGAAAAAAAAAAGCTCTATGCCTCCCAGGTGTCCTTGAAAAGTTAACTTGCCCACAATAGAGGAAAAAACAGAAAAAAAAGCTTCTTTTTTGAATTTCTACAGACTGTGAATTTCTGAGTCTCTTCTCTTTCATGTTGGGTACAAAATTCTGAAACTACCTAAACTTGGGGTTCAGGGAGTTAATTGATTACAACAGAATCAATGCCCTCTGAATCCGGTTGCAACCAAATAGGACTGTTTCCCTGTCTTTGTTGCCATCTTAAGTGCCGTGCCTTGTCCGTCCCTACAACAGTATAATTTTATATACTTAAACATTGTCTATGTTTTCATGAAATTGTCAACAGATGTGATTAATTGTGTAATGGTGAAGATGTGTCCCAGATTGCTCTATAATGACCCAGGTTCATTTGAAGTTCAAACAGGGGGCATACAACCCGGTTCCACTGGGAACATATATCCCTCTCTTTAGCCATCATATTAGGAATTGGAGTTGCCGCAGGGGTAGTCACAGGAACCACTGCCCTGCTCCAGGGTACACAGCAAATGACCCAAATAGAAGCAGCAAGAGACCAAAACTTAAAGATAATAGAAACCTCCATCACAGCTTTGCAGGAATCTTTAACATCTCTATCTGAAGTTGTTTTACACACCAGTTGAGGGTTGGACCTCCTCTTCATGAGAGAAGGGGGCCTTTGTGCTGCATTGTTGTAAGAGTGTTGTTTTGATGCCGACCATACTGAGGTTGTAAAATAAACCTATGAGTAAAATAAAAGGATGCCTTGAAAAGCGTCAATGAGAGAGAGAGGCCCAAAAAGGGTGGTTTGAGTCTTGGTTCACACATTCCCCCTGGTTATCTACGCTTTTATCAACCCTGGCCTGTCCAATAATAATCCTCATATTATTGCTAACTATAAAACCCTGTTTGCTCAACCATGTAATTTCTTTTCTCCAAACTCAAATTGGACAAGTTAAACTTATGGTAATACCCCACTAGCAGAAATAGAATGTGACACGCCCCAATAATCACTTTTATGATTAAAAGTAGCAAGAAGAAGTAGTGCGGAATGAAAGGTTAATAAAAAAGGTACTTGTAACTTCCTGTTTTTCTGTATGCTTAACAAAACACTGTTGAAATCTTGATAACTGTTTGTAATCTTGTTCCCAGATTGTGCTATCCCCAACTGCCAAATTGCAGAATGTATCCCCTCACCCAGTTTCACACTAACCGCCCACTCGCTCTGACCCATCAATAAATTTCCGTCCCTGTCCTCTCCAAGGAAAGTATATAAGCTCTGCTTAAGCTGTTCTCAGGGCTCTCTGCTCTATTCATGTGAGCTCTGAGCCCCAGCTTGCTGGACCCCCAATTAACCTCTTGCTGTTGCATGAGACACTCTCTTGGTGATCTCTTCCTCCGACGCTTGCAGGAACATTACTTGGATGTTTGAATGTAGAAGAGAAAATCCACTCATAAAGGGATAGTCGGTAAGATTAAGAAGATAGTCGGTAGGTTTAGGAAGAAGAGTGAGTATAGGATTTGGAAAACAATATCTTTAGCAATAGGGTTTCGGTTAGAGAGTGAATGTAAATGTCAGCACATGTGAACAGTCACAATAATGAAGTGGGGAAAATATGTAGGAAAGCAGATATCAATAAAGACATTACAAAATCAGGAAAAGTATAAAGTGCGTGATACGATTAGACATTTTCAACAGAATTGAGTTAGAATATATAATCTTAAGAAGAAACAAAATGTAGTCACCAATAGGATTGACATTTGAGAGCATTAGGCAACTTTGACATGGATGTTTTTTGTAATCCATGCTCACTTTCCATTTAGGCTTTTGTACAATCATAAGTGTGACATTTACATTTGTCTCCAGAATACTACTGTGATAAAATGTATATGTAGATGTGGTGACATGAGGGTTTCTTTCACCATTTCTGGGAGCAATATTTTGAAGACATATAAATGGGTATTGGGGGTACAAAGAGGTGTACACTGTGTCATTGAATATTGAGATAATGCATGAATAGACCATAAGTGAATAAATAATATAACTGGATCCACATTAAATAACGGATTGAATAGATGTCTGAAAATATATAAGAAATCTTATATTGATATACAATCATTCATTCCAACCAATGATACATCTAATATTAATATTAGGGTTACGGTTTATCATGAAGATATGTTAGTTTTGCTACAAAAGTAATTATGGAAATCAAAAATAATGTGTTTGGAAAGAGTCAGTCACAATGCTGGCAATATGTAAACAAGGCCTCTGACCTTGAGCTGGGGCTTCACAGAGATGGCTACATTTCTAAGATAAAGAAGTTACCAACTGGGCTTCATGGTAACAGCTGGCAGAGAGAAAAAAAAAAGAGAAGAAAATAGCTCTGCCCCATTCCCGGTGTCCTTAAAATGTTAACTTGCCCAGAACAGAGGAAAAAAAAAAAAAAACAGAAACAAAAACTGCTTTTTATGAACTTCTGCAGACTGTGAACTTCTCAGCCCCTCCCTTACATGTTGAGTACAAAATTCTGAAACAATTTAAACTTGGGGTGCAGGGGATTAAATGATTACAACAGAAGCAATGCCCTCTAAATCCGGTTGCAACCAAATAGGACTGTTTCCGTGTCTTCGATGCTATCTTAGTTGCCTTACCTTGCCTTGTCCATCCCTTTTCTCATGAAAAGACCAGTCAAGACACATGGAGGAATGCATGTGCTCTGAAGCAGTAAGTGATTGATAGTGAAACAAATGCCTATAAATTTTCTAACTTGTGGATGAAATATATATCCTATGATGTGCATAAATTGAAGAAATAGTAATCTACCAGTGTTGAATAAAAATGAACGTCAAAATACACATCATGTCTGATTGGAATCTACTTGCATTGATGTTAAACTGGGTCAGGTACTGTAGAAATATTAGGATTTGTGTGCATCATTCACTGAAGTTACTTTTCAGTATAGGAAAGAAATATGTTTTTCAGGTGAATTAATATTTCTAAGAGTAATCTTTGGAAAGTTGATAATAAATTTACGTATATGAATATGAATAAATTTGGTGAGTGTAAAATAAGACACATATTTCATATTTTGAAAAATCTGGAGAGTGTATATATATATATATATATATATATATATATATATATATATATATATATATATAATATGTGTGTGTGTGTGTGTGTGTGTGTGTGTGTGTGTGTGTGTGTGACTAAAGTCACGGTGGCCTGGACACCCTTCTTGTGAACCAGGAGTGATCAAAAAGGTCTGCCATTAATACTTTTCCACTTCTCCAATTTGAGGCCTTCTGACTTTGGCGTTTAGATTCTTTATGTGAAATGAAGTCAAGAAAAAACCGAAGCACCTATGGACTAGCCTCTGCATGGTTTTGAAGAATTCATTTGACCCAAAGGATCCCTATTCACACTTGATGGAGGTCAGGAACCTTACAGAGAAAGGTGAGAGTCTTCATTTACAATGACTGCAATTTTTGCCATTTTGATTTTGTATGCTCACATGGGATCTTTCTTTACATCCATCAGGTGTTGGTAATCTAAGCCACAGCCTCACACAGGGCCAAGAGACTGATTCAGACACATCCCTTTCCAAAGCAGTTAAGCAAAGAGCCACAGGTGATGCCCACTCATTTCCATTTGAAAACTGGTTTCTTCAGGCTTCACAAATGGGTGGCGTGAGGCAAAGCCCTTCCTGACATTCAGGGCAAAAGAACAATAGGTAAGCAAAAGGCCCATAGCAGGGTTTCTCCACTGAGACTTTACTGGTCACACTGATATCTGAGTTTTCTGAGATGCTCTCCATTCCCTTCAACTATCCAGTACATGACCATATCACAGAGATTGGAGGTGGTAAATATCTTGGACACAAAACCATGAGCCTATTCTTGAGTGTAGCCAGAATTCAGGAAGAAAACAGGAACTAAGGAAGATTGTAGGTGTTGCCCTTCGATAATGCAAGCCACAGTGCATTCATAAACTGGGCAGGATTGATGCTGGGAAGCTTTCTACTAGACAGGACCCATCCATTGATGCATTCTCTTTTCTAATGTCTACAACAACAGACACATTGGGATACACAGACATGGAAACACTTGCCTTGTCAAATCACTTACTAGAAACGGTTCACTCCAAACCAAACAAACCACCTTTCTAACCTTTTCTAAGAACATGAGATAAAACCACAACACACAACAAAAACCACAAAGGCATCGCCTTCCCCAAAGTAGGTCTGTGACTATTCGGAGTGTACTCTCACTGGTGAGCCTTACTATGTACCTCCAAAATGGCCTGTCCTGTCTCAGATCTTGTCTCTTTGGCCAACTCTGTGAAATTGTCAGGAGCCCGTGGTAAGCCACTACTTGCTTTCTCTGGAAAGGCCAGTCTTCAAAGCTTTCCTGGGATTTGGCCATCTTCACATCAATAGATACCAAGAAAGACTGACTCTGTCCTTGGAATATCCAAACAAGTGAGCCCACTGGGACTGGGACTAGGACTGGCTCTGGGTGCCTGGATTCCTGGATCGCAAGTTCAGAGAGTTCCATCACCAAGGAATAGAGATGAGGTCACTTCCTTCAGGAACTGAATGAGGTCACTGCCTTTGCAACCACTTTGTCCTAACAGTTGCTTCCAAGAGTCCCATGAAATAGATGCTGTCCCTATTTCCCATGACACTCTCACCAGTTAGAATAGTATTTCACCCATAGGCACCCGTGAACAGCTCTCCACACAGGCCTGGATTGGTCCATCTTCTGTACATTAGGAACAGAGACACTGAGTTAGAAACAACCCCTCTCCAGACAGGGTTGTTTTCCATGAAAGATGACTTTTGCTCTCTCAGGTCCTTAATAGCTGCCTACATCTTCTCCAGGGATTATTTCTGCATGGACCTTTGAGGTTTTCAGCAGGTGGTATATCCCCTACATTCCTATATTGTAAGATCAAGACTTTCCCTGCTCTTTTATAAAGTTAGAATGAGAGAATAGTATATGGTTTGGGTTAATTACATGTTCGATTTGGGTTAGGAATCATTTTGCTGGATGAATAATGGTATTGGAAATCTGTGATATTTATAAAAATATAGAGGTGAAATATATGTATGAAAACAGAAATCTAAGTAATATTTGAAGCCCAGAAAGGGATTGGGCCCTTGATTGGGAGACTTAGCTTTGAATTATGTCCTGCACAGATGTCTCAGATAAATCAATACACAATGGCATCGGACCTTGTACCTTGAATGATTGAATGTCGAAGAGAACATCCATTCAAAAAAGGATAGTCAGTAGGATTTGGGAGATAGTCGGTAGATTCAGAAAGCAGAGTGAGTATAGGATTTGGACCAAAAGTTATTTAGCAATTGGGTTTCAGGTAGAGAGTGAATGTAAATGTCAGCACAAATGAACAGTCAAAATGATGAACTGGGAAATTATGAAGGAAAGCCTATATCAATAGAGACATTAGGATATCAGGCAAAGTTTAAAGTGAGTGATAGGATTAGACATTTTCAACAGGGTTGAGTTTGAATATATAATCTTAGAAAGAAACAAATATGTAGTCAACAATTGGATTGACATTTGAAAGAATTAGGCAACCTGGACATGGATGTTTTTAGAAATCCATGCTCACTTTAAATTTAGGCTTTGGTACAATCATAAGTGTGACCTTTGCTTTATTTTCCAGAATATTACTGTGATAAAATGTATATGTAGATCAGGTGACATGAGTATTTCTTCCACCATTTCTGGGAACAATATTTTGAAGACGTATAAATGAGTATTGGGGGTAGAAAGTGGTGTAGTATCTGTCTAAGAATATAGAGATAATGCAAGAATAGACCATACTGTTAATAAATAATATAATTGGTCCACTTTAAATAATGGACTGAGTTGATATCTGAAAATATACAGAAAATCTTATATTGATATAAAATCATTCATTCCAACCAGTTATACTTCTAATGGTAATATTAGGGTGATATTTCATCATGAAGAGTGTGTGAGTTTTGCTTGAAAACTGATTATGGAAATCGAAAATAATGTGTTTAGAAAGAAGTCTCATGAAAAGTCTTGTCAAAAAACATGGAGGAATACATGTGTTCTGAAGAATGAACTTATTGAAAGTGAAACAAATGCCTATAAATTTGCTAACTTGTGTATGAAATATATATCTTATGATGTGCATAAACTGAAGAAATAGTAATGCACAAGTGTTGACTAAAAATGAACATCAAAATACACATCACGTTCCATAAATATCTACTTGCATTGGTGTTAAACTGGGTCAGTTACTGTAGAAATATTAGGATTCGTATGCACCATTCACAGAAGTTAGTTTTTAGTTCTAGGAAACAAATATGTATTTCAGGTGGATGAATATTTCTGAGAATAATCTTTTGAATATTTGATTATAAATCCACATACATGAATACTAATGAATTTAGGGAGTGTACATTAAGACCCATATATTTCATATTATGAAAACCTTGGAGAGTGTATACACACACACACACACACACACACACACACAGACATTAAAAAGTAGCAATATACATGGAAATCGAAATTCATCATGAAATGTATATCATCCATTGATCCAAAAATATTCATTATACTGAACATGATTTTATTTATCATGTTGTTCATCTACGAAGCTCACCCATAGGTTGAATTTTCAGTTCCAACTGTGTTTAGGTGGAGTGATCTCTTCTCCCAATTTGTATCTGCAAAGTCAGCCACCTCACAAGAATGTACATGTGATAACAGGTACGATTCAATATGTGCATATGAAATTACATGTGCTGAATTGGCTACAGAGAAAGGCAGAGAGGAATTCATCTATTTGTTAACTTTAAAAACACATGGAGAACTATTTCAACAAAATATTGACTAGATTTATAAGTCCTACACTGGATAATGCAAAAGGCAAGTCCAGCAATACACTATGCCTCGTCTAAACTGCTTGTATTTCTATTCGGTTTGGGTTATTTTTCTCCATCATATTAGAATTAGTAGTCAGAGTCTAGTAGGGTATGGGTTAGTGTCAGGCATTCAGCATTTTGAATGGAAAATAGGAAAATGAATCCAATGTGTATGTAAATATGTGCTTCACAAAAATCTTCCCACTCTATTCCAGAACAATGCCTTGACTTTACCTTCACCCCAAGTAAAACACAATTAGAGTGGAAGAGTTAGAAAATCTGTGAATACATATCTGGAATGTAATATGCTCAAGAGTTCACAACCTTGAAGGTGGTAGAGGAGTTTCCAAAAGTAAGGGACAGGTAAATACTCCACAAAAATGGAGCTCTGCTGGACTAAAGACTTCTGGTGAAACTGCCTCTGAGTTTGGGCACTTGAAATATTTGTTGTTGTCAGGAGTTTTAGATTTTTTTGTAGAGAGACCATCAAAGCTAGGTATGTATCTAAGTGACCTGGAGGACATGGTTTCTTATTTTCTAATGAACATGAGGCAGCAGTGCTGAATTCTCTCTTTGTAGGTAAACTGTGGCCACTGGGGGGAAAATCTTTCCGTGTGGACTGTAAAGCCATCTGGCCATCCTCCACTTGTCGATGTGTTTCTTACTGCTGCAATGTGAGTTTGGTATTTGCTTCACAAAATACAAGGAGTTCAACTGGGACACAGTACTAAAGGGAGTTCTGTCACGTGTGGTGTGTCAGGGTCTGCAGGATAATGCACCAACCAGGCTTCAATCCCACATAGCTTGCATCCTTGACCATAGCAATCTGATTCTGAACATTGCCCTGAAAACTCTCCATATAACAAGATGCCTTTACATAAAAGGGTCTCCTGGGTGCACCATGTCATTCACAAGCCATTTGGAAGCCAATGGCAGATCCACATGGCCCCACCACAGATATTTTATCACACACCGGCATACGACTTTTCAAGGCCCACTTCACATCAGGCTCCAGCTTACTGGCATCCCTGTTCTACACCATTTTCATGGTCATGGGAATTTCAAAAATTTCATGGTATTTATCTAGCCATTTTTCAAGAATGATGTTGGAGGCACTGTGTGTTTAACTTCATTCAGGAACAATTAAATGGTGAGGAAGCTCATTTCAATGAAAGCTCTGGAGAAATCTCACAGGCAAGGCTTCCAAAGAGTGGCCAAAATTTCAAAGGAAGCCAGGCCTATTGCTGTCTACAATGTGAGGTCCAAGTGTGTTTTGACTCTCAAATATGGCTGCCATGTCTTTCAGAATAAAACCATGTGATATCCTGGCTGAGATTCCCAGTGCTCTGTGGAAAGCAAACCTGGGCCTAGATCTCGGTTTCCAAGGGCGACTCTCATGCGTGACCAACTAAAATCCCAACATATTTCATGATAACACTTTTCTAAGTCAGTTCCAGAACTCAGTCTCTAAGGGGAATCACACCAGAGTTCAGCCCAGGTGTACCCAGTCATATCTTCCAACTACCACACAAATGACCACAATTAAAACCAAAACACTCCCACATGGTCCTCATCTTCTTCCATATATACACTCTCATACTAAGCTCTGTCTGGAGTTTTCCATGAGTGGCGAAGTCCAAGACAGTGTCCAAAATAAGCTCTCTTGCCCCTCATTGCCTAAAGTCATGGTGGCCTGGACACCCTTCCTGTGAACCAGGTGTGATCAAATAGGCCTGCCCTTAATACACCTCTGCTTCTCCAATTTGAGGCCTACTGACTGTCAGGTATAGATATTTTTATGTGAATTGGAGTCATGAGAAAACCCTAGAACCTATGTGCTAGACTCTCCAAGGCTTTGAAGAACTCATTTGACACAAAGGATGCGTATTCTCACTTGATGGAGGTCAGTAGCCTTACAGAGGAAGGCAAGAGACTTCATCCACAGGGACTGCTCTTTTGGCCATTTTGGGTATGGATTCACACATGGAATGATCCATCAGGTGATGAGAATCTAAGCCACAGCCTCACACAGGTCCAAGAGGCTGATTCAGACACATTATCAGGATCAATCACCTGATTTTTTCCTCTAACTAGCTAGAGAGAGTTCTCTTTTAATTGAATTTTTATCTCTGTCTGACTAGCTCGAGAGACCTTCTCTTTTTCTTGAATATTTCTACTATAACTATAATACAACCCAAGAAGATATCGCCAAACAAAACTGAACCAGAATGAAACAAAAGTGGAACAACGGAAAATCATTATAATACCTTTTCTATCCTCCTGAAATGTCCATCTGTTTTTTCTCTCAATCAGTTCCTCAGATGTGAGTGGTTTTTCTTCCATCTTACCCATCTCCAGGGACAGGCAACTTAAAACAAAAGTGAAGCAAAACAAAAGAGGAATTTTAAAATGGCTTCCCATCCTCTCGCCCTGCCTTCAGGGGTGAGCAGTTTACCTTATCACTTACCCTCACTCATTCCCCTTGTGGCCCACCAAATGCAACAGTCTGGCTGGGCAAAATTCAGGAGCCACTTGACAAAAGAAACGAACTTTATTTTAAGAACCACAAATGCCAAACAAAACAGCTCCTCAGGAAAACCTTCAGAACCCAACTGCCATCACCGGCTTCCCACAAGCCAGCAGTGACCTACCTCACTTACTTGGTGATGTAACTCTCTGAACTGGAAGCCCGGGACACAGAGCCAGTCCAAGTCTCAGTCCCAGTGGGCTCATTGTTTGGATTTACTAAGGACAGTGTCAGTCTTTCTTGGTACATACTGATGTGAGGATGGCCAAATGCCAGGAGAGCTCTGAAGTGGATCCTTTCCTGAGAAAGCAGGAAATAGCTGGCTCCTGAAAACTTCACAGAGTTGGCCAAGGAGACCAGATCTGAGACAGGACCGGCCATTTCGTGGGAAAATATTATGGCCCACCAGTCAGAGAAAACTCTGGATAGTCACAGACCTACTTGGGGGAAGGAGGTGACTTGTGGGCATTGGTGTGAGTTTGTGGTTTTGTATCATGTTCTGACAATATGTAGGAAAAGCAGAATGTTTGGTTTGGGGTGAACTGTGTCTAGTAAGTCCTTTGGCAAGGCAACTGTTTCTATGTCTGTTTATCTGTCTGTGTCCGTGCTTGTAGACCATAGAAGGTGAATTAAAAATTATAGCCAGTTCTCCAAAGGGTATATCAGTAATTTCACCAAGAGACAGAATAGCACAGTTACTAATAATACCAAGCCTACATGATAAATTTTCAGTCATGCTGTAGAAAGAGGTTCCAAGGGATTAGGCTCCACACGTGTAGATTGGGCTATGTTTCTTTAAATTTAGATTCTTGCCCCATGCTAAAACTAAATATTCAAGGACATGAATTTAATGGGCTATTGGATACAGATGCAGAACTTAGCATCATCTCTCGTCAAGAACTTAGCATCATCTCTCATCAAAACATTGGCCATTACAACAATACACTCAAATGCTTCAAGGCCTAGGATTGGTGACTAATCCCCATAGAAGAGCAATGGTATTAGATTGGAAGGATCCTGAAGGATGTGAAGGAACTATACAGCCATATGTATGGATTATCTTTCCATAAATTTATGGGGATGAGATGTCCTAGATCGTTTAGGTTTGACATTAACAAATAACATCAATCAAAATGTACCCACAATTATGGTTAGACAAGGTTTTAGGAAAGGAAAAAGATTAGAAAAACAAGAACAAGGTATAGCAGCCCCAATACAAATAGATCAAAGAACAGACAGACATGGGTTGGATTTTAAGAAAGGGCCACTAAGACAATAAAAACTACTTGGAAATCAGAACTACCAGTATGGGTTCCTCAGTGGCCCCTGACTAAAGAAAAGGTACAAGCAACCCATGACCTGGTAAAGCAAGAATTAGCGGAAGGACATGTACAACCGTCTGTATCTCCCCATAATACTCCCATTTTTGTCATCAAAAAGAAATCTGGTAAATGGAGATTATTGCAAGATTTAAGAGCCATTAATAATGAGTTGGTTATTATGCAACCTGCTCATTTGGGAATTCCTCAATGTTCTGCTTTGCCAAAAACCTGGTATGTTTTAATTATAGTTATAAAGATTGTTTTTATTCAATTGCAATTCATCCTGAGGATAGTCCACGGTTTGCATTTACTATCCCTGCACTGAATCATGAAGGTCCTGATCAGAGATCCGAATGGAAAGTACTCCCTCAAGGGATGGCTAACAGTCCAACTATGTGTCAAATTTATGTTAACAAATTAATCCAGCCACTTAGAAATCAAAATCCTGAACTACAAATATTTCACTATATGGATGGTGTATTATTAGCACAGAAAGCTAAAAACGCATTGCTAGAATGTTATGCCACACTAACAAACTTATTAAAAAATTATAAACTAGAGATAGCAATAGATAAAGTACAATTAAATTTTTCAATTAATTATTTAGGAGTTCTATTATCCTCAACCATGGTCCATCCACCAAAAATTCAAATATGAATAGATCAACTCAAATCACTTAATGACTTTCAAAAGTTATTAGGAGACATAAATTGGATAAGGCCTCATCTAGGTATACCAACAGGAGAGTTTGAACCTTTATTTGATATCCTAAAAGGTCCATCAGATCCAAATGCACCCCGAATGTTAACACCTGAAGCAAGAAAGGCATTAAAAATCATTGAAAAATGTATGGAAAATATTCATTTGGATAGAATTGATTTAAGAATGCCTATATTATTTATTGTACTACCACCAAAAAAATATTCCTACAGAAGTATTTTTGGCAAGAAGGTCCATTAATATGAATACATTTATCTTGTTCTCCTAACACTATTCTTACTAGGTATACTGAGGCTTTAGGACAATTAATACTCAAAGGAATAAAAGCAGCAAAGGGACTGATTGGAATGTCTTCCAATAAAATTATTACTCCATATACTATGAATCAAATTGATGAGTTAGATAATTAGTTAAATACTTGGGCAATAATCATGTGCAAATCTAATGTTTCATTTGATAACCACTTACCATCTAATCCTTTATTGTCTTTTTGGTCATCACATCATGTAATTTGTCCAAAAATGAGAAGAAAAACACCTATTATAAATGCTACAAATATATTCACTGATGGGTCAAATAATGGTACAGCAGTAATAGTTACACCTGATCAAACTTTTACATTTTTAGTACTCAAACAATTAGCTCAAAATGTAGAGCTTAATGCAGTATTACAAGCTTTTGTGATGCTTAAAGCATTAATTTATTTTCCGATAATCAGTATATAGTTATTGCTATAGTATCACTTGAAGATGATGGAAGGATTTCCCCTTCCTCTACTCTTTTCTCTTTGCTTTCCACTATACAAAGTCTAATCTGGGACAGGAAATATCCGTTCTTTATAGGACATTTCAGGACACATACAGGATTGCCTGGAGCCCTTAGTTTGGGCAATTATTTAGTAGATAAAACAACACATGACATACATACATATTTTCTCTACACTAGAAGAAGCTATAAATTTTTATAAAAAGTTCCATGTCAATGCTAATACTTTACAAAAGCGTTTCAAAATAACTAAGGAACAAGCTAGACAAATAATAAAACAATGTCAAAATTATGTGACCTTTTTACCACAAGTTAATCTTGGAGTCTATCCTAGAGGATTGATACCTAACCATATTTGGCAGATGAACGTCACAAAATTGCCAGAATTTGGAAAATTAAAATATTTGCATGTTACAGTTGATACTTCTTCTGGATTTTTGATGGGCTCCCTTCTTGCTGGAGAAAAAAACTAAAGATGTTATAGCTCATTGCTTACAAAATTTTGCCACTGTGGGCGTTCCAAAAGAGTTAAAAACAGATAATGCCCCTGGTTATACTTCTACCTCTTTTAAACAATTTTGCTCATCATTTGGCATTACTCATTTAACAGGAATCCCATACAATCCACAGGGACAAGGCATAGTTGAAAGAGCACATCAAACTATTAAAACGTACATATTAAAGAAAAAAGAAGGAATTGGGAAGGGGTATATATTCCCCAAAGATAAACTTAAAATAACCCTTTTACTCTAAACTTTTTAAATTTGGGTTCATCAGGGCTTAGTGCTGCAGAAAGGCATATATGTCCAAATAATGTACATAAGCCCAAGGTACTTTGGAAGGATATTCTAACAGGAAAATGGAAAGGTTCTGACCCAGTAATTGTCTGGAGTCTGGGGTCTGTTTTTGTGTTTCCACAGGAAGAACAGTAGCCAATTTGGATTCCAGAGAGATTAACTAAAGAGATTTCTACAGACCAAAAATAAGATGATTTGGCTCAAATCAATAAGAGCTGATATCCAGAACTCCAGTTTGGCTGTTCTTACATCTGTGGCAGAACCACAATGTTTTTTTTTAACATCTATTTTATTATTGCCCTTTCTCATATCATGAAGTTTTATTTTTTTTTTTTAGCTCATACAGACCTAGGTTAATGTTTTGCTGATCAGTTCTATTTTTGGACAATAGAGTTTTTAGACATTGCAATGGAGATTTCACCTGTAAAAAGTCATAAGGCCTTTAATATTATGTCATGTGTTGTATGTATTATATTATGTGTGCACACTTGTGTTTTGTGTTATATGTTTGATTTCAGCATCTTTTCTGTGTTGACTATATTCTTTTCAAGTTGATATACTTTGTCTTCATTATCTGATGTTCTGACTTCTACTTGATCTAGTCTGTTTGTAATATTCTCATTAGCACTTTTAATCTGATTTATGGTTTTTTGCATTTCTATGATTACAACTTGATTATTTTTTAAAACCTCTATCTCCTGATAAAGCTCATTCTTTGCGGATTTAATTTGTGTGGTTAGTTCCTCTTCAAAATATACTTTCAATGCTTGGATTTGCTCTCTCGTGTCTTCTCTAATATTCCGTTCCATCTGAATTAGGAATGCCTTTATTTCTTTCCCTGTCCATATTTCTGATTCTTCTAGGTCCTCCTGTATATTTAGATTGTCCTGCATTGTTTGTAACCCTTTTTTCCCTTGTTTTTTCATATTGTTCACGTTGCTTTCCAGCTCTGTTTGACTGCTTTGTAACTGCTTTCTCCTATACATTTGTTTTGGCTTTGTATATCTCTGTTGTCTGTCTTTTGTGGTGGGAGATTATGCCTAGAAATTTTGGGCTTTGTTGTACTTTAAAGCTGATTCATTCAATTCATATAAGGCTTCTAGGTTCTGTATGCATATAATGATTTGCTGTTTGTTCTTAGGACTATATGTTTAGGTAGGGTGCTCTGGTGGTACAATGGTTAGTATGACTTGGCTACTTTAGAAGATTGCTCCACTGAAGGTGGATACTACCAGGCAATTGGATCAGGGTGTTGGTAGTAGCTAGGTATTTAGGAGTCTTATAGACAGCCTCGAGACATTCACCTATTTGCATTTAGACAATTACACACAATGGAAGATGTAATGCTTGGGATGAGAGTTGGGAGGTAGGAGAATGAAGGTGCTCTTAAAAAGAAAAAATGATAGAGGGAGAGATAGATTAGAGGGGAATGAAAAGAACAATAAAACTTGAAATGGGATAGAAAGAGAGAAGGAAAAGGGGGGAAAGGAACAGGGAGAGAAGAAGGAGAGAAAAAAATATCAACAACAGCAACAACAACAACAAAAAAATATTAAAGTCTTAGAGATCCACCTTCTTCTCTTCCAGTAGGCAGAGCTGTGCCTTCCAAGCGGAGTGTCTGCTCTCTACCTGCCGAGAGCTATCCCTGTACGGTGTCTTCTGGGGGTTTCTCAGACTTGTCAGTCCAGAGCCATTTCACTTCTCCAGCTCTTAACCCCCTTCCTCCTGTCAGCCTGCCAGCCAGGTCCTGTTCCCTAGAAGTGATTCTCCTGAGATCTAGTTACACTTGCAGCCCCACCGAGTGTCCCTTTTAAGCCCCAGTGCTGTGGTAAACTGGCGGCTAAGACCTTAGGGGCCACCGCTGGTGATATGGGGGCCTTGGGGTCTGGGCTCCCCTCTGCTTCCCTACGGACACGACCCCTGAGAAGTCAATGAAGTTTCCTGGCTGCTTGTATTAGTATGGGGAGTCACGCACCTGCTAAAGTGGATTCTGCTGCGAAGGAATTTCGCCGGCCGAACTCCGATGACGTCACCTCTCTGTTATGGCGGGCCCCAGGCTTCTTGTCGGATTGACTGAGGGGAAGGGTGGGACTGGTCCGGCCCGGTTCGCCTCAGTTCCTGGCGCGTGGAGGCTTCGCTAAAGACTTCTTCCTGCCAAGCTGTGTCTCAGCGTCTAGCAGGACCCAGTCACTTTGGCTGCGGGCGGGTGGATGGATCTGCAGCTGTGCCCGTGGTGCGCGAACTGTGGCTCGTGAATCTCGAACTCCGCGTCTAGTGGCAGGGTCCCGCTCGTCTGGGTAACACAGACACTTCAAAAAAATTCTAGTAGCTCCTGGGTGGTCTCCCTTCAGTGGAATTTTGCTAGGAGAATCTCCGTTGGTAGAATCCAAGAGTTATCCTTGCGACTTTATGACCCCATCACTGGGACTGCATTAAAAGCGCAGCCTTTCTGCCCGCTGCCATGTTGGATTCACCTTTTCTTTTCATTATATTTAATAATTCTCTTCGAGACAATGTAAATTGTTAAGAAAATTGTTTTCTTTTAGTGCCTTTTGGAATGTTACATAATTCTTTCTTTAGGCATTGTTGCCAGAATTTCTAACTTCATCCCAGTGCATGTGAAGACAAAGATAAAACCAATCTACAGCTTCTGCAATAGCCATCACTGAACTGCTTGCAGAACTTGCCTGGACTATGTATCACTTGTATGCATTGTGAACTCACCTGCATGCATTGTGAACTATCTGTTGGTGCAGCGACTTGTGGTAGTGTTGGGGTATTTCTCTGATGATGTCATCGGTGGTACAATTTTTTCAAAAAGAGCCATCAATTGCCTTGGTGTATCTTCCTCCCTTCTGCTTGTCATGGTCGTTCAGCTAAAATTTGGGGGCCAACAGAGATGAGGCAAAGAACCTCACCCGCCCGCTGGTACAAAGACCTCTCCACAGGTGTGGATGTATACTGGACCTGTAGTCAGTGACGGGTAAGATCCAATTACAATGGTACCAATCTAAGACAGGAGGCTGACACCTTGAGGTCAGCTCATTCGATAATGGGTAAGGACCATATGTACTATTGGACAACCTAAGGCAGGCACGGTCCCTAAGCCACATGCTTGTTGTTTAAACAGAGAGGGTTAGATGTTGAGAGCCACAGCCCAAGGGGCCAAAGCAAACTTTCAGACTGCCAGCTGATGCTTGGCTCACAGCGGCCCCAGCAACATCTAGCTGATTGGCTCCTCTGTGGTGATGCCCATTGGGCTGTTTCCCCACCCTTTCAAATTATGGAGCTGCTTCTTGGGGGACTTTTTTGGCTCTGCTCAAACAACCCAGCCAATTGACCTCAAGAGCAGGAGGAGTGGGGAGGTTGAGAGCTTGTGGGAAGCCGGTGGTGGCAGTTGTGCTCTGAGTGTTTTTCCCGAGGAGCTATTTTTTGGCGTGTGTGGTTCTAAAAATAAAGTTAGCTTTTGACAAGTGGCTCCTGAATTGTGCCCAGCCAGACTGTGGCAATCCTAAATTGATGGAGCAAAATAACCAAAACAGAATAGAAATACAAGCAGTTCAGAGGAGGCATGGTGTATAGCTGGACTTACCTTTTGTATGATAAAGGGTAGGTGTTATAAATCAAGTCAATATTAAATTGAAGTAGTTCTCCGTGTGTTTTAAAGATAACAAATACGTGAATTCCTGTCGCCCTTTATCTGTATCCTATTCAGCACATGTATTTTTGTATGCACATATAGAATCCTACCTGGTATCACATGTACACTTTTGTGAGGTGGCTGACTTGCAGATACAAATAGTCAAAAGAGATCACTCCTCCTGAACGTTGTTGGAACTGAAAATTAAAATTATGGGTGAGCTTCCTAGTTGAACAAGATAATACATAAATCCATGTTCAGTAAAATGAATATTTTTGGATCTGTGAATGATATATATTTTATGATAAATTTCGATTCGCATATATATTGCTACCTTTTAATGTCTGTGCGTGTGCATGTGTGTGTGTGTGTGTGTGTGTGTGTGTGTGATATATATACACACACACACTCTCCAGATTTTTCAGAATATAAAATATATGTGTCTTATTATACAATCCCTAAATGCATTCATATTCATGTATGTGGATTTATAATAAAATGTTCACAAAATTATTCTCAGAAATATTCATCCACCTCAAATACATATTGTTTTCTAGTACTGAAATCTAAATTTAGTGAATGGTGCATAGAAGTCCTAATTTTTCTACAGTAACTGACCCACTTTAAGATCAATGCAAGTAGAGTACAATGGAACATGATGTGTATTATGAGGTTCATTTTTATTCAACAATGTTACATGACTATTTCTTCAGTTTATGCACATCATAGGATATATATTTCATTCACAAGTTTGCAAATTTATAGGCATTTGTTTCACTTTCTATCACTTCCTGCTTCAGTACACATGTATTCCTCCATGTTTTTTGACTGGTCTTTTCATGAGAATACTTTTCATTTTAGATTTCAATAATCACTTTTGAAGCAAACCTCACACACTCTTCATGACAAACCATAACCCTAATATTATCATTAGATCTATAAATGGTTGTAATGAATGTATGTATATCAATATAAGATTTCCTGTATATTTTCAGATATCAATTCAATCCATAATTTAAAGTTGGAACCAGTTATATTATTTATTCACAGTATGGTCTATTCATTCATTTTATCAACATTTCTAGACACAGGGTAGACCTATTTGTACACCCAATACTAATTTATACATCTTCAAAATATTGACCACAGAATTGGTGGAAGAAATACTCATGTCACCTGATCTACATATACACTTTATCACAGTAATATTCTGGACACAAAATGCAAAGTTCACACTTATGATTGTACCAAAGCCTAAATGGAAAGTGAGCATGGATTACTAAAAACATCCAAGTCCAGATTGCCTAATGCTCTCAAATGTCAATCTTATTGGTGCTAAATATTTGTTGTTTTCTAAGATTGTATATTCAACATCTACCATGTTGAAAATGTCTAATCCTATCACTCAATTTATACTTTGCTTGATTTCTTCATGTCTCTATTGATATCTGCTTCCCTATATATTTTCCCCAGCTAATCATTGTGACTGACTCATCACATGTGCTGACATTTACATTCATTCTCTACCAGAAACCCTATTGCTAAAGAACATTTGGAGCAAATCCTATACTCACTCTTCTTCCTAAACCTACTGACTATCTTTCCAATCCTACCGACTACCCTTTTTAAGTGGATGTTTTCTTCTACATTCGATCATCCAATTTACAAGGTCCTATGCCATTTTTTATAGATTTATCTGAGACTTCTGTGCAGAAGGTATTTCAAAGCTAAGTATCCCAATCAAGGACCCAATGCTCTTCTGGGCTTCAAATCTTACCTAGTCTTCTGTATTCATACTTATATTTCACCTATATATTCTTGTAAATATCACAGGTTCCCAATGCCATTATTCATCATGCAGAATGATTCCTAACCCAAATCGAACCTGTTATTACCCTAACCACACACTGTTCCCTCAATCTAACTTTACAGAAAAGCAGGGACAGAGTTGGTCTTACAATCAGGAGTGTAGGGGATCTTCCACCTGCTGAGAACCTCAAAGGTCAATACAGAAATGATCCATGGAGAAGATGTAGGCAGCAATGAAGGACCTGAGGGAGGAAAAGTCAACTTCCATCGTAAACAACCTGGTCAGGGTGAGGGGATGTGTCTGAATCAGCCTCTCTCTTCTTAATGTAGAGAAGATGGACCAAACCAAGCCTGTGTGGAGAGCTGTTCCCAGGTGCCTATGGTTGATATACCATTCTAACTTGTGAAAATGTCACAGGAAGTAGGTGCACCCTCCATCTCATGGGACCCTTGGAAGCAACTGTTAGGACAAAGTGGTTGCCAAGGCAGTGACTTCTTTCACTTCCTGAAGGAAGTTACCTCACATAACTTCCTTGGTGATGGAACTCTCTAAACTTGGGATTCAGGAAGCCAGGCAACCACAGCCAGTTCCAGTCCCAGTTCCAGTGGTCTCACTTGTTTGGGTAAACCAAGGACAGAGTCAGTCTTTCTTGGTACCTAGTTATGTGAGGATGGCCAAATGCCAGGAAAGCTATGAAGAGGGGCCTTTCCTGAGAAAGCAGGTAGTGGCTCACCAGTGACTTCTGACAACTTCACAGAGTTGGCCAAGGATACCAGAACTGAGACAGCACAGTGCATTTCGTGGAAATATAGTATGTCCCACACATCATAGGACACTCCGGATAGTCACAGACCTACTTTGGGGAAAGTGGTGCCTTTTTGAGTGTGGGTGTGTGTTTGAAAATATGTAGGAAAGGCGACTTGTTTGGTTTGGAGAGGACTGTATCTAGTATGTCCTCTGACAAGGTGAGTGTTTCTATTACTGTGTATCCCACTCTGTTCGTGGTCTTAGTATTAGAAAAAGAATGCATCATGGATGTGTTCTGTCTAGTAGAAAGCTTCCCAACATTCATACTGCCAATTTATGAATGGATTGCGGCTAGCCTTATCAATGGGCAAAACCTACTATCTTTCTAAGTTCCTGTTTTCTTCCTGAATTCTGGACACTCTCCAGAATAGGCTCACAGTTTTTTGTCCAATCTATGTAGCACCTCCAAGCTCTGTCACATGGCCATGTACTGGATAGCTGAAGGGAAGGGGAGCATGTCAGAAAACTCAGATATCAGTGTGACCAGGAAAGTCTCAGTAGAGAAACCCTGCTTTGGGTCATTTGCTTATCTATTTTTCTGTTGCCCTAAATGTAAGAAAAGTCTTTGGCTCAGGCCACCCCTTTGTGAACCCTGAAGAAAACAGTATTCAAATGAAAATGAGTGGGCATCACCTGTGGCTCTTTGCTTAATTGCTTTGGAAAGGGATGTGTCTGAGTCAGCCTCTTGGCCCTCGGTGAAGCTGGGGCTTAGATTGTCAGCACCTGATGGATCTAAAGAAAGATCCCATGTGTGCATCCATAACCAAAATTCAAAAAGATTAGTCATTGTGGATGAAGTCTCTCACCTTCCTCTGTTAGGTTCCTGACCTCCATCAAGTGTGATTATGGACCCTTGAGTAAAATGAGTTCTTCAAAGCCCTGCAGATGTGCTAGTGTTTTCTCATGACTACAAACCACATAAAGAATCTATACCTGACAGTCAGTAGGCCTCAAATAGTAGAAGCAGAGCAGTATTAATGGCAGGCCTATTTGATCACTCCTGGTTGACAGGAAGAGTGTACAGGCCACACTTACTTTAGGCAAATGAGGGGCAAGGAAGCTGATATTGGACACTGTCTTGAGCTGCGCCACTTACGGAAACCTCTAGCCAGAAGTAATGATGAATGTATACATGGAAGAAAATGAGGGCCATGTGGGAGTGTTTTGGTTATAATTGTGGTCATTTTTGTGGCAGTTGGAAGAGATGACTCGGTCCACCAGGGCTTCACTCTTGGGTGATTCCCCTTATAGACTGAGTTCTGGAACTGACCTCAGAGTTTTATTGCCATGAATTGAGTTGGGATTTTAGGAGGCCACGCATGAGATTCACCCTTGGAATCTGAAATCTAGTCCCAGGTTGGTTTTCCACAGAGCACTGGGAATCTCAGCCCAGTTTTTATTATGAAAAACATGGCAGCCATAGTTGAGACTCAAAACACACATGGACCTCACATTGTACAGTTCAATGGGCCTGGCTTCATGTGACCTTTTGGCCACTCTTTGGGAAGCCTTTCCTGTGAGTGTTGTCCAGAGATTTCATTGAAATGAACTTCCTCACAATTTAGTGGTTCCTGAATGAATTGAAACCCACAGTGCCTCCAACTTCATCCTTGAAAAATGGCTAGATGAATACCATCAAATTTTTGAAATTACCATGACCAGGTGGCACTGGAGAAACTTTGGATGTCCTGTTGCTGATCATGAGTATACAATACACTGCCTTGATTGACTGGGTTTCATGAAAATGTTGAAGAACAGTGATGCCAGTAAGTTGGAGCCTCCTGAGTAGTGGGCCTAGAGTAGTGGTGTGCAGGTGTGTGATAAAACATCTTTGGTGGAGTCATGTGGACCTGCCATTGGCTTCCAAATAGCTTGTGACTGACATAGTGTAGCCAGGAAACCCTTATATGTAAATGCATCTTGTTATATGGAGAGTTTTCAGGGCAATATTCAGAATCAGGTTGCTTTGGTCAAGGGGGCAAGCTATGTGGGATAGAGGCCTGGTTGGTGCATTCTCTTGCAGACCCTGACACACCACACGTGACAGAACTCCCTCTAGCACTGTGTCCCAGTTGAAATCTTTGTATTTCACGAAGCAAATACCAAACTCCCAGTGCAGCAGCAAGAAACACCACGAAAATTGGAGGATGACCAAATGGTTTCACAGTCCTCACAGGGAGACACATAGCCCCCAGTGGCCACAGTTTACCTAGAAAGAGAGAATTCAGCACTGCTGTCTCATGTTCATTGGAAAATAAGAAACAAGATCCTTCAGGTCACATAGATGCAGATTCAGCTTTAATTGTCTCACCACAAATGAAGATTAAGCTCCTGACAACAACATATTTTTCAAGTGCCCAACCTCAGAGGCAGTTTCTCAAGAAGTCTTTAGGCCAGCAAAGCTCCATTTTTGTGGAGGGTTTACCCTGTCCGTTACATTTGTAAACTCATCTACCACCTCCAAGTTTGTGAACAACTGAGCATATTGCATTCCATATATATATATATGCACAGATTTTCGAACTCTTCTCCTGTAATTGTGTCTTACTTGGGGCAAAGGTAATGTCAAGGCATTGTTCTGGATAAGAGTGGGAAGATTTTTCATAGCACATAATTACATACACATTGGATACCTTTTCCAATTTTCCATTCGAAATACTGAATCCCTGACACTAACCCATAGCCTACTAGACTCTGACTATTTATCCTAATATGATGGAGAAGAATAATCCAAACAGAATAGAAATACAAGCAGTTCAGAGGAGGCATGGTGTATAGTTGAATTTTCCTTTTGCATTATGTAGTGCAGGAGTTATAAATCTAGTCAACTTTTGTTGAAATTGTTCTCCATATGTTTTTAAAGTTAACAAATATGTGAATTCCTGTCTCCCTTTCTCTGTAGCCTATTTGCACATGTATTTTTATATGCACATATAGAATCCTTCAAGGTACAACACGTACATTCTTGTGAGGTGGTTGACTTAGCAGATACACATTGTGAGAAGAGATCACTTCTCCTAAATGCTGTTGGAAGTTAAAATTCGAACTCTCTGTGAGCTTCCTAGTTTAACAACATTATACATAAATCCATGTTCAGTAAAATGAATATTTTTGAAACTGTGGATGATATATATTTCATGGTGAATTTCAATTGGCATATATATTGCTACTTTTTAATGTCTGTGTGCATGTGTGTGTGTATGTGTGTGTGTGTGTGTGTGTGTATATATATATATATATATATATATACAATATATATATATATATATATATATATATATATATATATATACAATCTTTCCAGATTTTTCAAAATATGAAATACATGTGTCTTATTATACATTTCCTAAATTCATTCATATTCATATATGTGAATTTATAATCAACTTTTCACAAGATTATCGAAAAAAATATTCATCCACCTGAAATACGTATTTGTTTCCTAGTACTGAAAACTATACTCAGTGAATGGTGCCTACAAATCCTAAAATTAATACAGTAACTGACCCAGGTTAACATCAATGCAAATTGATTCCAATGGGACATGATGTGTATTTTGACGTTCATTTTTATTCAAAACTGGTACATTACTATTTCTTCAGTTTATGCACATAATAGGATATATATTTCATCCAAAAGTTCGCTAATTTAGAGGCATTTGTTTCACTTTCAGTCACTTCCTGCTTCAGAACACATGTATTTTTTCATGGTTCTTGACTGGTCTTTTCATGAGACTTCTTTCCAAACACATTATTTTTGATTTCCATAATCACTTTTGCAGCAAAACTCACACACTTTTCATGATAAACC